>NC_056599.1:22443490-22778587 GCF_018340385.1 Cyprinus carpio | reverse complement strand
ATTTCTTTTCCAGCTGTTTACCTTCACAGACTTAACCAAATGTGTTTTTTGTAATTTGTGTGTGTTTTTAACGTGAATGTCTGTGTATTTGACAGTTTAAGCACAATAAGACATGACAAAGAAAGTCAAGGTAACGTATTTAACCCTCGTTCCCTGAAGGAGGGAACAGAGACGTTACGTCAGAAAGAGACTGACGAATGGGGTCTCACCCGAGAGCCCAATCACCTTCGAGTGGTAACAAAACAAGCCAATGGTACACAGTGTACCTTGGTCTGTGGGATGTGCATCGCAAGCTCCGGCCCGCTGTGTGGGTATATAAGGATCAGCGCAAGCAACTCGCATTCAAGTCTTTGCTGAGGAACCAAGCCAAGTGACCCGGCCGTTCAGTGGAACAGCAATGTGGCAAAGGGATGTAATGTCTCCGTTCCCCTCTTCAGGGAATGAGGGTTACACATGTAACCTAGACGTTCCCTTTCAGTCGGTCACGTTCGATGTTATGTAAGTAAGAGACTGACGAATGGGGTCCCTTCCAGTGACCCGTGTAAGTGATAGCACCCTGTCGTGAGGCCAGCACGAGTGAGGACCTATACCAGACACAAAATGCACTGGGTAGCATATTCTAGCTGGACATATGCAAGCAGGCTGTCTGCTTGTAGGAGGACTTACAAGGGCAGGTACCAACCGCTTGGTGGTGATACACATGAATTTCTGAGGTACCCAACCCGCAGGGTGAAATGTTTGAACGACAGAGATGGCAAGGTGGCTTGCCAAGGGAAAGACACACGCTACCAAGAGACTTACTGTGGAAATACACACGTGGGATTGCCCAAAAAAGGGGAATCACAACACATGGAGGCATCTAGTCCAACACAGGGGCTGACCGAAGGGCATGCACACAAGTGCTGGACATCAACGGTGCTGGAGGAACCCAGGGTTCTGAACTGAGGAACTCACCTGAGGAGAATAGCGCACACATCCAGTCCGTGGAGTGGAATGGCACAACAAGGGGAGTGACACCCGAGTACCCGGGAGGACACAGGCTTTACACAGAGATTATAAAATCTCAGAAATGTGTTAAGTGTCGCCCAGCCCGCAGCTCTACAGATGTCTGTTTGCGAGGCACCATGCGCCAGCACCCAGGAGCAAGCCACACTCCTAGTTGAGTGGGCCCCCACCCCTAGGCAGGTCTTGAGCCTGATAAGCCAAGACAATAGCATCCACTATCCAGTGGGATAACCTCTGCTTGAAGACATCCTTTCCTTTCTGCTGGCGTCCATAACAAACAAAGAGCTGGTCTGAGGTCCTGAAGCACTGAGCTCTGTTTACGTAAGTGCAGAGCGCTCATACTGGACAGAGCAGCAGCAGGGCTGGGTCTGCCTCCTCCGGTGGCAGCGCTTGCAAGTTCACCCCATGATCTCTAAAAGGAGTGGTGGGAACTTTGGACAGGTATCCAGGCCGGGGTCTCAAGATAACGTGAGAGTTGGCTGGCCCGAATTCCAGGCACACTTCGTCGACTGAAAATGCCTGCAGGTCCCCGACCCTCTTAACCGAAGGCAAAGCTGCCAGGAGCGCAGTTTTCAATGATAAAAACTTTAGTTCTACTGAAAGCACGGGTTTGAAGGGAGCCCTCTGCAGTACAGATAGAATCACTGCGAGATCCCAAGAGGGAACTTGATGAGGGTGAGGCGGATTGACCCTCCTGGCCCCTCTCAGGAACCTGATGAACGGATCATGCTTCCCAAGAGACTTATCGTCAACAGGATCATGGTGAGCTGAAATGGCAGCCCCATAGACCTCAGGGTGGAAGGAGACAGCCTTTGTTCCAACCCTTCCTGAAGAAAGGAAAGCACTGACCCGATCGGGCATCTCCAGGAGTCTTCACAACGTGAAGAACACCAAGTGATGAAGAGGTTCCACTTCAAAGCATAGGCTATCTAGTAGACAAGGCCCTAGCTGAAGTGATGGTAACTACCACCTGAGGTGATGGTCACTCTGAGCGTGCGAAAATTCTCCACCGCGTCGCCGAAGAGGCCAGCCTGGGAGAGTTGAGGAGCTGAGTCCGATCAGACTCCCTCATGTCTGCCAGATTCAGCCATAGGTGGCGCTCCTGGACCACCAAAGTGGACATCACCTGACCCAAGGAGTGCGTCGGTAGCAGTGCGCGCCTCCTGCAAAACCTCTGGGTCAGCACTGCCCCCATGCAGCTCTTTGAGCACCTTGGCCTGGTAGACCTGAAGGTTGGCCATGGCGTGCAGGGCAGAAGCTGCTTGCCCCGCAACTCTGTAAGCCTTGGCCACAAGCGAGAATGAGAACTTACAGGCTTTGGAGGGAAGCTTGAGACCACCATGCCATGTGGTTTCGGGCAGTTAAAGGTGCCTTTCATGAATTGGTCACTTCCTGGTGCACCTCCAGGAAGAAAGGAACCAGAGGGAGGTGCTGATGATCAGCGCATGCAGCCCCCAGGAACCAATCATTCAACCTCTAGTGCTCGGGATAGGTTGGAGGATTCCACTCGAGCCCGATGCCCTCAGCTGCTTCCTGGTTCAGCTGGGATCCTAGGGCAATGCACGGCCGTCAGCTGGGATCCCGGGACTATGCGGGCAACGCTGGCGATTCCAGGGGCAACGCTGGCGCTCCCGAGGGAGGCAACGTAGAGGGGGGTGTGGCCCGAGGCCCACACGATAACCCTCAGATCACTCTGGCCACCAGCCGAAGTAGCCCTCTTGCAAGAAGAGGAGCTAGATCGGGGTGTGGCAGAGGGGACTCTATACCTTATAAGGTAATCGAGTCTTGAACTTACAACGAGATGGTCATGTCCCCGGCAATGAGAACATGAGGTATCCGTGAATGCAGTCTCAGCGTGCTGAAAGTCCAGACACGTGACACAGCACTTGTGGCCATCACGAGGAACCATATATCGACCGCACCCAGAAATACACAGACGCAAAGACATCTTTAAAAAGACGCAAACACACCCGAATGTGGTAGGAATGCGGAAGCTGAAGGCAGGAATCTATTGACGAACTGCTGAATCGCACCGTCACAACAACACCAGCTGACTCGTCAGCTGAGTTGCTTGCACTGCTCCTTGTATACCCACACAGCAGGGCAGAGTTCGCGATGCAAATCCCACAGACCAAGGTACACTGTGTACCATTGGCTCATTTTGTTACCGATCGAAGGTGATTGGGCTCTCGGGCGAGACCCCATTCGTCAGTCTCTTTCTGACGTTACGGTGTACGTGACCGACTGAAAGGGAAATTAGTTTAGTACTCGTGCCATGTTACAGCCAGTTTCTGCATGCGTGCTTCGGATGTGTTTGCTCAGAAAACCATATTTCTGAAATTTAAACTGATATGGTTCAAAATGCATGATTTCGGCACAACAGACATGATAATCAAAACCAAACAGGTGTTTTTTGGCAGAGTTTTTGAGGAATGAGCTGTAAAAGCACAGCCCCATTCTGGAAAAGGGGCGGGGAGCAGCACCTCATTTGCATTTAAAGAGACATGAACGAAAACAACGTGTTTCTGCTTTCACTCAAAATAGACATTTTCAATATGTTATAATGTTTTTTATGTGTTGTATTTTTGGTTTTTTCTTCTGAGACTTATTATAGGGGTTATGTGGGCATTTTATTATTTTTTTTAATTTTGTACATAATAGATGCCCTTTAAAACATTTTTAAAAATCTTACTGATCCCAAACTTCTGTATTTATCAATATAAGATACATAAAAATACATGTATGGAAACACAACTAGTGAAGTCAAGCATTTACCGCAGACTCTGTCCACATACTTTTAGAGAGAAAAAGAATATAATGAGAATATAGAGAAAAAATAAAAATAAAATGTAAATAAACGTATATGTTATAGTGAAACAGCATTCAAACTCAAACTACACAAAAAAAAATCTTTGTTTTTGGAATTGGTTGAAAAGTCTGATCCTCTCTGAGACTTTTTTCCCCCTTGTGCCCTAAATCCATCAAGCATTGCAGCTATCTTCCCAATCCCTGCATGCCCTCTGCACAGCAGCATAAAGGGCAAAAGCGTGTGGATAACAAATACAAGCACACACACACACTCGCACACACACATCCAACATACATCAGCAAATTCATACAAAGATCCAGCACACATGCTGAGAGATCATTTTCCAAGTCCTTCCTGGTCACCTGCAGTTTGATCCAGTCTCACTCTAAAGGGTAAAGGATGTCTTTTTCCTTCAATGGCCTGCAATAAAGCCCATCTCCAGAGCCCGTCATCCTCTCCGGAGAATTCCAGAGCCTTTACCCCAGCTCAGCCCCTCATGCACAGCTCCTTTCAGCTGCTGGCAGCCTGAGGATGTAGAGATGATCCAATTAGGTGCAGGCAGACAGGACAGGCCGCAGTGCCAGGTTCACCCTGGGCCTCATGGAGCCTAATGAGGCATTACCTTTAGCGGTGACAGCCTGGTCCTGCACCCTGACAGCAACACTCGGTGTGTATGTGTGGACGGGGGACACTGGGGTGAGCTAAGCTTACAACCAACATCATAAGAGAGCACATGTGGAGAATAGAGCAAACAGAGAGAAAGAGAGAAACAAACACGATGACTACAGCAGAAATAGAGGACACTGTGAGAAAACAAAAAAATAATAAAAAATTGTAATGGAATCTAGCCATAACCATGTCTTAAAAAAAAAAAAAAAGAAACCACAAAAATATCGCAAAATACGCTTAAGGGTGTTTTATGACAACTTGGTGTGAGGAACAGACCAACATTTTAGTTTTATTCCTGAAAACATTTTGCGTTAAGGCTGTGTCCACATCCAGACCGATGCAAATACAACTGACTCTAAATTGGCATTGGGTCTAGAACCAATCGTGATGATATCTATGATCATTCAGTTTTTTTCCCTTTTCTTCTGGAGGTTGGCACACATTTTTTTTCCCAAACTGAAAATGAAAAAACATAAAATAACATCAAACAGGTTGCCAACAACACGACTCTGAGTAAATGATGATATTATTTTCATTTTTGGGTGAACTATCCCTTTAAGTAAAACATGAGACCTAAATCAACCAGATGGCAAAAACATTAATTAATTAAAAATAAAACAAGATATTAAACACACTGCTACTGATTACAGTTAATAATGAAATAGATAGCACATGTTGTTGGTATATGCAAGTTGGTTGTTGTTTTGATTTGCATATGGAGGTACTGTTTTACTACCAAACTACTCAGATAACAACCTTTAGTATTACATTGAACATACTGTATCTGTATATGATACATATTTTATTTAGTGAGTTTAGAATTAAAATGCTTTTTATACATTTACCATTTTGAATTAAAATTCTTAAAATTAAATGAGGCTGGGCACATTAATTATTCTGAAAATAATTAATTTTGTCATTTTAACAGCTGTTTCAACCATTATTTTGGACAATTTTTGTACTTGACATTAATTTAAAAACACAATTTTTACATTTCTAACCTACTTCAATCTACTTCAAGCAGACATACAGTTTGTTAGAATATATCTAAGCTTGAGACAAAAAGTACAGATACAGTACTACAAAATGTGTCTCCCCGGTCTCCCCTGCATGTGGTCTGCAAATTGCCGGGCTGAGAATGAGAAAGTCTAAACAACTAGAAAATACTGGTTTGAGTCAGCACTTTGTCCAAATGGAGGAGGCGTTGTTATCTCCATCCATAGTGATTTTTATCGTGAGATGTTATTTTAGAGGACTACATTTGTGCACAATGTGTGCAGCTTCTCTTACTGTACAGTATGTCTTTAAATAATTATTAAGTGGATATTTTAATCACTAAAGCATGAGTGCTGTTATACTGAATCTCAGAAAGGCTGCGATTTGACCATAAGCATGAGGTCGATATGCTACACAACAACAGCACAACTGCAAGTGTGATATTGTTTTCATACATTAGTCCTGATCTCTCTTTTAATATGAAAGCATTTACTGTTAAGGACGTTCACATAAAAGACAACAGCTGTAAATAATAATGACTGAATTAACGTCATTTAAAAATGACAGAAGAAAATGTGTGTGGAGAAATGATTACTTCTGTAACTCATTGTCTGGGCAAAATACACACGGAGTGAAATTTCTCTTCATTATTGACTATGTGGCATCTGTATCCTCCATTAGTGACTGTGAGCATTGGCTAGCAGACACACAGGGAGAAACCAAGACAAATGCCTGCTCTACTCATTGTACCCAAACAGGTCAAGTGGAAGAAGGAGGGAGAAGATGAATTATGAACAGGACCTGCACTGGGCATCTAATGTGAGCAGAGAGAGAAAGGAGAGGAATGCTCATGAAACACTTTATGATACAAATGGACTTGAAGTTGGTGGAGTCAGAGATGGTTAAGTATTGTGACATAAGTGCTGAGTTCACTAAGTATCAACAACAGCTTAAGTTTTCTCCCTCACTTTACCTTTATTTCTCCCTCCTCACATTGACTGCCAACCACCCACTTCACGGGCACCTTCACATCGATGTGAACCTCTTTCTTCTTCTCTATCCCACTTGATATTACCTTCTGGTTGTTAATGATCTATAAGACCCACAGAAATGTTCTTTCCTTTCTTTTTCACCACTGTGGAATGAATGGATTCATAGCTTCTATACAATGGAGCCCAAAAGCCCACCTTCGAAAACAGGATTTAAAAAAAAAATTCTAAAAAGAACTCTCTTATGCTCATCAAGGCTGCATAATTAATCAAAACACAGTAAAATTCCTAAATAATATTACACTTTAAAATGATTTTCTATTTAAAATGTTTTTATTATATTTTAAAATGTCATTTAGTTCTGTGATTTACTCCAGTCTTGAGTGTTACATTATCCTTCAGAAATCAATCTAATATGTTGATTTGGTGCTCAAGGAATATTTCTTATTTTTATCAATGTTGAAAACAGCTGTGCTGCTTAATATTTTTGTTGAAACCATGGTACATTTTTCAGGACTCCTTGATGAATAGAAAGTTAAAAAGAACAGCATTTAAATGTTTATATGGTCACTTTTCATCAATTTAATGCATCTTGGCTGAATAAAGGTACTGATTTCTTATTACGGTGGCAAATTTTATATGGTCAGATTGTTGATTTCAGAATGTTAACTATTACGCCATAAATCACATTTCCATTGATGTATGGTTTATTAGGATCGGACAATATTTGTCTGAGACACATTTATTTGAAAATCTGGAATCTAAGGGTGCAAAAATATCGCCTTTGAAGTTGTCCAAATGAATTCTTAGCAAGGCATATTACTAATCAAAAATCAAAGTTTTTATATATTTATGGTAGGAAATTTACAAAATATCTTCACGGAACATGATCTTTACTTAATATCCTAATGATTTTTGGCATAAAAGAAAAATCAATAATTTTGACCCATACAATGTTTTTTTGGCAATTGCTACAAATATACCCCAGCGACTTAAGACTGGTTTTGTGCTCCAGGGTCACATTTGACAAATGCAAAATAGATTTATTTTCACTAATGATCTCAGATATATCTGGACTCTCATTTCCCCCCTAAACATGCAACAAGAAGTGTAACTTTTTTTTTTCCTCTTCATTTTTTTTGCACTCTGCTGGAGAAATCTATCCGTGAAATCTCTAGACTAATCAAAGCCTCTCTGACACACAATATCAGCTGAACACACCAGACAAATGCTGGACATCCTTCCTGCGTGACAGGGTGTCAAAATATCAGTTTACTGCACAGCCCATCTGAGGACTAACAAATAAACAACTGCTCTCACTTATAGGATGGAGAGAGGTCAGTCAGACTTAAACACTGAGTGTGTTTGACTTCTTTAAATAAACTTAGCGTGATGGACAGAGAGTATGAGAGAGCAGGAGAGACAGAGGCAACATCCTGCATGCAGTCATTTTCTATACTAAGAGACAGGTCTCATGAATAAAGCCAGCTTACCCCTCAGACTGTGCCTGTGTGTGTGTGTGATTTTTAAAGAGACGGATGCGTGGCTGGTGAGCAAATGGTACAGAACCGCACATTCTGCCTCTCGCTCTCTCTTTTTCACTCGTCCTCATTTCATTCGTTCCTCTCTTTCATCGCCTGCTAATCAGCCACCTGTCAGGGTGAAAACATTCAGTGTGACAGCTATCACCAGCTACCTGTCTCCCTGCTCTGCATCCTCACACCTCCGCTCATTTACACAGGCACGCCGGCCCGCTCGCTCTCATTGTTTGTTTGATTCATAAGCCCGGGGTTGTTGCAAATCCCCCCGTATTGGGATAGGTGACAGGAATCGTTTGATGGTAATGCCGGTGGCATTTGGGAGTGTGGACTGTACGACAGGCGGAGAGGTAAGGAGTGATCTGGCATTAAAAGATAATGCTGTTGCGACCTGATGGGGGAAACAGGAGCAGCCATCAACGCCTCAATGTTTAGAGCTGAAAAATAATGCTGCCGATAGCCTGGCTTGACCTCTGACTCCTGCTGAGTGATCACTATTTGTTTGTCTAGGCTGGAGAGGCATTGCCCATGTCTATCCAGTCCACAAGAACCAAGATCTCAAAGACAGAAAAAAAATTAATTAAATGTATTATTGCATGGAAATCTTGACTTCTGTACATTCAGATTTGGCACTTTTAAGACAAGTCAAGGAAAAAACTGCATAAAAACTTCACTGGTTGAAAATATTAATAAGTACTACAAAAAAATATAAATAATGCTAACATATATATAAATAATGATTTATTATAAATAATAAGTAACTGCTGAAGAATGAAAAAGGTTAATACTTTTAATAAAGGTTTAATGTCTAACATAAACACAACAAATAAAAATAGAAGTTTTATACATCATAGTGTCTTCTGTTGTGCTGCCTTTAGTTAATTAAAATGTTTGTTTTTAATTTTAAAGTAATTGCAAAAAAATATGTTCTACTGTAATGCAATAAAAAGGCTATTACAGCAATGAGAATCATCATGCCAGGTGCATTAAAACGTGTCCTAAATACTACGGTCTTGTTGCAAAACATAAATAAATAAAATAAAAGGTTTTGGGGTCGATTGTGACCTTCTTGAATGGCCATCAATTCCTCTTACAGTAATACAGTGTACAATAGTTATGACAAAACATGCAACAGCATAACAGATTTATATAGTGACTTTTTCAGTGAATAACAACTTAAATTTATGCTTTTTTCACACATGCTATATTCCTTCTAAAGCCAAATGATAGATTTACTTCCGTGGTTTGTGGGCATAATAGTATAAATCACCAAGCTCTTTCTTGTATGGAAAGTACAGCTTGGACACATTAAACATCTCATTTTGTGTTCCACAGAATAATGACATGAGTAAACAATGACAGACTTCTCATATTTAGTAGAACTTTTACTTTAAAACTAACTTCTCCAGAGAAAATGGAAACTGACGGAAACTCCGCCTACATTATTGCACTTCTGACAAGTTAATGAAATAATACTGGGAACGAGAGCTGTGATACTGACAGAGCACTGCATCTTTTTGACTGCATTCATTGATTGTTGAACCTCACGCCTCTCTTCTCTCTCTGTCTCTGGCACACTCAAACATGGTCGCAGTCAAGCATTCCCCAATGTTTGTCTCTCTTCAATTTCCATTTTCTACTCCCTAACATCTCTGTCTCTCCAACTCTCACTTTGTCTTAATTCTTCCTCTTTATTTCTCCCCCCTCACCCTTCCTTCCTCTCCCCCACACCTTCCAGTGTTTGCCTGGGGATGCTTATCATTGACGTGCACAACATCTTTTCCTGCACCCCATCGATCCTGTTATTGAAACAAGCCTCATTTGCAGTCTCCTTCCTGTTTTGGCCCCCTCCCCTCAATCAGCCCCCTGCTCTCTCTTTCTTTTCTTCGTTTGCTTTGTCAAGAGAGAGCCACCTCAACAGCTTGACAATTACCCATAATCCCTCACTTCAGCTTCGCTGCAATTTCAAGCCAAATTAAAGATGCTGCTATAAATTTAGTCCAATCTGACCACTAGTTAAGACAAACTGGTCAATGTACTTAGGTTGTCAGGTATGTAATTATGAAGAGCATATGCTTATGAAAGAGGAATTATATTATGGTTAAAGGACTCTCATAGGAACTCATGTAACTAGATCAATACAGAGATAAATTGAGTGGGTCTGGTGCTAAGCTTAACTCAATAAAATTGGTAACGCTTCTAATATAACGGAGTGTGACAGTAGTTCAAAGCAATAGTAGTGTATTATGACAAAATGATATTTTGCTGTTTTTATGTCACACTGTAAACTCACAACAAAGCAAGTTTAACGGACAGCCAACCAACCAACCAACCAGTCAGACAGAGACAGACAGACAGACAGACAGACAGACAGACAGACAGATAGACAGATAGACAGATAGATAGATAGATA
Source organism: Cyprinus carpio (assembly GCF_018340385.1). Classification (NCBI taxonomy): domain Eukaryota; kingdom Metazoa; phylum Chordata; class Actinopteri; order Cypriniformes; family Cyprinidae; genus Cyprinus; species Cyprinus carpio. The sequence goes on along the minus strand of NC_056599.1, from coordinate 22,768,168 downwards.
GATAGATAGACAGATAGACAGATAGATAGATAGATAGATAGATAGATAGATAGATAGATAGATAGATGACGGAAAAAAAGGCAGACAGACAGACAGGTATGCTGATGACTGATGGATGGATAGACAGACAGACAGATAGATGAACAGGCGGGCGGACGGACGGACAGACAGATAGACAGGTAGATAGACAGATCTATAGACAGATCTATAGATAGATAGATAGATAGACAGATCTATAGATAGATAGATAGATAGATAGATAGATAGATAGATAGATAGATAGATAGATAGATAGATAGATAGATAGATAGATAGATAGATAGATAGATAGATAGATAGGCGAATGGATGAATAGACCTACAGACTGACAGACGGACGGATGGAGGAATTGACAGACAGATGGATGGATGGATGGACAGACAGACAGATGTATGGATGGATGGACAAATTGACAGACAGATGGATGGATGGACGGACAAATTAGACAGACGGATGGATGGACGGAAGGACAGACAGCTGGACAGACAGATGGATGTATGGATGGATAGGCGGAAGGACAGACAGACGGATGGATGGATGGATAGATGGATGGATGGATGGATGGATGTATGGACAAACATACCAGACGGATAGACGGATGGATGGGCGGATGGACAGACAGACAGATGGACAGATGGATGGATGGACGAATTGACAGACAGATGGATAGATGGACAGATGGAGAAATTGACAGACAGATGGATGGATGGATGGACGGACAGACTTTTGTTAGCTTGTTGTATTGTAACTAACTAACTACTCTTTAAAAAGTTTTACCTATGTTTTATTGTGGACAGTTTGTAGCTCAGGAAGCTTCACTGCTGGTGAAGGGCTCATAGCCCTGAAATGCCTCTAACTCGCAGAGTGGAGGAAAATACATAAATAAGAGAAGTTACAAAAAGTAACTTTTCCTCAGTGTTGAAGGTTCGGGAGGTGAGATTGCTCAAATCCACGAGCCAGCACATTTGGGGTAACATCTTAAGTCCAGGGCCAAGAAGAACAGACAGATTTCACACACACACACACACACACACATGCATGCACAGGCACACAGATGCACACACACAGCTTCCTCTTGGGATGAAAGAGCTTTTGTTTCACTGATTCCTCAGTTGAGGTGCCATACACCAGGACTCTGAGGAAAAGAGCGAGTCTTCTATCCCACTCTCCCTCTCTCACTTCCACTCCACATCTCTTCATTCTTTCCACTAATCCCAAAGATGCCGATTCAGAGAAAGAGTAAAAGCAACAGAGAAAGAGCAGGAGAAATGTCTTGCCTTTTGTCTCCCTTGAGATCAATTGCACAAACTAATCCATGAGGACCCTCCTTTCTCCAGTGCAAGCTCGGACACATGCAATCAATGCTACTGTGTGTGTGTATGGTAATGCAGCAGGCAGATATAAAGCAGGTGAGGGAAAGAAACTAGTTGAAGGGATAAAGAAAGGGAGTGCAGAAGTGGCGGGAGTAGATAAGAAATTCTTCAGATCTGATTTTCCTTAAATGTCACTAGCTTGAGGAGTGTCTTTCCATGCTAGCCAAAGGCATCTAAAGAGATCTCTACCCCCATTCCCCTCTCCCAACGTCTCTGTCCTACCCTGTCAGGTGGTGCCATCATGCTGGGCAACAAAGGGTCTTTTTATCCTTCATTCAGCACTCATGACACTCAATTCATCAGCAAATAAAAATGGTAGGTATGACCCTGAGCTCTGGGAATCGTGGGTAAGCAGCTCCAAAATTGCTAAGTCAAAAGGTCAAACTGTAAAATATGAATGATCAGGTCGGTGGATTTCTGTTATAGTTCTTCAAAATCCTCACTATGCTCCACTATGCATACCCTCAAGAAAAATGACCCGCAGACAGCATTTGATGATTTCTGCATTAGGTTTGATTTTAAAAAGTTTCATGGGGACTCTTGGAAACACTTAATCTTAGTATAACATGATCTCTCTTTTTTTGAGTAGTCATCTCTTAGTGTGTGTGTGGAATTCAGCTGTCTCTAAGTGTGTCATATGTCTCTTCTCTTACTGAAGCATCTCATAATATATCTGAAGTATCTCTGCTTCTATTAGCGTCTTAAATGTCCTCTTCTCTATCAGCAACTGTTAACCATTTCCTTATCTGTGTCTTCTCAGTGTAAGCGAGGCTGGGGTATTAATCTAGCAAACTATTCATCATTTTGTCATGTGACCATATATTTCAAATAAGCCCATCATGTACAGTGGCATGCAATTGAAAGATGCATATGAGAAAAAGTGCTAAATGCTATAATTGGAACAGTGACTTATGTCAAAGCAAACTTGCCCAGGTCTAAACATGTGTTTATTGTATAAATTGGTGGACGTTTTGTTCTAAAACATAAACTGCACTCACACCCCAAACTGTCTTAACTAGTTACTTACTAGAAACATATGTTTTCAAAAATAAACATAAATGCTTTAAAATTTGTGTTTTCAGTATGGGTGTGTGCAGTTTATGTTGAAGAACAAAAGATCACAATATTGTCAAGTTGTGTTTACCACAGGCTTAATTTTACTCATAAATTTAAAACCCCTTAGAAAAGTTGTGAAGAAACCACCAACGGATTAGTCTTTCGGGTTCTGACGTCATACACACACACACACACACACACACACACACACACACACACACATTTAAAAATAAAGGTTCGTTGTTTGTTTTGTTGTTTTTTGAGGTGGTTGTGGTTTTTTTTTGTATGAATTGTTTTTAAATAATTTGTTGAGTTCCTGTATACTTCTTTAAAGGTTTTCTAACTCTCTAAAGGTCTGTTCACACCAAGAACAATAACTATAAAGATAACTATAAAGATAACGATATTAGGATCCATGTCAGTGAAAGATATTGTCTGTTTATTCTCAGCACATGCTCATCTGTCATTTTAAATTCTCACGCTCATTATAGCAAGATTGATTCTGATTGGGTGTCAATGATTTTATCATTCATCAGCTGGAAAATATTGTTTTGAAAGTGATTCCAACGATATCGGTTCTCTGTGCCTTTATTGTTACAGCTGTGGTGTGGACTCTGCCATTCTTTAATATGGAGAACGATTTTTAGAACTATATCTTTATTGTTATAGTTATCACCCTTGGTGCAGTCAAGCCTTTAGTCTCTTACTTTAGTTGGGGAAAGGATTAAAAATGACATTAAAATACAGTTTATTTCCTAAAGATTATGTGGTTCTCAACCTTTTTTGCCCCCATATTCCAGGGACCCCACACAAGGCTTTTTTATTTTTACCTCAGAAAAGCATAAAAGTTATTCAAAACAGCTTTTGCCATTGTAGAAAATTCCCATTCCACAGACATACGAGAGTGGAGTAACATATCTAAAATCTTGGGGGGGGGGGTATCTAAGGATGTTTCTCTTATGGTTCTACATAACACCATTTGACAAAGGGGCTGTGTACAGCACTTAAAGTGGTTCCTGTATGATTATGAGCCAATGAACCACATTTAGTGCTATTTTTTTAGACTGTACCTGCATCACATTTTGGATTTTTGGCAGATTAAACTGGACAGCTCTACACCAGCTAGACCACCTAAAGACCAGTTTGGCCAGGCTGGGGGCCCATCCTAAAGCTACTTAAATAAAAAAATAAAAAAAATAAAAAAATCTTAAACTAGCTAAGACCAACAAACCAGCTTATATAGACTCTTTGCTAGTGGGTTTTGCAAACAAATGTGCGAAATGCTAATTTTAAAGTATTTCACTACATATAAAGCATTTATGAATATTAAATATTTTACTGGCTGGTGTATAAAAATAATGTGCAGGAAAATTATTTGTTTGTTTATTTCTTTCTTAAAGCCAATCCAGCATCTAACCAGTTAATCCATACACAAGTCTTGTCTTTACACACATGTCCGGGGACAACTTAGGATGTTCAGTTAACCTAACCTACATGTCTTTGGACTGTGGGAGGAAACCGGAGCACCTGGCGTAAACCCACACAGTCACAGGGAGAACATGCAAACTCCACACAGAAAGGCCTCCTGTCCTTGCCGTGGCTCAAACCAGGGACCTTCTTGCTGTATGTGCAGGAAAATAAGACTATAAATTAAGTAAACCATTTCCTATTATCTGTGTTCTTTTTTTTTTTTTAGGTAAGCTAATTGGCTTAATTAAGCCAGTTAAGCTGACAAAGTCTACCCCATTTTCCCTCATGTTAACAGCCCCAGCCACAAGTCTGTTATCTCTTTTTTCCAATATGTCTGGTGACTTTTCACTTTTTCCCTGTATTTAGACAGAACACATTCAATTTGCTGTCACCGATTTTTCCACGCTAACTCCGACTAACTCCGTTTATCTCATCAACTAAGGACTGGCACGTCATTAGTCATTTCTGCACTACTTACCTCTTGTACCATCCATCCATCCATCTACGTCTCTCTCCATCATGTTCAGTTGCATTCATTTCCTACTTCATCTGCTCTCAGGTTCAAGTGTTAGCACATTCCTGAGGATGACAGTGGCTCATTACTTTCACAACATAAACAATAGCAGCTACTGCAACACCTGTAACCTCAAAATTTAAAAATAATAAATAAAATACTATGATTATATAATAGATGCATGTTATTCCTCATATTCACAGTTGGTGTGTGTGTGTGTGTGTGTGTGTGTGTGTGTGTGTGTGTGTGTGTGTGTGTTTCTAGCTATAGTGATCAGTTACAGAGGGTCAATAAGTGTTGGGTTATTATTCTCCAAAACCACCCAGCCAGTTCAAAGAGAAGCAGCATCCTGAAGAACCAAAGTGATCATGGGAAGTGTGAATGAAACAAGAACAGAGAGATAACTCCAAAGAGAGTGAAAGAGTAAGAGATGGTGTTTGATACAGAGCGGTAAGTTGATATAATAGGGGCCTGTCTCTCGTGGTTTTAAATGGAGGATTTGGCCTTCACGCCTCTCAGTGCCATTCTTAAGGAAAGCGGATTTCCGCTGCCGTGACGACCATTATCCTGGTTTCCTGGCAGTAATCCGCCATACTAGGGCCGTAATAGGACAGAGCGTTGCAGAAAGTCAGGGGGCTGTTGCTGCTAGTCACTGCCGCAGGGATCATGCTTCCAGATCTGCCACAGAGAAACACAAGCTGATCTGATACAGCTGAAGAAACAGTCATGCACAGCAGGCCTGGAGAGACAACACCACAAAGTCTGACGTTTACAGTTCTAACTTCAAACTGGAGATAAGGTGCATCTATCTATCTATCTATCTATCTATCTATCTATCTATCTATCTATCTATCTATCTATCTATCTACTGTATCCGTCCGTCCGTCCGTCCGTCCATCCGTCCGTAGTATAATAAATAAAAGCAACTATTCTGATTTCTGAACAGTTTCAGAACTTTTGAACTTTTTCATTTTCAATTAATGACATAATTAAATAATGAATTCTTGCAAAACATGTTTTTTTACATATTTTTTTACAGTGACTTTTAAATGATTTTTTTTTTCATAAATGCATAACATAAATGTCCTTGAATATATTAAACAACAATACTAACCAAACAAAAAATGTGGTAGCATATTTCATTATATTTTCTTTTATGAAACACTACTCACAATGTGCTTTTTTGTAAGTTACTGGCTGTCATATTAACAAACAGTAATTCACTGATTAGGTCTCAGAGCTGAAAGCTGTATATGGTTGAATCACTAAAAACAGTCATTTATCTATGAATCAGACTGCACTGATTGTGCTGTATATTTTGGATTCACAAATAACAACATCTGAATGGTTACTTTAGCCTACAAAAAAACTACTATTACTAAAATATCCTGTTTTGTGTTCTCTATCCCTGTTTCTACACTACTGTGAACTGTAAACAATTCTTCCAATTCATCTAGCTTCACACAATCTCCTCTGAGCTGCTGATGTTGAAACATCTGTAATTCCAGCGGCTGCACTTCAGGCTCAGCTAATCAACCAATTTCAGAGACTTATGACTCGAATGAACTTGTTCTCTGATTTCCAGGACACTCTTCGCCTGTGTGACCATTGTTCCGTCCTCCAGATAGTTAGTTTCATAAAGTTGTTGCCACCATGCAGTATGTCTGAAATGACCATTACTTTTTTTAAGTATGGTACATTTGTGGAACTGTGCAGGCAGTGCCATTGATATTTATTATAATTTACACATAGGTCAGTGTTTTTAAATTGACAGTACTTAACTTACCTTGCAGAAGCTTTAATTTAAATATTCAATTTCTGAGTGCAGTTCAAATGTATATTGGTACACAAATAATATAAGGAACTATTGAATATTCATTGATAATTCTATATGTTAACATCATACATACATTCTCTCCTTCTTTGTGCACCATATTGTCTAAAAACACAGCTTAAATTATTTAGTGGTTTTCCATAAACACGCCAGGGTGGTTCAGTGAAACAGTCACTATTCATTGATTCTAGACATTCACACCAACCAAAACAAAACAGAGAAGCATGATAGAGGAAGAGAAATGGACGAGAAGGACCAACAGAGATTACAATAATTGAAAATCTAGAAAAATCTATTTTTAAGTGTCAGATTCATTTTTCATTAATAAGGAAAAAGGAAAGTTCAGTTAAACTTGTCTAAAATATTTACAGGGTTTTTCACTAAAACTTATGGAGCTTTGACAAATTTATGAGTTTAACTATGTAAATAAAATCCAACTTTCAGAAATCTAAAGTTAAAATCATAAATAACCTCAGCATACACATCTCTGAGGAATAATAAAAAAAATGATCATAGTTTGATATGTTCTGTGAACACACACACATGTTTACACTCACATACACATACAGTACATACCTCTCTCATTCTCCGTCTCTCTCTCTCTCATCACTGCAGTCCAGGGAGGGCCGTCCCAGCCAGGCAAGCTGTGAATATTCATGATCAGGAGTGAGCTGCAGTGGAGGTTGCCGTGGAGGTGTTGAGTTATTCATCATTCTTCAGGAGAAGAGACACAGAGTCGTTCCTCAGTGCTGGAATATTAACGAGACACATTAATAAAATATCCAGCCTCTCTTTCTCCATGCCTCTCCTTTACCTACAGATCACAGGAACACAGTTTTCACTAGGAGTCCCCATTTAAGACCACCACGCAAACTGGAGCACACACATATATACGGTATGTATATGTAAACACACAGCTGTTCAAATACAGTAGAGGTATTTTGCATTCTATAAAAAAAATACACAATCAAAAAGGCTCTTGTTCCAATGAAACACTGTGACACATATACTTCTTAAATCATTTAAGCATCACAAAAAAAGTCACATCATCATCAACACAGAAATTCAACAATACAGCAAATCCCAACAGCTCGACTTACATTTCACAGAGATGACAAAGCATTTGATGGCAATGACAGACTTCCAAGAAAGAGAAGAACTAGTTGTAGTTCTAGGGTGTTTTTTTGTATTGAAGCAAAAATAGAAAATATAGGATTAAAGTAAAGGATGATGATGTAAAAGGAGAGAGATAAGAAAGAATAGGCTGGCATTCAGGGGAGAGGTATGTTTAATTCACAGAGTGGCATTTCGGCTGTGTTATCAGGCTAACGTACAGAAGGCCAGGCCAGACTCTGAGCTGAAATGTGCATCAGCGGTCGTGTAATATTAAAACAGCCAACTGTGCTTTCTTTCACACTCTCTCTGTCTCTCATGCTCCTTGCTCGCACTTTCTTTCTAAATGCATATTTCTGCTCTCAAGATAACCACAAAAAGCCTTCGATTTGCCCCTGTTTTAGTCTCAGTTGTACAGCACACACTATTTCACAGCATGAGACAGCAACTCAAATCTTATCACCATAGCTGCCACCACTGCTGAAGTATGAATAATAAATGCACATAATTACTCTATAATAATCATAACAGTAATATTAGTTTTAATTATATTTGTGATTATGCTTGTCTCTGACAGAGCATTTTTTCTCATAAATTAATGCACTTTTTCATGATCAAGTTCATATGAATCCTATAAATGTTTGAATGTTTTTTAAAACATACAATAATAATAATAATAATAATAGTTATCCTAAAAAATTGCTGAAAATTTGTGTTGATCAGCACATGTTCACCAGTGGATCCTCTGCAGTGAATGCGTGCCATCAGAATGAGAGTTCAAACAGCTAATAAAAACATCACAATAATCCATAAGTAATCCAGCACAACTCTAGTCTATACAAAGTCAAAAGCTGCATGTTTGTTGGAAACAAACTCTTTATTAAGATGTTTTTACCTTTAATCCATCACTTCTGGTCCATATTCTATAATAATAATTCGTCCAGTGAAAAAGTCCATCCCCTGTTGTCCTCTCGTATCAAAATCCACTGACACATTTGTTTAGACCTGTTTTCACTTGTAGATGGATCCTGATCTGTGCATATTCCTCTTAGATTAGAAAATGTTTTCACTGGAGAAAGCAACATTATTGATAGAGGACCGTTTTAGCTGCTGTTTTGACTGGTATGACAGTTTTGCTTTTCACAGATTAATTGATAGACTGTTGTGTGAGCCAGTATTGGGAGTTGTGTGGATTACTTGTGAATTATTGTGATATTTTTATCAGCTGTTTTGACTCTCATTCTGATGGCACCCATTCACTGCAGAGGATCCATTTGTAAGCAAGTGATGTAATGCTAAATTTCTCCAAATCTGTTCTGATGAAGAAACAAATTCATCAACATCTTGGATGGCCTGAGCATGAATAAATTATCAGCATTTTTCATTTTTGGGTGAACAGCTCCTATAATGTTTTGCAATATTTTCCCAAGTTTCATCAACATCTTGGATGGCCTGATCATTAATTATTTTTTAGCATATTACACAAAAACATTTAAGTGATGTTTTTAAATGTTTTAAGTTTACATAAAATTAAAAATTACATTTCCAGTTGCCTTAAATTATCTCAATGTTATCTTAAATAATGATTTCTCAACTTCTAATTATGGAGTAATTCACTCAAAATTGTATCTATTTTTCAACTCATATAATGTGGGAAATACACCCAAATTTGGTCTTTTGCTGTCCATCCTCAACCTAACCACAGGCTCTACTCTTCACCACAACGGTAACACTACAAAACCAGCATAACAGAAACCTTTGTAAATTCTAATATAACACAACATTTTACTAACGATGTCCCTCTATGTTAATCTTGTGTAAAAAAACACACAAAATAACACTTACTTTCTACATGTATTTTCCTTGTTTTCTGATGCAAAGCATGCTGGGAACTAGAAAACGCAATCATTTTAAGTTCACCTTACTACAGCAAAAATTTTGAGCTTACAGGACTTATTTAAATTAAGTCCAATGAGCTTTCCTTATTATTTGAGTGCAATTAACTAATTTCATTTGATTAATTTCACTGTTCGGTTTTACAGTGCATTGTTTTATGCCTCATTTTTGTTGTGGTGTTTCCGTTTTTATTTGTTTTGTTGTTTTTTGGCCCCATTATTTAGTCTATCCTTACCCAGCTAACAAGAAAGAGGACAGATTAACGTTTCTGATGTTACTTTAAATTTTGATGATGCTTTATTTCACACTTGCGGTTAAGGTTAGATATTTTGCAATTCAAATGCATATACTGTACAGTGCACTGCTGATATGGCCACCATTTTTTGCATGCCTCCACACTTCAAAAATTTCACTGCAACAACTTCTTCAATCACCTATTTTTACGAATGTTTCCTAAACTTAAGCATAAATGACGAATGAGAGCAGGATGTATGAGATTCTCTTTTCATAAAAATTGGAGTATCAGAATAGAAGCCGGATCATTTGAAACCCCACTTCCTATTCTTAATAAGTGGATTTTCTGTTTTATTTTTCTCTTTACTCGCCATTTTTCCTTTTGATCTTTACTACTTATGCAATCTTAAAAGCACCTCTTCATTGGCATTTAACACGGAGTACAAAAATACACACAATTAATTTGCATGTGTCTGTGAGATATTATGCCTGCTATTCTCTTCACATAATTAAATGTAGTGAATCTGGGAGGCAGGTTTGTTTCTGCAGTTCAACAGCACACACTCGGCTCAAAGGTACGTGTATAAAGGACAGATTAAGGTTTTGGTTAGCCAGCAATTAAATTTCATTCAGACAAACATATGCAGAGATATCATTGCCTTTATAGATATCACAATAATGATAATAATGAATGTAAACACCAGCTTCATCATAAGGTTCAGAACGGCTGAGTGGGAGGTCAAAGAAAGAGAAGTAAACAAGACAGGGGAGGTAAACACAGCACTAATAATAACAACAAACAAACAAACAAACAGCAGGGTGAGGCTGGAGTTAGGCTGGAGAACAAGACCCTCAATCCAGACCTTTCTCTCTTTCATCTAACTGCCTTACAGTATGTGCATACTTAAATGAGTGATAGAGAGAAAGCGCGGAAGGATGGATGAGGGGGTGGAGACATGAGACGACTGGGGTCAACTACCTGTCAAAGTCTGACTGCTGGTGGGCTCAATCTGCTTGCTGAACTAGAGCGAGAGAGAAAGTCTGTGTTTGTAAGAGAGAGAAAAAGAAATTAGATTAACTGGTATATGGTGAGAAGCGTTTAACAAGTGCTACTGCCTCTGTATATTTCATGAATTTTGTTGAACTGTCAGAGGTTTTTAGAGAAACAGTGTAGGTGTTTTCCCAAAGATATTATAATAATATAAGGGGAAGAAGAAATCATAACGCACAATATGGTGACTGTAAAGTCATACATTCTGGTTAAAAATGCCAATGACTGTTTTTAATGGTTTGTTTAGTGTAACTGTTCATGTGCATTAGCTGGACCAGGCTGCAAAAATACAGCGAGATATGAGGCTGAAATTATTCAGTATTTTATATGGAGAGATTTTCAAATGTCTTTGAAAATAGTCTTTTATGTTCGCCGTGGCATTTATTTGAACAAAAATACAGTAAAACAGTAATAATCCTTATTAATATTTATTTATTTTTTCAATTGACATTAATGTAAAATATTAAATCAATTAATGACAGATAAAGCCGATTCGCAGTTAAAAAATGTCTATTTCTATTTTATCTACTTGTTTTTTATTAAATAAAAACTTGACCCTCTGACACTTGTACTCTCTATTCTGTTTCTATTCTAACTACTTATTTATTTTTATCTAAAAATAATTAAATAAATTTAAAAAATACTTTCTAACACTAGCGTTTTTTAAACTTTTTCTATTCTTTTGACTTGATTTCTTTCTATAAATTTAAAAACGACCCCCTAACACTAGCATTCTCTATTATTTTTCTATTATATCTACTTCTTTTATATATATATATATATATATATATATATATATATATATATATATATATATATATATATATATATATATATATATATATATATAAATTTGTTACATATACTGCGTTAGACTATAGTCAAAGCACTTACATATTTTTGCTCTTTTGTTGGTTTTGATTGCTTCTTTTGTCCTCATTTGTAAGTCGCTTTGGATAAAAGCATTTGCTAAATGACTAAATGTAAACTTTGTAAATAAAAAAATATTCATTTGAAAGGGGAATTTATTCTATGACTTACAGTACATACCGGCATATGAATATTTACATATTTTATTGCCCATATTTGAATAGAAGATATGTCATGATAGCAACACTATGAATGCAAATAAAATTATTTCACTCAAAAAACCTATAGCTTTTAATGAGATGTAAACATGTCTGAAACTCATGGAAATGCTGAAAATAAACCAAATAAATTCCAAAAAATGATTTAAAGTATTAAATAAAAATAACAACACTTTTAACAGCATGCCCCTTGGGGCCTTCTGTGCCAATTCTGGGGGCACCATTCTACCCCAAGGATCCAAGTTTATATTTTTACTTCAAAATAAAAACTAGTTTTTACACCACAAACATGTGTCCCTAAATCCTGCATTAAAAACACCACTTTACAGAGATATTAGATTCGATCAGATCATCTGACCTTGAAACCGTTGTGACTGACTAAATCTCTCAAATGTTGATTTGCAGCTGAAATTACAAAATAAGAAAAATAGCATGATTCAAGTGTACAGATGAGATTTTGTGCCAAGAGATGGCATAAAAGGGGGCATCTTACCATATCTTACTCGATATATTGCTGGATTATAATGGATTTTAATTGAATTACATTCCTAGTTCTAAGATTATATTCCACCATGTGTACTTTATGAGTGTGTGTTATCAATTCCCTTACAGGTTTTGCCCTCATGCCACAAAGTTGGACAATCAAATAGAAAGAAAGACAAAGCCAGCTGGGTGTAAAGATATGGACAAAACAACCAAACAAAAAACCAAAAGTGCAAAAGGGAAAGTCTCTCGGGGAGGAGAGCAACAGAAACAAAGACAGATGGACAGAGCGTGACAGAGAGACTGAAGAAAACTTTTTAAAAACCACAAGTACCTTTACAGCTAAGTCAGGTCTTTGTCAATTTGAGGTTATAAGATTCCACTGAAAACTGTTCCAACATGCCAGATGTACAGGACATCGAGAGAAGACAGAGTGCAAAAGAACGAAAACAAAAAAATAAGATAGACGATCTCTTGAATATTAGGGACAAGCGTATGAGAGTAAGTTCAGTTGGACGGTGAGACAATCTTCAAGTCCAAAATTGTCGTTAAGTCTATGTGAACTGGTGGTGGAAATGTTCCAGAAACACTTCAGGCATGAGGGACGGTGGCCAAAAGACAGCTCAGTCATGGACACACTATTCATGTTATGGTCACCAAGCCAGCCAACAGCTTAGCAGCCACATCCCACGGCAACATGAGCCACATCCAACAGACCACAAGTAACCTCAGTGAGTTCAGTCAAGAAAGAAAGTGAGACAGAGAGAATTTAACTGTGGAAATGTGTGCTTGGAGTCGGCAGGAAGAGCAAATTAAGTGAATCTGCCCCAGTTAGGGCAGCTCTCAGAGGTGGATCCAGCACCCTGCTTCCTCTGTGCCTTCCTCCTTCCCATTCATTCGTCCAAAGCCATGTCCCAACCTGGGCCCCCACTTCTTCCCCCTCAGGCTGTGTGCCTCTTCATGCATCTAGGCCAGAGGCACCTGGCACAACTCTTCAAACACATATGATAACCGGAATAGCAGCAGCAGGAAACTGGGACCGGGACGAAAGCATGTTGGGAGTAACGGGGTGAGGGGGTAAAAAAAAAAAAAAAGCTGAAAAGGAGGGATTGGTGCTCTGGAAGTCCCTGGCAGCATGGCAGGGCTGGAAGCTGTCAGGGAAAAGTTTCCCTTTCTTGTGATCATGTGTTTAATTGATGAGACGTCCGGATTTCAGAGTCTCTCCCAAAATCATCACAACTAAACGATTCTCTTATCGTAACAGAGCATTGTTGTCTTGCTGGATTCTTTTCTCTCGCTCTCTTTTGATCTGTTCTTTCGCTCTCTCCTCCTGTGCTTCCCTCAGTCCCCAGGCCCCTTAAAAACAGCTCTCACTCATCTGCTCTAAAAGCTTGTAACAAGGCAGAGCAGAGAGAGTGAGATATAGATGCTCTGTTCCAAAACCTAGTGAGCCGTCTCCCTAGGCAGCATGTTAAGGCATCACATGCGCGTTCCCGATGCGAAGCCTGTTCCAAAAGCTTGGCGGAAAAATTTGCACGGCCTCCCTAGATAACTCATTTTGGATCCATTCTTGAAGGCAATCCCATGATGCACTGCAGTAAGTCAAAAATATACCACAAGATGGCAGATAAATAAGAAAAAAGTATATATTTAATGTACTATGGGAATGTCCATTCTTAAAAGTAAATGGTAAAGGAATAGAGAGAATGCACAATTATGTAATTGAAGGTAAACAAAACTGTAGTTACTGTAGTGTTTTCTCAGTATTTTTTCAGTACACTTTATTTTACAGCCCTGTTCCACATTTACATACTATGTACTTATTATGATAATTATGGTGTTCCTGTCGCTCAGTGGTAGAGCATTGCGTTAGCAGTGCAAAAGGTTGTGGGTTTGATTCCCAGGGAACTGTAAGTTGCTTTGGATAAAAGTGTCTGATAAATGTAAATGTATTATTCTTCCCTACCAATATGTATATAGTTTTTCTTTTATATTTATTTATGTATACGTATGTATACATATGTTTTTTTTTTATTATACATAGCACCATATTTTTTTCTGTGTATTTCTGTTTCATCAAACTGAACAAACGTGACAGTAAAGATATGCCTATTGTTACAAAATAAAAATGCTGTACTTTCAAACTTTCTATTCATTAATGAATGCTAAAAAAACTAAATGTATTATCAAAAACACTATCCACACTGATTAGAAAATTTTTAATTTGTACTAAGTCAACATATTAGAAGGATTTCTGAAGGATCATGTGACACTGAAGACTGGAGTAATGATGCTGAAAATTCAGCTTTGCCATCAAAGGAATAAATTACATTTTAATATATATTAAAATGAAAAACATTTATTTTAATTTGTAAAAATATTTCACAATATTACTCTTTTTACTGTATTTTTGATCAAATAAATACACCCTTGGTGATTCAGCTTTGCCATATATATATATATATATATATATATATATATATATATATACATGTATATATATATATACATGTATATATATATATATATATATATATATATATATATATATATAATACATACATACATATATATATATATATACATACATATATATATATATTATATATATATATATATATATATATATATATATATATATATATATATATATATATATATATATATATATATATATATATTTTAAAAAAAACCTTACCGACCACAAACAAAATGGTAATGCAAAAGATATGAATCATTAACTTAGCAACATTCTTACAGCAACCCTACTGGAATCAAAGGAGACAGAGTTGCTGCCAATGTAGAGCATTCCAAATCAATCGCTTATGAGGCTCCATCATACTTAGAATGCTGCCTTAGAAGGCATCTGCCTATGTAGGCATTAAACACCCAGGCAGCACACCAGGTTTAGGAACAAAGTCAGAGAAAGTAACTTCTGAGAGGAGAGGAATCAAACCAAACAGTCTTTCAGTCTCTGTTCTCTCTGTCTCTCCCTCAATCATATATCGTGGTAAGCACTCAGTCTCCAGAGCAGGTGTAATAAAGGCAACAGTTGCAGAGGCGTTTCACTCTGTCTGGCAGACTGTGACTGAGTTTAACACATGTAATCCTACACACATTCCCCAAAGAAAGAAAAAGAAGAGAGAGAGAACTGAAGAAAAGACCTAAGGTCTGTGAACAGATAAAGGGATGAAGGATGGAAACAATATGGAAATGTGCTGTATTAGTCCACTTATCCACTGCAAAGCCTGCGCTTGATCGATGCGTACATTTTAAAAGTGTTAGCACAATGTACTTACGTCTACTACACACTACAGTTACTCTGCCAGTGATGCAAAAGTACATAAAAGGGTCCCACTTCACATTAAGTGACCTTAACTACAGTGTACTTACATCAAAAATAAGTATAATGAACTTATTGTGTTCATATTGTTTTGCAAAACACTTTTGCTGCTATTGAGGTGGGATACAGTTAAGGTTAGGTGCTATGGGTATATTTAACGGTGAGTTAAGGTGTAAGGGATGCAGTGTAACTATAAATTTAATTACAGAAATGAATTACAGATGTAATTACATGCAGGTGTTTTTTAAAATATAAGTAATTTAAAAACATAAATGTACACAATAAGTGCATTGTATCAAATAATTAATTTAAGTGTAAGTACACAGTAGTTAAGGCTACCTATAAAACCTATTTTTTCTAAATAATAACCACACAAATTATACTTAGCTACATGTTAGCATGTAACTAAATTTGCTTTGTTAAAATGTACTATTACTTATTTTGTCTCAATGGGTGCATGCTAAATAAATAAATAAATAGTCCTTGCCCTACAAGCAAAAAACAGATATAGTGCCATCATAAAATTCCTCTGTTGTAGAGCAAGAAGTCATGATATTTGCCCCAAGAGCATGGATGTAAATTAATTTTCTTAAAATGCATTGCTACTTAACTTTCAGGTTCATATATTTTTTTAAATACATAAACAAATAAACTCTCCTTGTATTGTCCTACAATCTATTAAAAAGACAAGGAACCATCACAAACTCCACTTCTTTAGTGCAAGCAGATGTGGGTAATATGTGCCCCAAAAAACATGTATGTAAATTAATTTTCTTAAAATGTATTATTAATTATTTTTGTATACAGACATAGATAGATACGACAGACAGATAGATAGATAGATAGATAGATAGATGACAGACAGACAGACAGACAGACAGACAGACAGACAGACATTATATAATCTTGCATACTACTTGTGATGGATAGTACGTAAATTGGGATTCAGTCACCTTTCTTTGACTTTCTCTGTTTTTAGGATGCAGGGTCACGCCGGTACACTTTTAAACAGTGTGTGTCTGTGTGCGCATATACTTGAGTGAGTGTTAAAGTGAGGTATTTATGTAAAAATAGCAGTAAATGTGGGTTATGTCCTGGGAGGGGTCCTTCTCACAGACTGGATGGACAAGCTCTCAGCTGTCAGTCTGTTTCTCTTTGCTCTGAAGTTAACATTTCTGCAGGGAAGAACTGCTAGAAGCACCATTTCCTCACATCTCCCACTCTCTCATAGGCATTATAAACAAACAACAGAAGTGTGCCAGAAACCACTATACACTTAATACTTCAGACACCAGAACGGAGGTCAGACACAGTAATGGACATCCATATAAGTACCACACCCATATTCAGATGACCTGGCATCCATATCCATACCAGTCTTAAAAGAAAGCGTAAAGTCTCAGGATTATCATTGCTCTTCATACAAGCAGTGTCTCCTTCTTTATGCCTTTCTTTTTTTGGCGAAGACATCTGTCTAAGACAAGGCTGGGCTTCGCTGGAGACCTGGCGCCCGCTCGCTCTCTCGGCAACCGTTGCCATGGAAAGGAGCCGAAATGGGGCAGATAAGAGTTGAATGAGAAAGCTGATGTTCCAGCGGGGTCCTCGTGTGGGAGGGGTCTCTGGGACCACTCTCGTCACAAACGTCAAGCTCTTTTGATGCATGACAGAAAGCAAAAACGGAAGAGAGATACGAAAGAAAAAGACAGAAAGAGAGAGTGGGGAAGGAGAGAGAGTCAGGCTACGGGAAAACAGCTGTGAAAGTGAGAAAACTCTGTTTTTGCTACAAGAGACAGAGTTGTGGGAAGACAATCTCAAAGAAAGGGAACTGTGCAAAGAGACAGGCCTGGTGGAAGTAAGGAAGAAGATGGAGGGTGTCAAGGTGCTCTTACAATCACTGTTCAAATAAAGAGTGAGAAGCAAAGCTTTTAATAAAGAGACATGAGACGGCAAGTTTTAGCAGGTCAGATCTCTTGTCCTTGGCTTCTTACAGTAATAAAATTGTCTTGATTCCAGTGAGAGTCTGTCAGACATATCATCATCTGTCTGGCACTGGAACTCAAAATTAACAGCCATGACTAAATATATCTCTAAACTTCAGCTCAGAGTTTCAAATCAAAGATTTTCTTTTATCAATTTGTTACCATATATCATAGACCAAACGGTTTTCTTCTTAAACAATATGATAGAAATGATAATACATTTTTTTTTTTAAATCAAATAACAGGCTGTTAAACTAACACATTAATTTTGTTGACATTTATTATTCATATATAACTTAAAAAAACCTGCAATATGCAATTTGGAATTAGGATATGAAAATAAGGCAAACAGTAAATTGACTTTTATAGTCATTTTTGTCTGCCAGAATAATGTAATATGCTTGAATTATCTTTATGTGGAGGATTTTCCCTATAAATGGTAACTGCATCCCAAATGACGCACATGCACTGATACACTGTGTACTTACAGTGTGCACTATGTACTCAACCATGAAGTGTATGAATTTTATAAGGTTATTTTGTCATTAATAATCGAAGTCTGATAGCCCCTCCCCCCTGGTGACCTAATTAAAGATATTCCACTTTTTCTTTTTTTTTTTTTTTTTTTGGTTATTTAATGCATCATCCATTATTTAAAGTGTACTTTTTATTTTTGGAATTTTCATTGTGAACACACTCTTGCGCTATTTATACTACAAAACGTACTAGAATAGTGCATAAGTATGTGATTTAGGACGCAACTGTTGATTATATAAAGATTAACTATGAATAATTTGATTAAATAATTTGCTTTAATCAATTCAGTAAACCATCTTAATCAATAAACTATCCATAAAAATAACCCTAAGAACACTACAGTTAACTCAGTTGATTTCATACTCATGATAAAGTGTTGTGTGAATTGTGAACAGAGGACAGAGGAATGAAATATGGAGATAAGCAGATGAACACAGTTAAATAAATAAAGTCAGAGGCTCCTATGAATCTCCCAGTCCCATACACTCATCAGAGGGGGGTTATCATTCCTCCATCTTGCTTCCTTTGTTCAGTGATACGGCTCTGTCAGGCACAGATTCCTCCCGGGCACAGGGCTCAAATGGCTATATGAAATCTGCTGCTTGTTGACGGGGTTTCACAGTATTGGTGGCCGGTAAGGGACATACACACACACACACATTTGTCTAAAAGAAACACATTCACATTAATGCACATGACTGAACAAAACCTGGGGACTTCTTGCCGACAAATACATATAAACCACATGACTGAGCTAAAGACTCACAAACAGTTTGTGACAAAGCAGGAGATTGTATAAAAAAGGAGGAAAAATCAACTCTAATTCACCAAATTTGCTGTATAACTAGTCCGACATAATGATACAATTTAAAATACTGTCCTTTTTACCATTTCAATAGAAATTACAAATGAATATAGAAAAATAATAAAAGTGCAATAATAATAATAATACATTTCTAAAGGTTACAAATTTATTCATAGACTAGAAAATGTATTGTATTTCAAATTTATAGAAATTTGCACAAAAATAATAAGAAATGTTTCTTATGTTACACAAAAATGTTAAACAGCAAATCAGCACATTACACTCCTTTCTGAAGGATCATGGAAGGCTAAAGTAATGAATGGCTGCTGAAAATTCGGCATTGCATATACAGAGATAAACAAAATTTTAAAATATACTAAAATAGACAACTGTTATTTTAAATTGTACTAATTTTTCACAATTTTACTGTTTATATTGTATCTAAGTGACTTTAAAAAACATTAAAACCCCCTAATTTCGAAGGGTAGTGCATACCCTGCAAAGTAGGACAGGGTATAGAAATAGCCTCTCTGACCTGTTAGCACACATGACAATAGTTAGAATTCAGAGTAATATGAAATATGAAAGAGGGGGAAAAGAAATAAATATTGAAGAGGAGTCGGGTTTATGTCAGAGGGAGTCTAGCCGTGCTATCAGGTGTGTGACTGATGAAGAGGTTTGAGGGTGAGGTCAAAGGTCAACAGGAGTGGGGATTGGGACGGATGACTGATGGTGGGGTCGAGCGGGGCAGAGTGACATAAGTGTCAAAACGTGAGGGAGAGCTGGGAAAAGAGAAAGAGAGACAAATTAATCACTCTGATCTGACAAAGACAAAAGAGACCTCTTGAACAGTTTGAAGAGAATGGTAACACACACACACACACACACACACACAAATACACACACACCTCTGCCTCTCCCCTGACATCCATCTATCCATCCATCTATCTGTAGTTTTCAGTTGGGTGAAAGATGATTTCATATCCTGAAATGATGACTCTTTCTGATCTGCGGCCTGATGCAGTCTCAGCTCTCATTTGTATTGATCACAGAGTAAAATTACAATGAAATGCACTGAATAACACATCCTTATTTCAGCATTCTCTTTTCTCCTCCTTAAAACACACTTTACCTCTTATTACATTAACACACACCCCAGATCTCTCAAACGCACACACATACACTGATTTACACTCATACGCTCAGATATGATATAAGCAGGAGGCCCCCAAGTGGACAGACAGCAGGAAGGGAGGAAAAAATAGAAATAGGAGCCATGGGACAAAAAGAAAAGAGGGAAATAGAGAGAGGAAGAAAAGGATATGAGGGAGAAAATACAGTGGAAGATTAAAAAGGAAATACATTAGCATTATCTGTACACAGATAAAGCAGGATGTTAAAGATTAGTTCAGCCACAAAAATTCCTGTTCTGCTGTAATTTACTCACAGTCATATCATTCCAAACTTGTGTGATGAAGACATTTTGAAGATTGCTTCCATTGTCCTCCATTTATAAGTCGCTTTAGATAAAAGCGTCTGCTAAATGACAAAATGTAAATGTAAGAATATACTGATCATTTTCACAGGTACTGCAGCTTTCAAGCTTCAAAACATGATGACCTTGAGAAACGGATCAGTACAGATCCTTCAGAATCAACTGTTTTATTGAAAAGGTCTGACTCAAAAAGAATAATTCATGAATCAGATATTTATGGATCTCCAGATCTGATATGTGTGTGTTTGTTTCCTCAATTTAGTTAAATTGTGGCTGCATTGTACTACTTAGTTCCCTTGTTTTAATTTAGCTAAATTCCATTATTTAAAACAACATGAGGGAATGAACAATAACTGTTCTAATGAAGAAGAGAAAGGAGCTATGGCAGTTTCCAGAATTTCAGTTTGTTCCAAAGCTTTCATGTTTTAAAAGACTTGGACAGTCATAAAAGGCAGTTTATGGTGCTCTGTTCTGTCAGGCCTCACTCACTTTCATTTTAAAAACATTTGTTCAAACCAAAACAAAACAAAACAAAACAACCAAAATATGTGAGTTGTACAGTCATAAAAGGCAGTAAAAAAATAAATAAATAAATCCAAAAAAAAAATATTGTTCCACAGAGGAAAACAAGTCATACAAGATTAAACAAACTAAGGGTGAGTACATTGTAATTTAAATTTTCAGTTGAACTATCCCTTTAATAAACAAGGTGAGAAAAGACAAGAAGAAATTAAGCTTAAACTGTTAACATGTATGAGTATGTGTGTGCCGTGCATGTGTGTCTCATTAATTGTCAGAAGAGGATTGGTGGGACATGATGGCCAGGAGGCTGTTGTCACATCTGAGAATGTGACATAGGAGAAAAATGGCCTACAAGGGACTTTGGAGCTATCCCACAAGACACTGGAACACTCTGTATGTGCTGGTCTCCTTTATGCCCTAACTCCCAATCTCACTCGTTCCCTCTGTCTTGGCAAGTTATTTCATCATGAATAATCAAACACTGTTCCTTCCACCTCTCTCTCCCCATACTTTTTTCTTGCTTTATTCATTCGCTAGAGGCTGGTCCATCTTGTGCTGCCCACCATCATTTCAGCTTGTTGGTTCTTAGACTCAAAAAGGTAATCCTTCATGCTTATGAAACTGATTACTAGAGAGAAGAAAGAGAGAAAATAGACAAACAAGGAGGAAAAAGAGTGTGTTTGTTCAGAACTCCTTCCTATTGCTATTTAACTCTGGCTCGCATCGACCAATAGGAAATCAATGCGTTGTGCTGGGCTCACCAATATAGCGGACAAACTAAAGGAAAGCATAAATGAGAACGCTCACTAAAGGACACCAATAGGAAATCAATGCGTTGTGCTGGGCTCACCAATATAGATGAGAAAGTAAAGGAAACACACAGATGGGTTGAATTTGTTTGGTTAATTTTAATTGCACAAATGATTTCTCGTTTGGAAAAGCGCTCTAAAAATGATCTTCCTCCACACACCCTCTGTTCTCATCATTTATATGTATCTTTATTATTCCTTCCATTGCTTCTCTTTCTCTCCAAGCTCTGCATCATGCAAATCCTCCTTCGCTCAATCAAACACAAACAAACCGATATGTGACTGGGGACATGGCACAAGTGCTGAATTTGAGCAAGATTGCTTCATTGTCTGCATGCACGGTTCCCCTCCCCATGGACAACGGCGCTCCGCCATTCGACCGAAGCCATTTACAATAAAAACAGACTGGGACAAATCCAATGAAATCCGACAAGCAAGTTTGGAGAGAGGAGAGTTAGAAAGGCAGGTTACAGGTTGAGTTTATCAGTGCGGCTATCGGTATTGTCAGCTCGGGTTTTAAAGAACAAATCCAGACTGCCAGTGATATCTTCAGTGATTATCTATATATACATATATATATATACAGTATATATATATATATATATATATATATACACAGTATATATACAGTATATATATATATATATATATATATATATATATATATATATATATATATATATATATATATATATATATATATATGTATTTTACTTCCAATATACCTATTGGAACAGTAAAGACAAAATTGCTCTGTTTGCTGTGGAGTCAAGAAATCTGTAAATAAGATTAAAAGATGAATATGAGACAAAACTACATAAATGTTTTATCAGCTAAGAAGATCAGCACTTTTAGAGTTCATCCCACTATCTGATGTGAGCATAAGTATTGGAAGAGTTGCCTCACAGGTCTTTCTAAGTGATCAGCTGTGTCCTGATGCATTAATTCTTCAGATATTAAAAGCAGGGAATGTGTCTTATCAGTTATATCCATTGCTTCTGCATTCTGAGTCTTGCATTCTATGACGACATACATAAACCAGGATGAAGATGAGGAAGCTGACTCTGAAAGAAAAGCAAGCAATTTGGATGCTAAAAGAAAAGAGGAAGTCAATTAGAGCTATAGCAAAAACAAAGGGCATGGAGAAATCAAGAGTTTGGAAACTTCCGGCGACATCAGCAACCAACGAAGACCTGATCAGCTGAAAAAAACAACACAACAGTAGTTGATGACAGACAAATCATAAAAGCTGTGAAAATAAACCCTAAAATACATGTCTGTAAAATCACCAACAACCTCCAGAAAGCTGGGGTGATGCTCTGACAAACTACTGTCCGCAAGAGACTTTGACACCGAATTATAGATGCAACACAGCAAGATGCAAACCTCTGATCAGCACCAAAAATAGAAAGGCAAGATTCTTCACAAATGTGAGCCAGTAGAGTTTTGGAACTGAGTTGGTGGACCAATGAGACAAAGATGAACCTTTATCTAAGTGATTGGAAAGCAAAAGTGTGGAGAAAAAAGGGAACTGCAAATGATCCTGAGCATACAAGCTCATCTGTAAAGCTTGGTGGAGGTGGTGTCATGGCATGGGCATGCATGGCTGTCTCTAGAACAGGACCTCTTAATTTTAATGATGACTTAATGTATGATGACAGTAGCAGGATGAATTTGGAAGGGTACAAAACCATCTTGGCTCCCAATATTCAAGAAAATGCCACCAAACTCAGTAGAAAGCACTTCATATTGGATCAGGACAATGACCCAAAACACCCTGCCAATTCAGTCAAGGACTTTACCAGGGCAAAGAAATGTAAAGTCTTAGATTGCCCAAATCAATCTCCAGATTTAAATCTGATTGAACATGAATTTCACCAGCTGAAGAGGAGACTAAAGACAGAAACTCCCCAAAACAAGCAACAGTTGGAATTGGCTGCATTAAAGGCTGGGAAAAGCATTTCAAAGCATAAGACCAAGAGTCTGGTGATGTTTTTGGGTTGCAGACTCACTGCTCTGATTGCACGCAAGGGATCTGCAACTAAATAATAGATTTTAATATTTTACATCTGCCTTAAATTCAACTGTTCCAATACTTATGCTCACATCAAATAGTGGGATGAATCTAAAAGTTCTGTTCTTTTTTATTTGGTAAAACATGTATGTGTCGAAAGACCTAACAATAAAATGTGACATTCTGTAGTTTTGTCGAATATTCATCTTTTAATCATATTTGCAAATGTCTTGACTCCACAGCAGAGAAAGCAATTTTGTCTTTACTGTTCCAATACTTATGGAGGGCACTGTATATATATTAAGTAGATTAGTAATAGAATAGATTAGTAATAGAATAGATTAAGTAATAGAATAGAAAAATAGAATAGAAGTAATAGAATTAAAAAAAAAAACTTACATTACTGACCCATGTACTAATGAAATTCTGTGCTAACACAGAAGGTTGCAGAATGGTGCAAGATTAACAGGGTTATGCAACATTGATGCTGCAGAATCTGTTTTGTTTGTTGGTGGTGATCCCTGCACCAGCTCTATTTGTACTCATTCTGGCTAGTGGGCGTCTCTTCACCCCTCTTTAGCTGTTGTGAGAGGATACCACTCCATCTAGATCAGTCAACTGCAACACCTCCCAGCGCTACATGTTAATGTCCAGTGCGATCATGTCATGCCTGCAGACATCGTTGTAAAACAGCTGTGGGTGGCCAGCAGTTGTTTTGGCACGTTCACAGGAGAGTAACCGCCCATCAAGAGCTGATTCATCGAAGCTTGCGTTGTCTCAGTGGTTGATGGGGGACTTAGGGGCTTGTCTTCCCGTTGGCGAAATGCAATGGAGACAGTGCAGGTGGAATGTGTTTAGTTTGCTTGACATTTTCTGTTTATGTCCCACCGGGACATAGTGGGCGAAGGACGCAGGTGTGATACGCTGCTGCCTTGGTCTTGAGCTGCTACAACATCATTTATATCAATTTAAACAAATCCATAACAACATTTACTGATGACTCAAAATGGCTTTTTTACACAATTAATTACCGGTTACAGATGTTTTCTCAAATCTGCAGGCTCGCCATCTTGACCACACAATGTTAATATACAACACTTCTTCATTCAGGTGAAGCATCAACTATTTAAAACATGAAAAAAGACCACTAATTGAGCTCTTGACATTATCCTCTGAACCTGCATTACGTCTTTTTCTCTTTAATTAATCAGGTTTTCTTAAAGGAATAGTGCACACAAAAGAGAGAAAATGTGAAAAATGAAGACTGAAGCGATAATTTTTTGTGACTAAAAGCTAATTCACACCGCACTGACAGATGCTGACCAATAGCAACAGACACATCCATCAGTTTTTAAGTAGTGAATTAACATTAAGAGACTGAAATTTAAGTTGTTTGTGTGTTATTCACAGACAACTGACATCATCCTAAGCTGTCTCTGAAAGAGCAGATATGTGGTATTCATGAATGAATCACTCTTTTGAAATCAGAACTTGGATCTTTCAGTGAGTCAGCTAATCCACAAAACAGACTGATCCAGTTCTCAAGTTCAACTCACTGACTCGACAATCTACAGCAAATAACAGCTCACTTAAAAATATTGGCATTGATGGTTCCAAGAAAAATAATTCCATTTGCACAAAAGGTTCTTTATGGTGAAAAAAGGTTCTTTAGATTTTTCAAACATTCTTTGCACTAAGAAGAAATGATTCTTTTAAGAACAGTTCATGGAAAGACTCTTTGGGGAGCCCAAATGTGGCATCGTTGCCCTTTTTGGAACCTTTATTTTTAAGAGTGTTGAGGGGGAAAATATGAAATGAATAACAACCTAAATTCAAGTAATCTCTTAAACCAAAATTCTCACACAAAGCTAACATATGACTTCAGAAATGTAGCACAAAAGTCTTTTCTGATACTGTTCTGCTCTAAAAATTAATTAACAGCCCTCATTAACTGTAAGTAACAATATTTCTTATTGTGTGTTTCACACAAGAAAGTCAGTCAGAGATTCTGATGAGGCTGTGTAAATGACACCAGACTTTTCAGTTTTGGGTGAGCTATTCCTGTAACTCTACAATTCTCTAAATGGTTTGTGGTCCTTAAAATAGCATGGCAAGGTTTGTGGCAGCACTGGTATAGAGAGGACACAGGAGCAGACACAAGGGTAAATTAAGATCCATTCCCTGGCCACACCAGCGTGAATGGAAGTAGATAGGTGACATGTTCCGAGGTCGGCTTCCATTAGCCAGGCCTGCCGCTACAGATAGAGAGAGATCAGAGCAGCGAGGGACCAGGATCAAACTCATTCACCCAATGTCTCAAACACTTTATCCCAACACTCTGCAAGCAGACAGTAGCAGAGCGTGGCACTATAGTTTCTTAAAACCCTAAAGGTGGTATACAGAGGATGCACATTTACACATGGGTGAGTCTCACAAAGCCTGTCAAGAAACAAATCTGGGTCATATTTCACCCCAAAACCATAAGAGAAAAAACATTTAAGAATATTTAGGACCATTAAGCTATTTTGCATTTTGGCATTATTTTTAAGACAGTAAAGCATATTTTACCCCCTACCGTAATGCATCCTGACGTTTTTCAATGTTTCACTTCTAGTATTTCCATTAGTATTAATGTATCATATATAAACTTTACATTACGGTACTGAGAATATGTTACACGTATCAATAGACAGTATCTTTAAGCAAAATATAATGTCTTATTTCCTTCTCTGATTGAGTGAAATATAACCTGAACATTTTCTTGTTAGTCTCCCACACAAATAGAAGAAAGTGCACAAATCTTGTTTTTAAGTCTTGAGGGTGTTTAGACTGAATTTGAATAGCCATGTCAATGTCCAGACTCTTTTATGAATACATCTTTCGCACATCATGCATATGCACTTTCATACAGCCATTTGAGCATACCTGCTTAACGCACACGCACACTGAGATGATTATTAATGTGCAGAGCCAAGGGTGAACTGCAAAGATTAAAAACACATAGAGACAGTAATGACAGTAAAGATAGATTGGCGGAGATCAAGCAATCAGACATAAATTACAAGGCAATACCACAGTATGATAAGCATCGTCTATTTTAATCAGCATCAACTGACATCGATACCCACTGAGACCTGCCCAATCAGAGCGAGAAAGTTGTGAAAAGAGAAATATATCAGAGAGTGTGTGTGAGTCCAGTAAAGTGGGGCTGTCACCCTCATCACATCACTGTCAAGGGTACTGTTCTGACCCCTTTTTCCCCCTCAAATCCACACGCACGAAAAGCTTTCAGTGTAAGCAAGATTTTCCTGACACTACACTCACAGGGATTTTCACTGGCAGATCGCAAGAGAGCGCCCCTCTTGAC
The DNA here is from genome assembly GCF_018340385.1 of Cyprinus carpio. Lineage (NCBI taxonomy): Eukaryota > Metazoa > Chordata > Actinopteri > Cypriniformes > Cyprinidae > Cyprinus > Cyprinus carpio. Next base: position 22,741,146 of record NC_056599.1, on the reverse strand, counting down.
CCCCCTGGAGGGACACATCTCCAACTCTGTTTATACAAAGCCGTGACTGCCAGACGACAACAAATGATTATTCAGAATTCAGTGGGTATTCTCCGCCTGGAACATCTGGCCTTTAAATATGAGATGCATATGTCTACAGATGTAAACACATTACATAAAAGGTCTGCGAAGGATGCATTCTGTCATCATTTACTCACCCTCTCATGTATTTTGTTCCATACCTGTGTGACTTTCTGCCTTCTATGGAACACAAAAGAATATTTTTAGGAATGAAACATGTTGGTAAGCAAACTATTTTGGTGAGAATTGTCTTCCACGTACACGTTTGTCTTATTTTGTGTTCTACAGAGGAAAGAAATGAAGAAATCCACAGGTTTGGAATTACCTAATGGTCAGGAAATAATGACAAAATTTAATTTTCAGCTGAACTTTACCTTTAAGCTCAGTCGACACCACTTGTGGCATGTTCATTACCACTCAAATCAATTTCCACTTGTCCCTCCTTTTCTTTTAAAAAAGCTAATATTTGTGTGAGGCACTTGGATTGGAAATGAATGGAGCCAATCTGTAAACATTAAAATACTTACTGTTTCAACAGTATAGCCACAAAACATAAACAATGAGCATGTTACTGTGAATTTAATGTAATAAAATTGCGGTGTAAGGTTATTTCTAATTTTACAGTTTTGTCGCCATGACAACTCATCTCTAAATACCTTAAAACAAAGATATAAACTATGATTTAAACAGTTTTACAGCATAAATTTTTTTAAATTGCTTTGTAAGGTTATTTAAACTATGATTTAAACAGTTTTACAGCATAAATGATATAGACAAATGAAATGATATAGACAAATCTGAAACTGTGATTTTAAGTCCCATATGATAAAAAATAAGCGCAGCTCCATACCGACACCGCTGGGTCTACCACTCTTTGGCTTTTCAAGAGCAGTGGTACTGACCTGATTTTCAACCATAATGCCACAAATGCTGAAACATAAAGCTTTTGTAAACATATACATTCTTGATTCCATTTGATTTGATTACACTATTCCATTCGATTGAACTAGAACATTTTATTTAGCAGAAACTTACCAAATAGTATTTTCAAAACCCTACTCAGCGATGATTTCATAACAAATTATTTTTTGAGGCAGTCACAAATCAGAATATAAGAATGATTATCTGAAGGATCATGTAATCAGAGTGAATGATGCTCGTAATATAGCTTTTCATTAACTTGTACAAAACCCGGAATATTCCTTTAAAGCACCCTTTGAAGACCCTCCCTCCATTTCTCAGCCTACGCAGTGTGAAATGTTTTAATTCAGCTTGTGTTGGCCTGATATTGAGAAATATAATTATCACAGCTCCCAATCTGGGCTACAGGCAGGAAACAAATGAACTGTAGCATCATTCAGGAAATGACATCACCTCTCTGGGCAAATCACTGAACTGGTGAAATATAATGACACTTCGCTACTTCGGTATAACCTTTCACAAATATAGTATTATAAACAATTTATAGTCAACAGCTCAACTGTGATCTTGTGATCTTTCCGATTGCTCTGTGCATTAACATTTGCATTCTTTCACACCGAATGTGTTGTCATGCATGTTTTGTTTTTTTCTTAAAGCTGTATATGTGTGTAATGAAGTGTTACATAGCTTTACAGTGTTTTTCACATGCAGCAAAGCGAGAGAAAAAAAGGATCCAAGCCTCCTATAGCTTTGCAACCAATTTGCCATCTTTTCTTATTTAAAAGGACAGAAAATTCTGTCATCATTTACTCAACCTCATGTCTTTCCAAACCCATATTCTTTCTTTTCTGGTAAACAAAATAAAATGTTAGGCAGGATGGTCATACAAATGCGATGTCTTTCTCAAATCCAAAGTTTTTTTCATCTTTACATGGCACTGATTCATTTAAGCACAACAACATATATAAAGACATCAAAGTCATGTGACCACTCAAAATGATCAACATTATTACCTGACAGTGGCATGTTGCATTTGATTTGGTGTTTCTTGCAAATGAACGTGATGTGCCAAAGTTGAATTTGTAGCTCTTTTTAGTTTTACTAAAGGCAAAAAATCAGCATGAACATACTGCTAAACCTTTTACTTTCCATTGATGTGCGAAGGTCATATTGGTTTGGAACAACATGAGGGTTAGTAAATGACAAAATATTCATTTCCTTAATTCCTTTAAAATGATTATGACCCGATCCATTTTCTAAACATAATGTTGTATATGTAATGAACACATTAACAAAAGTTAATAATGTCACATATTATTTTGAAAAGGTCTGTAAGGTCTAATTAACATCTAAACCAATCTTTAAGTACCTGCAATTAGTCTCAACCGCCCACATACACAAACGCAGGTGTGTGCACTCATACCATTAGAGCGAACAAAGAGCCGTTTTAAGCACTATTCTTCTTATCTGTCCATGGTATCGGTGGGGCGGTTCAGATCACCGTCTGTCTCCGGAGACTCATTAGAGAAAGAGTCATCAGCAGAAAAATAACGGTGAACTGGCACAATCACAGCACGATACCCTGGGTAATATTTACAAAGCATCTGGAGTCATCCTCCGCGCTAACAGATGAAAACGTGGAGCAAATCACAGGACAGGGGAGGAGGGAATAATTACAGTGGAATTTAAGATTTACATCCATCAACCATTTTAGGAATAGCAACATTGTAGAAAAACACAAAAACGTTGCTTTTGTAGTAACAATGTTTTTTGAGAGCTGAGACACTAGGGCTCATGGGACTTGTGTCATATCCCAAGAGGTCAAGGTTTGGGTGGTTAACATGGTCCTTTTAACTAAATGGTTATCAAACTTTAAATTAAAGGCCCCATTTATCGAACAAAACTTTCAAAGCTCCCAGGAACTGGGAAACAAATAGAAAAAAAAATAGTTATTGAGGTGAGTAGAATGGGTTATGCATTTTTAGCATTTTAATTTAATTCGATATTTAAATTTATTAATGACAATATAATATTCATTGTATTCATAATAATAAATTCATTTAAATAATTATAAGTCATACTTTCGCCCCCTTGGAAGTTTGCTGAAGGCCCCCGGTTAAGAACCAATGCAGTAACTTTCTCTATTCACACCCATTCAAAAATAAGCAATTCATTACATTTAACATTTCAAATCACATACTTCCACTGAGCGGAACAGGAGATAGACTACAAAAGTGAGATAAATTGGCAGATTAGCTGCATTTAAAAATGCCTACTTCCCAACTATATAGTAGGCAAAAAAACTGTGGGAAAAAAAAAGAGGCAAAAACCTACTATTTCCATTGATATATGACAGGGGTGGCGAACTCCGGTCCTGGAGAGCCGCAACCCTGTAGAGTTCACCTCCAACCCTAATTAAAACTCACCTGCCTGTAGCTTCCTAGTAACCCTTCATTACTACCTTGATTGACCTTGACCTTGATTAGCTTGTTCAGGTGTGTTTGATTAGGGTTGAAGCAAAACTTCGCTCTCTAGGACTGACGTTTGCCACCTCTGATATATAAAGTATGCATCCAATGGACATTTTACTATCCCATTAGGGCCACTGCACAGGATTTATAAATGGTAGTGAAGCAAAAAAAGCAGAGACTGTCTTATTAGGTCTGAGGTCCGCAGCTCTAGTAATTACTATTTAATTAATAAGTCATTACTTATTCAAAAGGAGTACCTACTTAGAGAGTATGCTATTTCAGACAATGCAATTTTCTCCAGGTTGTATAACCCCAAATTATAAATAATGGCTGAAAAATTCCATCATCTAAATGATAAAAACATAGCTATGATGCACAGATTCTATCTACAGCATCTGTCTCTTGGAAGTCTGTCCATCGTTTTCTTTAGTCCCACTTTGTTTAAGTGATCTCTCTCTGGTTCTCTTCTCACAGCGGGTTACATGAGGCCAGTGGAAGACAAATCTGTCGCCAACAGGGTCTCGGGAACAGAGAGCAGGTGGCATGGACGGAGAGGAAGTCAAACAGAAAGTGAGAGAGGGGGAGGTAAAATGAGAGATAGAGGGGAGAGTGGGTGATGAGGAGAAAGAGAGAGAGAGAATGTAACGTAGCCACAGCTTCTGGCTCCTCTGGGCTATGCACACACGCAAAGACACACTCAAGCGGTCTGAAATTTGACAGGAGCTCCAAGGCCTGGAAAAAAAAAAAGTTTATCCCCAGTTCACGTCAGGCCACCAGGCTCACGGTGAAATGAGACAAAACAAAGCCAAAGTGTAGCTTAGCATCAACTGACTGAGGAAGATAGTATACCGCATGAATTAGTGAGCTGTCTGTGACTGATTAACAAAGGCCCACATAATGCAGCATAGCATAGCATAGCATTTTCTTCTTGCATATCCAACACAAAAGCTCAGTAATACTTCACACTGGAGAAGCTGCATTACCCTGAGGATGTGTCAATGCCTTATCAAAGGATAGAGACAAGTGAGGGTGAAATGAAGTGTGAAAGGACACAGAACTTTCATTGTTTTGTTCCCAGAGTGACCTATGAGCTGTTTCATATAGTGAGACTTTGCCCATGTTTAGGAGCAGACCAGCAACTACCAGACAAAAATCTATATCTGGTTTTATGAGTTCTTTAATGTTCCTTAGTTAGGCTAGTTAAAGAACCCAGAAAATCTAACTAACAAACAAGCTTAAATAAAATAGGGGAGTGTTAGATTTCATGGGTTCTTTAACATGTTACTTAGTCTAACTTGGAGCTAACTGATGTTAAAGAACCCACATATTCTAATGTAACAAATGTAATTAATAAATGTTAGATTTCATGGGTTCTTTAAGATTAGCTGGTTTGGTAGTCTAACTAGAAATCTCACTTGGAGCTAGCTAACCAGCTTTGAAGAACCTATAAAATGAAAATAACAAGCTAAAATTAAAGAACCTTGGCGCTAGCAGCATTAGATTTTAGAGGTTCTTTAACATTAGTTGGTTCATTAGTCTAACTGGAAAACTAACTAAAAGCTAGCTAACTAACCATCTACATTAAAGAAACCATTAAATCTAACTTGAAGCAATCAAACTGTTGGAACAAATGTTGGATTTTATTTGTTATTTAACATTAGGTTTTTTGCTAGTCTAACTAGAACTCTAACTTGGAGCTAACTAACTAATGAACTAACATTTAAAAACCCATAAAATCTAACTTTGAACTAAAAACTACCAAACAGTAAAGAACTAAAGGTACAATTACATGACAATAATGTACTAAAAACATCTGTTTTCCTTTGCGTTTTTGAAAAGTTTTGCATACAGATAACAGTGTTATCAAAATTATCCCTGTTCACATGGTTCCACGTTCATTGTTAAAAAAGCTGTATGATGATGTAGTTAAAAGTTTTGTTTTAATTTACTTTGGTGATGTCACATACCTATAGACTAAACACGTAATATGAACATCACCGTTTTCACAAATTTGCACAGAAATGGAAATTGTATCGTTTAAAAAAAATTGAACTTTGAAACCTGTTTTCAAAGTTTGCGTTTTCAAGCCACCAAAACAAAGGGTTTTTTTTTGCTTTTAGGTGAAAACGTCCCTGTTCACATGGTTCCACGTTCATTGTTAAAAAAGCTGTATGATGCAAGTAGTTCAATTAGGTTGTTAGTTGGAGCTATCTAACTTTATGGGTCATTAACAATAGTTAGTTATTAGATGGGTTCTTTAAGATTAGTTAGCTGGTTAGTTAGTTAATCTATACCTCTAATTCTTTACTGTATATTCTGTACCTCTTCACTCTCACTGAGCTTTCTTTCATATGTTCAACTCATGTGTCACAAAATCAGTTTATGATATCTCTTTCTCCACCAAGTGACCTCTCTTTTTCATTTTACACACAGTCATTCTGCATTTATCCACCCACTCAAGCAACCACACACACCCACACACACATTTCTGTCTAAGTATATCCATAGCTGGCCTTTGGCTCTGTGTGTCTGCTATGCTACTTTAGGGAGCCCCGGTCCACTAACTTTGAATGTCAACAGGAGGAGATGAGCTTTAATATTTTATCATCCTTCCTCCTGCCTTTACTCCTGCCAGACATTCACAGAATAACATAAACTACATGGCGACAAAATGATTTGAGGGTTCACCTTATCTTTATAGCGGTAAACCGCAACACAAGCACACAGACACACAGGCACACATATAAAAATCCCCCAAAGACACACACATTCAGCTTGTTTCCCTCTACACAATTTTAGAAACAAATTGAACTGCCGGTAGCAATACTGTTCCCCTTCTATCCAACCCCCAAAACACACACCCCTCCCCCAACACACACATCCATCACTATGCATACTGAGCAAATTCAGTCCACTTTACTGCACTGCTTTTACAGAGGGAGAGTAAAGACTAAGAGAAAGTGATAGAAAGGGGAAAACAGTAAGGATTGATATAAATGATGTGTTGGGTGCGGTGCAGTCCTGGGCGGGTGGGGGCTTTGTAATGAGGGTTCGATCAATGGCAATCAATGGTGGGAAGGCCAGAGATTCATCTTAATTTCGACTAATTAGGACAGAAGCTCAAAGGCGGCGAGTGTGAGTGTGTTGTGTGAAAGGAAGAGGATGATAAAAATAAGCTTCTTGTTTACACTAAAGCGCTGTTGGTGTAGTGGTTTAAAACCTGGTTTGGTAAAACAAAAGACGTATTTTAATCACTGGTGGACACAGTACAGATCAGGCCGTTAAGCAATTCCACTCTCACCTTTCTGCCCTTGAGCAAAATGCATAGCCTGATGTTGATCCACATGGTACTATCCCAGCAATTAGTGTAAATTGCTTTGGATTAACAGCATCAAAGGCATAGTCTTAGGGGTGGACCATATGGGAAAATTCCTCTACGGTTGCATTTACACCTAGTATTAACATCTGTTTTGGGTGATTCCATCTAACTGGTGCTAAATAGTGGGGTTTTTTTATTTATTTATTTTATCGGCATTGGCTGATGAAGTTTTCCTCTTTGACTGATAAGAGTCATTTAAATGTTTTTTGATTGTTTGGATTTTTTGTTTTTTTATTTTATATTGATTGGTTTTAAAAAAACATACTAATTCATCCTGACAGGCCACACAATAGTAATGGGCCTCCTTCTCACCAGTCAATCATCCATTGCATTTGAGGCTTTTAGAAAACAAACATGCTCAATACACCTAGCATGTGAAGCACATCTTAAGTCAACAAGTACTCAAATAAAATGAAATAACAATGAACAAATGTGTAACATTTGTATTTGGGAAGTATTTGGAAAATTTGGAAGTATATTTTTATGCCAACTTTTTGCCCTTCCCTTTAAATCCAATTATAATTAGTCACCAGACACACATTTAATATTCATGATATCTCCAGGTGTAAAAACCAGGAATAAAAGAGATCTGTCTCAACTGACCACTTGACTGGAGACGGGTAGTTATTACCAGGTGTAAACAGGGCCTGCAACTCTCAAGAAACCTTTTATTTGTGTCTACAAATAACTCTGATGAATCTAAACATCATTCTTTATACTTTCGTTTAAAACCACAATGGTATGACATGCTCTGGTTACTTTTCCTGACCAGAAAGATCAGATATCAGTGTGCTGTGTTTGCTTTTAGATGAGATGCTAGAAGTTTCTTACTGTACATCAGTGAATCAGGCAACCCACTAAAAAAAAAATTCAATAAATAAATAATAATAATAATTAGTGTAGAAACCATTTTCACTCAGAAATTACTAGTAAATTTCAGAATTAATTACAAAATGGAAATACATTGAATAAAATGTGAAATTTTAAGGTAGAAAGAGTGAAACAGTATTTTCTTGTAAAACATAATCTTTGAATTATTTACAACTACAAAAAAAAAAAAAAAACATTTTTTACAGTGTAATGCCAAAAAAAATTGTTATCACTCCAATTCACCTGCAAAGATGGAGAAGTTCTGTAACATTAGACAGAAACAATAACACTGCATAAACTACTATTGTAGATAGTTCAGATAGAGAACATTTGTCTCTCTTTATTACCCAGGTTTGAAGGTAAAAATAATCTTACAAAGCAATAAACCAGGTGATAAAGATACAGAAGGTGAGGAAGAAGGGAAGTCTCACATACAGCATCATAACATCATACAGTGGCTGGATGGGACGATGGGCTATGCTGACCAGGCTGGAAAATTTAGGAAGGTGCAGTGTGGATGATGGGCCCTGCCACACGCAAGTCACGCAAGAAGCGCAGAGATGTGAGCTGGCTGAAAAGACCTTAACAGTGCCATCTGTGTGTATGATTGTCTCAGATCTCTATCTGTCTCTCTAGATGTCTTCAAGCTTTCAGTGGAAGTGACACCGAGATGCCAGGGTAGCAATAACCCACATGCCATTAAATTCAATCTTACTCCACTCAGACAAACACACACACACACACATCGAGTTAACCGTTCCTCATTCCCACGCTAACTTTACAAAAGAGAAAAAGGCACTTTCCTTAAATATGAAATATGCTACGTTTTTTCCTTGGTGTGTCTGAAAAATGGTAAGGGAATGGAGGAGCTTCACTTTAAGCAAATGTTGATTGTCAACCTTAGAAGGAAAATAAAATAAAATAAAATAAAATAAAATAAAATAAAATAAAATAAAATAAAATGAAATAAAATTGAAATGAAATGAAATGAAATTGCAAATGCATCATCATAAATTCATTCATTAGGGGCTAGCTAACTAGGGACCAAATGTTGTTTTTCAAATACTGATAAACTTAATGTGAGTTCATAAAATAAAATAAAATAAAATAAAATAAAATAAAATTGGTTAAACTTCACAAATGTAGAAGTTTACATAATTTTCGTAAACTCTGACAGAAATGCATTCAAATGTCAAAGAATGTCAAGACCTTTAAGGTGGGACAGGCCAAAAAACAAAAGCCTATCTAGCATTTCATGCTAGATATATTTTATATTTAATAATTTATCTTACATATGTAATAGTTAACTAACACATGTAATAGTTTTCACAACAACAACCGAATATGGAATTTGTGCCTCTATTGGGAGATCAAGGTGTACCGTATTCATGTAAAGAGCTAAATAAGCTGAAATAGTAGTAAATAACTTTTATCACATGGCTATTAAAACTTTGACGGAAAAACATGCTGTCAAGAAAGAAGGATGGAGGAAAGAAAAACAAGTGAGAGTGAAGGACACGGGGTTCGCACACACAAACAATGTCTGAGATCAGCACTCAAACTGTCTTCCCTAACTACCAGCTGTATTATCAGAACATATCACCCTTCCCATCTCTCTTTCATCTTCACGATCCCCCCGCTCCCCTGCCATCCCAGCCTTCCCTCCCAGCCACTAAGACCACTCGGCGAAATCTATAAATACGGCTTCCCCTCCACGGCTGCGTCTCGCATTTCAGATCAAATTAACCAATCCAAATCGGACATGTTCCCCTGGCCTGACGGCTGAGCGCTGGAGTGTGAGGTTCTAATGAGTGTCGGAACATCGATATCCTCACTGCACGAACGCCACGGTCTTCCCTCAGGGGAACAATTAGAACCTGAGGAGCGAGAAACTTCCCCGGTTTCTCCCGGTCTCTCTGGTTCTGGTTCCCGGCAGTGATAGTGTAGTGATTTAGACGTCAGAGCAGATGCCCTCTGACATAAGCCCTAAGGCAGATCACATCACACAAGAGAATGAGAGCTGGCGGCATGCAGGTGTGCAATTACTGAATATGCAAGAGCTGGATATGATCACACCTGTTAAAGATAGACACGGGCTAAATCCAAATTTCTTTTGGACTTTATTTACTTTGTTAGTGCACATTGCTAGTCTTGAGGTGAAGAATTAATCTATGCAAGTTAATCCACTGACTTGTTTTGGTAATCTTTAATTAAAATTTGATAATTTGCTTCCACACTGGAATGGCAGTTCTTCTCTGATGATGCCAGTTTGACAGCTTGAGCAGAAGATGCTTAACCACGCTCCTCCAACTGTTAGTTTGCTGCAAGTGAGAGATGCTTTTATCCAAAGCGACTTACAAATAAGGACAATGGGAGTGATCAAAATCAACAAAAGAGCAATATGCAAGTGTTATGAGAAGTCTTAGTTAGCCTAACTCAGTACACATAGCAAGGTTTTTTTTTTTAATTATTATTATATAATTAATAAAAAGAAAACAGATTACAGAGAAAAAGAATAGAGCAAGCTAGTGTTAGAGGCCTTTTTTGCTTTTTTGTTAATTGTATAATAAATAAGAAAACAAACAGATAGAATACAAAAAGAATAGAGAAGCTAGTGTTAGTGTTTTTTAAAGAATATAAGCAATTAGTAAATGAATAGAGTGCCATTTTTTAAAGAATAGAATTAGAATAGAGAATACTATAGTTAGAGGGTCAAATAAAGATGGAAGAGATGTGGTTTTAGTTCATTCTTGAAGATGGCTTTAAAGTTTAAAAATTTAAAACATAAAATGTTTTATTTGTGGAATTTTAAAACAATTTCTAGCAATATACAAACATATTTATCAAAATTAAATAGATTAAAATAAAACAGCCTAAAACAGACTGAACCAAACCAACAAAACAGTAGACAAAAAATGAGCAACTATTGCTCTTAGTATACAAAGTATACTATGCAGATTATACTATACGGTGTACCAAGTATTTAGAGCAGGGCTGTTTCTAGGCATAGGCAAACTATAGGTAGTCACATACTGTGTAGCAGGTAAACATATTTCTGATGAAGGGACTGACAGGGACAAAAATACTTTAGGGTGTTGCTTCAAGAACATTCATAGTCATTCACAGTCAAAGCCCTGGAAGTTTTAGGAAAACTGTTTTAGATGTTGATATACTGAAAGTGAATCCTCTGTCTATTGGGCTTGTTAGAGTGTGATCTGTATGCGCAGTGTTCTGAGCCACTACTAGAGTCAGGGTGACTGTCAAACTGGCCAATCACAGAATGACAAGGGAGTTAACACCAGCCCTTTGACAGAGTGCCCGCCTCCTATTGGGCAAGTTGAACCGGCAGGTTGGCACACAGGTGTTACGGGACAGGCTGCCCGCAGTGGTGAATGACGGATGCTCAGAGAGGTGTTCAGAGCAGACAGGTGTGTGGGTCAAACAAACGTGACTCGCTATCTGTCTCTCTCACACACACGGGTCTCTCAAAGCTGTTTTAACATTGCTAATAAGACTTTACAGAGGTATTTCAGAGTAACAGAGAAGATCACTCATCCTCATCTATGGTTTTCACAAATCCTGGGACTCTCTTGATAATGGAGGCCCACTAAGGTCCTATGGACTACTTGTTGAAAAAAATACTGACCCATGTCTTGTGAATTGAAGCAACAGTCCTGAATCGATTTAAAACTGCGTAAATGCTAAAGGCTGCAGTCCCTCTGATTTTACTCCAAATACACTATCAAAAATTTATCTTATGCAAGGTGCATACAGACACTGCTAGTCCCTGTTTAGCGGATCTTCAGACTCCTATCTTTTATCTTAGCCCCTCTATAAACCACCATATAAGCCCTCTATAAAGAGATTACTGAATCTCTCTTCATGTTTGCTGAACACAACGGCACCAGTACACTTTCTAAAGAAAAAAAAAATGATTACATTAAGTATTATCCTACACACTGTATTATATTTTGTGCCCCTTGATTAAAATGTTTAGAAACTGACACATCATGCCCCTGAGTGGCACCCAAATTTATGGTTTCCATAAACAATCAAAACTCTCACATTTAGGGAGAATGGAATAAGAGAGAAAAAGAATGCATGCACAAAAAAGAGAATTTGGGAGGCAGACAGACAGAATATGTGTGAAAGAGAACAGAGACGGCCATGTGCAATGTGCAGCTGGAGTGTTTGGAACGGACAAAGACAACAGGCTGAGCAAATATTTGAGGCACCAAATGCAAACAGCTGGCAATGCACGGGTATCTGTGTGTAAGGGTGACTGAGAGATGAAGACTTAAAGAGAGATAGATAAAAAGAGAAGGAGCACTTATGAACTATTTATGAAAATAAAAGGTGAGTAATATATGTTTTTAAAATTCTCAAATGCCAAGGAAAATGCATTCATAACAATTTCTAAGGACAGAACAACAGCTCAGTGGGACTAGACTAGTTGAGAAATGCATGAACTGTTTTCAGACATCTGCACAACTAGTGGCACTATGAAATCGTAAAAACAATAACTATGACATACAACCAATAAGCCACTGGTTGAGCTAGAAATTGACATAACCAGTCAGACAAACAGAACAACATGATAGAGCTCCATATTAACCTACTGAGGAAATCAACCCATGAAAGGCTTATTGTTAGTTCTGCACTTTAAGCAGGGATGGGAGTAAGGGTTTTTATCATTGAAAAAAAAAAAAAACATTACAGCCAGATGCAACATGACAAGATTCTGTCAACAAACAATTTGTCCATTCCAACCAAACGTGAAAAAGACATAATCAGTCACAAAGCAGCCAAATATAACAATTCACTCTGTATTCACACACACTGTCACACTGCAAAAAGTGTCAAACATATACCTTGTATAATGCTCCACTAAACTATATGTACATGTATGGTTTTTCTTTGTAGAATTTTTGTATATTATCTGATTCTAAATACAATCAGTCTCTCCATGTTTAATATGAGGAGTGCTTCATTCAGTCTAATGAGATTTCAGCATAGGCAGGGCTACAATACAAACCAAGCGCCACTCATTGCAGTTGGGTAAAAAAAGCACTCACTTTTATGGCTTGTCCTGGGTTATGACACAAAACAAAATCCCAATTTCATTTACAGACACAACCAACGTGACGCAGTAAAACTATAACATTGTCATTATAAACAACTAAGAAGCTGCAATTGAGCTACCGTTGATTATAATGGAGTGTTGCAGTGTTACAGTATAGACTTTATTGAATACAGGCCATACTGAATTTTACGTAGCTAAAAAAAAGGCAGTGAGAGATATACCTAAAGTCTTTACAGTAGCATGCCTCAGATCACATGTCATTTTCATAAAACAATTTTTAAAGTGAGTTTTGGAGTTTTTGTCTAATGAAAGTTTTTTTGGAAAGGTGGCATGTTGTTAAACAGCAGAACAATCCATTGAACACACTGTATTTCTATCCATCACAGCCTTGCTTTCGTTACCATCAAAATTTAAATGGCGCTACCCTGACTAAGGTTTATATTAACTGTAACCATATATTCTGTCTTGATATGTCTACAGCTAGAGACCTCCACACGGCAGTGCTTTTCTCTACCGTTTTTATCAATGTGCCACTAATTGGCTCATTGCTTTGTTGTCTGCTTGCCACATGATGTTCAGCTACAGAGCTGTTGTTATGCAATATGGGTGACAGGAACCGCATGTGTAAGTGTGAGACCTACATGTTCTCATGAACAGATATGGCATATGCTTCCTGCAGTCAGGTTTGAGGTGAATAAAAAGAGGTGTGCTTCTCTTCGCTCTCCTCCTGCCAACAGTTTCTCCTCCACTGTTCCTGTCTGCTTTCCTCATCTATCACCAGCAAAGGCCCTTCTTATCTATCTATCTATCTATCTCCTTTCCCTCTCTCTAACCTTCCCTTCCTCTGCCACCCTGCGCTCCATCCATCCGTCCATCCATTCATCCTTCGGCTGATACCGAGCCAGCTCTCCAATTTAATTCCCCATCTGTGGACTGCTTGAGATATTAGTCCAGAGATGAGATCCGTGACCCTGAATACGGGGGTGGAAGATTCAGCGAGGGGGGGTAAGGACGGCTGGGGTTTCCATCCCAGGTTGAAGTCACGTCTCTGGGTTTGGCAAAGACGCTGCTGCTTCCCTACCTTCCTGGATCCCTTACTGAAATGGTAGAGCTAAATATTTGCCCTCGGACTCATCGCCGTCTGGACATGTCCTCTCCTGCTAAGTGACCGCCGTCATCACCTGCCCCCCAAGACACCATCTCTGCCCCGTCTCTACAGAAACCATGAGAGCTGGCATAACGACAGCCGGCCAGAGCAGAGGATAGGAAAAGTTTGAGCACTCAGCTCAAAAGAGGCCAAGTGAGTTCAATGACCCAGAAAGAGATGGCTCACACACACATGTAGGCCTGGGCAACACTCTCACTTGTGTGGAAGCATCAGCCCTAATGTTATCAATAACAAAACCTACCAATGCAGACTAAATGAAAACATTTTCATTACGTGGAAAAGAGACAAAAACTAACAACTGGGAAAAGCTGGAAAAGCACCAGCACTAAACTAAATAAAATGGCAAAGAATTAATTTTGGTTTTAGTTTATGATGAAAAAAAATTACATCCGTGACATTTAATGTGATATTAGTTAAAGTAGTGGTTCTCAACCAGGGGCCCAGGGTCCACTGGGGGTCTCAGCCAACTTCCAAGGGGGATTCAAATTCATTTAAAATAATTAAAAGTTAATTTAGTCATGAGTTGTGATGAAACAGAAGTAGTGACCGATTTTTAACAGAAACAGAAGTTGTGACGTTCATCTGAGTTTAACGGATTTTTGAAATAGAAAAAAAAAATGCAGGGTGATGTTATATTTATCAAATATATTATATTTTCAATATAATTTCCATGACTTTCGTATGATTTAATAATTATCTTAATTATGTTCTCTAAACCATTTCCCTGGTCCACTCTCATAGAAATTCACACGCTCATACAACTGAGCATTTATGAGAAAAAAGACTTGTCAAGCAGCCTTTGTGTTTTTGTGTTGCTGCTGTGGATCAGAGCTGACAGACAGCTCTCGCCGGACCAGAAGAAGACCGTGCAGCCACCTGAATATTCATCAGATTCATTACCCTTTTTTCTTTTCTCTCTAGTCCCTTATTCATCTTGCATTTTTATTGCCTTAATTCCATTAAACATTTCAGGAGGCCCGGATGGCTGGATTGAGGGAGGTGCAAGCACACGCCTACAGGGAAGGACAAGTGTGTATTTACACGCACCAGCGCATCCGGATTAATGACACGGTGCCATGATCGCAGGGAGCCAAAGTTGCAGTGAACTTTCTGGCCTCTGAGGGCCAGTTGAGATTTGCCTGCCACACACTCGAACTAATCCTCCCAGTCACTTGACCCCAGCCATCATCTCTGTGTGTGCGCTCCTCTCTGTGTCTCTCACAGGCACTTCTGTCATCACCGTTTCTATAATCTAAGCTAATTAGGTCCTCATTACTTCCTACCTCCTCGCTATTGCTTTCTTCTTCCGTCCAACCCTTTTTGCTTCTCATATTCTACCATGTGGCATGACAAAACTAAAGTGCTCCAATTATAATCAACAGAACTGTCTACACTATAAGTATGCAATGTGGCAGCTTTGTTAATTATAACGGGGACATTATAGTTTTGTTGCGACGTTTGCTCTCAGCATAGACGCTGACTGTCTCAATTTAAATACTTAAACTACACACTTTTTGCTGGTGATGGAGAAGTTGTGTATCTCTGTGTCTTTAGGCCCAAGTGAGCAGCTTTCCAGGAAATGTGCTTCAAAATCTTTAAGCCCCTAGTGAGTGAGTCAAAGGCTTTTTTGCATGTAAATAATGAATTTATAATCTAGCTAAACTCATTACTTTCATTTAATCTTTTTACAACCATAGATTTAAAAAAAAGTTGCAGCTTGATTACGGTATAAGGATTTGCTAACATGGATTTTTTTATTTACGTTCCATTATGACTGGTATTGCACATACTATAACTAGATAATATTTGGCATCTCCCTCTTCACCTAAACATCTTACAAAGTTTATTGCAATACAATCACTGGGGGCATTAAAGGATGATTTTTAAATATTGTTTTGAGAAGAGTAATGACTGCTGAAAATTCAGCTTTGCCATCACAGGGAAAAATTAATAATTAAAATAATTAAAAATTAAGTTAATAACTTAATAATAATTGTCTTAATAAGATTACATAGATTTCTTTATATTAATTACCATGACGTTTCTAGTCCTAAAAATCACAATTTAAAAATGTCGTGGTATTTCCAAGTCTTCCTTGGGAACCATAAGAAAGCCAAAAGTGAATTCACAAAATCCTTCTCTTCTGTTGTACAAGCCCTTGTGGGCAACATTAGCTGAAAAAGCATGCACTGATGAAAACTTCAAAAATCCACCGGAAAATGTACTATAATTGGGGATGCACTAATTCTAATATCTGACACTACTTAGGACGCATAGTATGCAAATTCACTCCCCATCCTCTCTTCCAGAATTACACAATCCATCCTCTCTGCTTCCTCTATTGTTGTTTGCTATTTTCTCCTCAGAGTGAGGCTCCATTAGACAGGCTCCTCTTGCTGTCAGTGTCTCAGTTTGCCGTTTTACCGAGAACCAAGTGACGAGCGAAACATAACTGAAAACAGCCAAAGGAGGAGTCGGCGCAGCGATAAGACAAGATGGCCAAACAATGGGAGCCGCTTGCCTTGCTGAGGGAAGACAGCCCTGGAGAATGGAGTGAAACTGAAGATAAGACGCATGCGTCTGAAGAGGACAGAGATAGTGTAGGCCAGAGCTGTCACACTGAGAAAGACAGAGAAGAAAAGTGATAACCTCTGCTCTGCCGTCCACTCCATACGCCAGAAAATGGCTACATATGTGACCTTCTGCATTTCTATTGTACTGCTGACTGTCCTTTATATAGCCAGAACTTGCACAGCTAACACACAGACACAGCTGCAAAAAAACACACACGTCCAAATACAAATAAAAAGGTATAAATCTAAAAACCTTTTGTTAAATATTAAAATGTTTCTGTTGTTGGTGGAAAGCAAGGCTAATGTGCACAAACAAACAACTACAAGCAAATACAGTCAAACCAAAATGTATTCAGACACCTTCAACATTTCTCACATTACCACAGTTTATTATAGTTTAGAAAATGATAATAAAATATGACAAGAACTCAGAGTTAAACTGTGACAGAACAAATTTATCTTGATAATGCCATTCTTCTGTTAGACTGTCTCACACGCGAAGGAGGTTAAATTTAAGTACACAGTTAGATAATACCAATTTACAGTAGGTCAACTAATTACCAAACAATGCTTAATTGTGTTCAGTCTGTGGTGTAAAAAGGTCACATTAGCAATTAAAGAAAAAATACTTAAACAAAACATGGTCAGGTCAAAGTGTATGAGTCATTTTTGGCCCCAAATTTGTATAAATTTTTCTTGCAGTCCACTATATGAAGAATTTTGGGGTATAATATGACACAGTTTACATTATTTTGCTATCCTCACTTACATAAATGAACTATAGTGTCCTGCACCCAGTAGTAAAAAAACAAAAACAAAAACATATATATATATATATAATAATATATATAAAATATATATATATATATATATATATATATATATATATATATATATCAAAAATTATATTTGGTGTCTAAATAATTTTTGGTTCTACTGTATAATATCTTCTGCATGTTTAAATTAATACAATGCAAGGCTTTTTAAAGCGTTAAAATGCAAAATTAAAAATAATAATATTTTTAATATTTCATATTTTTAAGTGCTATAATCCTTTCTACCTTTTATATAAAGTTGTACCTTTTATATCAGTTGTTGCTTTCTATGAGAATCAAACCAATGACCCGCTCAACGGGAAGTATGGAAATTGAAGGAATGTATGTTTATTTTAATTTATTTGCACTTTAATTCAACTAATATTTAAATTAAAATGAAAAATTGATGTAACGACTAAAATACAGTAAAGATCTAGTTAATGAATTCATGAAAGTAATAAATAATCATAATCATTTATAACTGCTTCCTTTCTTTTCATTTCCAATTTAAATACTTCCACAAACTTAACCTTTTATAACACTAAATTATAAAACATGACTGTAATACATTTGAATACTTTTTAAGGGCATCCTGAAAACAGTCACGACCACACGAGAACACACGCTGATCACGAAGCGGGCCGGAGGTTTGTGTCACATGCAGATGTGTATAGCTGGGATACTGACAGAGAGGACACAGTATTGGTCCCAGAGGGGCTTCAGTGATGGCTGGTGGGAGATAGAGATCTTTGAAAGAGAGACAGAGAGCGCGTGAGTGTTTGCCTTTGGACCCGAGCATGTAGATGCCCACCCGCACGCTCTGCCACAGCCCCTGGCTCTTGTCGCTTTGTATCAATCTGCATCCCCTTGATAAAAACAGTGCTTAAAATAGTGGCCCACAGCAACAAGCAACATCATGACCAACGACCCTGGACCCTTATGTCTGGGAATGGCCTTATCAAACAGTCTCTTTTTCCATCTTTACATTTTACATTTCCACTCTCATGTTTTCTCTGTATCAGTCATATAAACTAAAATAGGAATATTTATTGAACCTTCACACAAAATCTAAAGTTAGTTGATATGTGTGTTATGTTTTATATCATAAATCCGGATTTTATAGCTCATATGATATAACAAGAATAGGGAGCTTACATTCAAGGAAGAAAAAAACACCTCAATTTTAGTCAGAGGCTCAAACTGAATAATAATAATAATAATAATAATAATAATAATAATAATAATTTTTTGCCGATATTGTTATTTATACACTATGGCCAAAAAACTGCAATGTAAATCAGTCATTTTTTTTTATAACAGTAGCCTATAGAAGATTACTTACAGCGTGACAACATATTTATATGCAGTTTATATATTTCCTAACAGTAAGTCTTAAAAAGATAATTTTCAAAAGCTTCATTATACTGTAGTTTTAATCTTGGGGGGCAAAACATATAATGCAATATAATACAGTGATGGAGAGATAAACATTTCTCAACAAAACTGCTGTATCATACATTTTAACATGATTCCTTTCATTTACCTTACCTTACATTCACTGAAAGAGGACGTGTGTACCATGATCTTTTGGGTGGACATTTTTTTAATTATACTAAAAGGTCTTTTACTAAAAAAGTATGAACTATCAGTCAGAGGACAAGAAGCAAGTAATAGATTGAGTGCAACAGGTGTTTTTTGATCATGTTGACATATTAAAGACCTGAGAAATTCATGCATCAAATATGATACAGGCTTAATCTTAAGCATGAACTGGCTTTTACGCAGACCTATGTACATACACAATTATTATGAAACATAAACACAAGCGATTTATAAAATATTTTTGAAACCCTCACAGCACTGTTTCAAAACTGATTATGACTCCAAAGTGAAATGAGGTTATGTACAAAATATCAATGTCCACACTTGATGCAAACGTGTTAATCATGTATTGCTAAAAAAAAAAAAAAAAAAAAAATCACAATACCGGGGTTTTTTTTTTGTTTTGTTTTTTTTTTTAATACAGAAGTTCTTTACCTGGATCCGGATGTGCACCTGAGAATTCGACCTTCAGGGGTAAATTGGCAGCTAATGCCCTCTAGTGGTGAGCTTTGGTTTAAAATCAACTGTTTTAATACCACGTTGCTGCACAGGACGCTTGCATTATAAAAACAACGCATGCTTCAAACATGATGCGCTTAAATTATGAGCATTTAAATAAGCTTTTCGCACGTACTAGACGGCACTCACTTATATGAATACCAAGCTAAATGTAATCTCCCCGTGTAAATATTAAATGTAAATAGTGAAATAACTAAGTTTGCAAATTCTATAGCAATGAAAAGGATGCGTAAGGTATGGATTTACATTTGAACACTAGTGTAGCGCATTTGTGTCTGGCATTCTGCGCGGACATCCCGTCTCACTATCAGGACCCTAGCCCGGCAAGATGGCGGCGCCCAACCAAATCGCCGGGGAGTTTGAAAACTGGCTGAACGAGCGGTTGGACTCCCTCGAAGTAGACAGAGAAGTTTATGGAGCATATATACTCGGAGTGCTTCAGGAAGAGGAAAACGATGAAGAGCAAAAGGACGCTCTTCAGGGCATTCTGTCCGCTTTTCTGGTCAGTGCACGCGTGACACTCGCACGCTCAACTCTGCTGTCCAGATATTTCACACTGTTAGAAACTTGTAATATTTAACAACTATTCTGAAAAACTCAGCATAAACCAGAAAAACACTTCTAATCGCTTTTTTGCACTTCATTTGAGCAGTTAAAGTGTGAAACGTGATCCGACGCCTGTTGCCATTCACTATGTGTATTATTACTAATATCATTTATTCAAAAATAATCGAATACGAGCAGCTTATTTTCAGATATTGTAAACTATATTTAAATGTAGGTGTACGAAAGGTGTGTGCAGAGAGAGAGATTGTTGTAAAGTCACTGTAAACATCCATATACAGACGCTTGTCTGAACGTTTTAGTCTTGTGTTAGTAAACAGAGCTCGCTTTATTGTCGTAGGAGGAAGACACGCTTGAGGAGGTTTGCCAGCAGATATTGAAACAGTGGACTGAGTGCAGCAGGTCTGCAGTGAAGGGTACTCGGGCAGATGGTAAGTGGAGAGCTGAAATTAGAAAAGCGACCTCATTTCTTAGTCTCATACCACTGTGAGCGATCAGAATTTACATATTCTAAAAAAAATTACACTATGCACTACTGCTCAAAAGTTTGTGGTAATTTTTTTTTAAAGAAATAAATACTTTTATTTAGCAAGGAAGCATTAAACTGATCAAACGTGACTGTAGAGACATTTATAAAATAATTTTAATTAAACATATGAACTATTAAAGGGGTTGTATGATGCGATTTAAATTTTTCCTTTCTCTTTGAAGTGTTACAAGCTCTTGGTGAATAAAGAAGATCTGTAAAGTTGCAAAGACTAAAGTCTCAGAGATATTCTTTATAAAAGTTAACACTCGTCCACGCCTCCCTGAAACGGCTTTTTCTAACACGCCCCCACATATCTACATCACTATGTGGGAAGATTTGCATAACACCGCCCAGATGTTCACGCAAAGAGAGAAGGCGTACCTTTTATTCTCGTTATTATATTGTTGCTGCCGCTGCCATGTCGTATAGACGCTGTGTGTTTCACTGTGAAAGCGAAACTACTTTGTTTGGTCTTCCAAAAGAGGACGATATCCACTTTGTCATGCCTGGAGCTGATCCGTGCTGGTCGCTGAGGAAATACATCAACTTTGCACTGTGGATCGCCGAATCGGCTTTTACTGTGGACGAACCGGCGTCCAGCCCAGGGTCGTCATATGTGGTTGCTGCAAGACCAAGGTACGCTCCTTCGTGGAATCCGCCTGCCGCACCGTTCTCAAGCCGCCGGACTCTGCTCACTCAAACCGACCGTGGCTCACTCTAGACCTCCGGCCGCGGCTCACTCAATGTGTGTGATGTTGTTTCGTTGAGAAAGCGAAACTACTTTGTTTTTGCCTTCTAAAAGAAGACATGACTAGAAATCATGTTTATATCACGTTTATAATGGGTTTTATGTTTATGTCTCGTTGCTCCAGCCGGACAAGGCATCACAATATGTTAAACTCATTTCATTACATCAAATAATGTTCTTTTTAGCAGCATCATATAACCCCTTTAAAAAGCCTAAAAAAAGGTATCAGTTTCTAAAATACTAAACAGCATAACTGTTTTCAACATTGATATTAATAATAATAATTTTTCTTGAGCAAATCATCATATTAGTAATGGCTGCTCAAAATTCAGCTTTACTGAATACTAATAAATTGGCGAGGGTGGAACTCCTTATATGGGAATTTCTCCTGGAAAAACACGCCCGCTCATACATCGACCGGAGCATCAACAAGCATCAACAAGCTCCATCCGGCGGCAGTGCTTCACTGGACTTGCTCGGGAAGAATGTCTCCAAAGAAGTGTTTTTTTGGTTGTAAGGGAAAGATAACTTTGTTCAGCTTCCTAAAGAACCCAGTGTTGGGATGTGAATGCAGTTTGTTTTTCTGGGGCAGCAACGGAGTTTCACAAGTGTGACTAACGTTTTATAAACAAGGCCCAGTTCGATGCAGGATTTGCACATCGTTTGATACCGAAAGATGGAGCAGTCCCAGCTATAAAAATCCCGGTCATGGTTCAGAACTGCAGACGGTAGGTAAAACGGTACAAATGTCTGTTTTGTTGGCACTCGTTGCTCAAGTTCTCATCACTCTTTAGTCCCGCCCATGGCGTGCCTCCAGGAGCTCAGCTTTTTCCGGAGAGAATTGTAAAGCTGTATCTTCCTTTTATAATTATGATAAAACTAAAGACTTTTTGGAGATATGATGGATGCAGTACTACTTTATAGGTACTCAAGATTAACATGAGATTGGGTGAAACTGTGTGTTATGCCCCCTTTAATATTTTTATTTCTCACTTTTTTGTGTGTAACAATTCCATAATTTTAATATGACCTCAATATTTGTAATTGTTCTTTTTGTTTTTCAGCCACTGTATTTGGAAAACTGTCTTTTTGTTTTTTTTCTATTTTCAGCTGAGGTTCAGGCTATTGCCAGTTTGATAGAGAAGCAGGCACAGATTGTGGTCAAACAGAAGGAGGTGTCAGAGGAAGCCAAGAAGAGGAAAGAGGCTCTACTGGCACAGTATGCTCATATCACAGATGAGGAGGAATATCCTTTTAACACGTTTTGTAATGACGTGACAATTTGTAATGTTGTATTTCTATGGCACTTTGTTAAGAACAAAGCAAAGTCTCTCTCAAGGTCAGGGATTAGGTGATCCAGCGTGAAGCACTTTCTTTAACATTTGTACTGAAGATGATGAGGAAGAACAAGCTGCAGTGGGTATACCCAGTGACAAATGTATCCTTTTTTACACCATCACTCTGCTATGTAATAAACACGATCACTTCAGGAGAAGATCTCTGCTCTGGTTATATACAGTATATATATAGTGTGCAGTACTGTTGTAGGAGCAGATGTATTATGATCTGCAGGGATTAGACTAAATATCTGTATCTACATGAACTGTTCCCTTCACTGCCAGCCCCAGCCATGTTCAAAAACACTAATGTCGAGGATGTTTTGAACCGCCGCAAACAGCAGCGTGACCAGGCCAGAGAGGACGCACAGAAGAAGAAAGAGCAGGACAAGATACAAAGCGAGAAAGACAAACTGGCCAAGCAGGAGCGCAAGGACAAAGAAAAGAAACGCACACAGAAGGGAGAACGCAAGAGATAGAGAGAAAATACAGAGCAAGAAAACTTTTCTGGACTATACGATACCAAGGTTGTTTATTTACAAGAGAAAAAATACAATGAGACCTCAGCAAACAATGTCCCAACTAACAATGTATGCATCCATATCACGTTTTGGGTCCGATATTGCTTATTGAATGATATTGTTGGGCCTATTTAGCTGTTTTCTTGGCTTGTAAAAAACAAATGGCAAACCAGCATACTGAGTGAGAATTGTATCATGACCCATTCATTTTTACAAGTGCTGACTGTTGTGCTACTTATTTAAGGATAAATCTCAAACAACCTGTCAAAAACATGTTCAGGTTGTATTCCAACCCCAAAAAAAAAACAATTAATATTTTGGTTAAAGACCATTTCCCCTTATTGTCATTAGTGTGTTACATGAACATCTAAATTCTAAAGTATAATGTGGCTATGCAAAATATCTTCATAATCCTAAATAAAGTTTTATTTTAATGTTTGTGTATATATATATATATATATATATATATATCCTAAATAATATATATATATAATGTTTGTGATATATATATATATATATGAAGAGTTCAGATGCAAAAGCCATCCAAAATTGTCATTTTTCTCAGGTTCTTATGTTTATGTTCAGATATTTTACTTTAATAGCAAAGAAAAGAACCTATTCATTGCCATTAAAGTGACATCACTAAACCTACACATAGGAGCCTCATAAAAATGCTCATTTTAGAAGAACATTTCACATGGCACTTACAGGCATCTGCATCTCTCTATCTCTCTCTCTCTCTCTCTATAGAAAGTATTGGGACACCCCACAGAAAAAGGCACTTCAAAAAGTAGCGCAAAAAAGATGGAAACATAATTTGTGTATTTAAAAATTGTATTTCCATCTCTGTTCCAATAGTTTTGGAAGTGTCTAAAATGACTTTACTCAAAAGTATAAGTAATTGGTGTTTGGTGATGAGTTTTTGGCTCAAGGTCTGTTTTTTAAAGTCACACCAGAGGTGTTCAGCTGGGATTAGGACTTGGCTTTCTGCAGACCACAAGTTCTTACACACTGACTAAATCAATAATTTTTTTTAAACCTTGCCTTATCCACAGAGGCATTGTCATGTTAGAAAAGGGACCTGTCCAAACTATTGCTATAAAATTAGAATCACAATTTCCATGAATATCGTTATATGCTTAAACAAGACTTGTACTCATGGAAATTACTAGTAGACAAACCTGTTCATTAGTAGGGGGTGTCCCAATACTTTTGACAATATTGTGTGTGTGTGTATATACACACACACACACACACACCATATTGTTTTATATATATAAGGCAGTTGAAAAGTGACCTGGACATGTTTCCATGAGATTCACTCTTTAACATGTTTATGTGAAATTCACTCTCTAACATTTACCAGTGGATAACTGACATGCTTGTGTCTAAAAACAGCATAAATCCCCATCTTACTGCCTTGAGGGACTTTCAAATAACATGTGAACCATTTCTTATGTTTTCCATAGGTTGCTCCTCAGTAGCACATTGATTTTAAACACAGCTCAAGATACAAAAGCTCACAGCTCACAAGCTTTTTCAGAAACCAATGGAGGCCTTCTCATCATGTAGCAATATATGGAGAGGGCTCAGAGACAACCCATAGACAGAAACAAAACTGCTAATCAATGGGAGAGGAGGCGGGGCTGACATATGTACATTTTGTTTGCTCTTGGTGGCTGTTTCTTTCTCAGTTGTGGTTTATTTTTTTATTTTAGAACAGTGATGAACCTAAAGTGAGAAGGGGGTGTGTGTGTGTGTGTGTGTGTGTGTGTGTGTGTGTGTGTGTGTGTGCACGCACATAAATATCAATTGTCAACTGTTCATTTGAAGCTGCTACATATTGTGCCAATACCTTGTAGACTGCCTTGTCATATACTACAATGAGAAACCTTTAGTGTCTGTTAGCTTGTAAGATCAGGTGATTGAGGCATTCTTTTATCAAAGCCACAGTACTTAACATTTTGTACAAATTGGTACAATCAATTGAGTTGTGAAAATGAACATGTTCACTCTTGACTAATATAACTTGAATCAGAGAATATAATTCTGCCTCTGTGTCATGCGTAGGTTTTCTACCACAACCACAAGGTGCAGTTTTTAAAATTGATGTTGTGTGGATGCTTTAGATTATTTTTTTTATCCTTCTGACTCTAATTGATTCAGAGGGATCATCAGAAGCTTTACTTTGCTTGTAAACCCTGGGTGTCACTGCCGATTGCAGAAGATGTTATAATTTCTTAATAAATCTTCTATTTATGCAATAAGAGCATTGACCCCGTCAACACTGTTGACTGGTGAAACTTCTCATCTATTCAAACACTGCTTCGCTTACCTCTGAATTTTTCTTTACATCAACACAACTTAAATGTTGTAAGGTCATATTCTTTGCCATATTCAGGTGTGAAACTTGAAAAGTGTCCAAATGATTTAATAATGAAAATCATCTAGCAATTATTTTGTTAAGCCTCAACTCAGTGGACATTTAAGGATTTTCAATATGATATTTGCTGGGTAAATGTTTAGGATTCTCAGAAACGAATGAGAGTGAGGAACTTTTTTACAAATGGCTTTCATAATTCAGTCAACCAACCTTTTTTGGCAAGTTGGTCACAAAATTGTTCTTTTAAAACATACATTATTGTAAGTGAACAGTCAAATTCACTGAAGCTTTACTGAATGATTTTAGCTTCATTGAATACAGACTGGGATCTGCATTTTTTTAATTAGAGCATTGATTAACATTGTATTTTGAATCAATGTTTAATTAAATAAACAGTAGTTTTACGCACCACTCTGTGAGTTCTGGGATTTTGTGTTAGTTTAATTGTTAAACTTGAACAAAAGCATAAGCAAAAAAACAAAGGCAATATGAGTACACATCATATGAACTATGTCAATCTGTAGCATTTTCTAGTAACGTTGTTGACATCATTTATTTCAGTCCCTGAATGATGTTACTCTCAGCTACTTAATATATCCTCAAATGAGTTACATCACAGACAGATTGACCACATACATACATTAAAAAATAAAGAATACTGAGTTGAATTCAGAATTGAGATAAACAAACTGCAAATAAATAAATTCACTTTTCAAATTTCCAAAAACAAAACAGATTTAGGAAAGATGTGTGATTGTCATTGCTTATCCAGTGAGACCACTAAAAACCAAGTGCTGATGCCAAAGAATCATGCACATAAATAAGTAAAGTAATAAAAGGACAACTGGAACTCGTCCTGTTGATCATAAATACTGTTTTTGCCTGAATGTGTGTCACTGGAACTAAAATGAGCTGAGATTAGATTTTGAATAGGTTGTAGGAGACACTAATTAAACTGTCAAAAAAACAAACCTTCAACACAAATAATGTTTTGCTTCCTGTGCAACTATTTATAAATTTCTAGGTCAACTGGGCAAAAATATCCCATTATCCTCCAAAGCCACAGATCTTGCTCTTGCCATACATTCTGTTCCATTATCACCATTAGCCAGTTAAAAGATCCCTCTTCTAATTTCATCTCTCTTTCTGTCACTGTTAAATCATTCTTTCATACTCTCTCAAAACGTCTTGTTTATACTGGCAGTTCTTCTGGGGTCCTTGGACAAAATAGCTCAGTACTGATCTTACTGCCATAATTCCATGTCTTTTGGAGAATTTGATTATAATCTGATTAGTGGTTTTCAAAAAAGACTGATAAATATTAATGAACTAAGAATTTTTATCTGCTGCCCACAACTGAGCCTAACATATCACTTTAGTGGAATAACTTAAATAACTCATTAATTCTTCTTAAAATGCAATCCCATCACCTCTTGCACTTTTTTGGACAGGTTAAATCGATGTTACTTTGTGTCAAAAAACACACAAAAAAACTGTATACCTGCCAGAAATTGATCACAGGGCAGTCAGTGCTCTCTCCAAGCTGCTTTGCTCAGGACTGTCTTGGCCTAAAGGGGAGCAGGTGCCCAGCTCGTCTCTCTCCTCTGGGTAACTGTTTGTTTTGGGCAAAGTCATTTGCAATGCACACCAAAGAGCGTTCCGGGCCTTTCTGGTGCTGCTGCACAGGTCCTTCACTGCAGATGCCAACAGAAGGATCTCTGTAAGATGTGAAAAATAATTTTTATTTTATTTTTTTCACATTTTAACATACAAGATGCAAGAACTAAGCAAATGTTTGGTTACCAAAGGCTGGAATACACTACCAATTTTTGCCCCGATTTTCCTTCAATTTACTATCTGGAGAAGTTGCCGCTAATTGGCAAAAGTCAGAGCCAGTCTGAGGATTTAAGATGACAGATTTCATAGAAAATTACATAGTGTATGATGGTCACAGACACCAATATTTTAGCTTCAGACTTTGATTCCATCCAGTCGGAGGATATCACACGTTTGATATTTTCAGCTGATTTTAGAACATGTTGTTTTCATTTGTCATGCATCTCCTAGCAACAATGTGCATGTTTCTGCATGAGTTTGTTGTGATTGGAAAAATTTAAAAGTCTATGCTAGTGTATGAGTTTTCAAATTTGGTAAGTGTATGATGCCTAGTATTTTAAAATCTGTTCAGATTTTAAAACTCGTGTAGTGTATTCCAGCCTAAAGCAGTAAAACTAAGGCTGAGTGGGACTTTACCAAGCCCTGTCATCTCGTGGCTTCACACTAGTTTATAAAAGAGTTTGTATTTCGGAGCTTGTGTATTTCCTGGTTTTGTGTATGACTCACTAACCCCTGTCCTCTCTAAAGAAGGCCGCTGGCTGCCTCTGTCTGCTGCTGGCATTGATGAATTCGTCCTTGCGGCGTGCCTGAGTGATGTAGATGACCTCAAGATGCCTGTCCAATGCTGAGCCAATATTAGCATGAAGCGGAAAACTGCGCAACTGCTCCATCTTGCCTAGCAAACCTGCCACCTACAAACACAGCGCAATTCTGCATTATAATATAGAAAATTCATTCATTTGTGCTACAGTTTAAAACACTTACAATTTAATTCTAGAATATAATATCACAGTAGGCAAAAATAGAAATGATACATATGTGTAAAATAGTCCCTTTCAATGAAGTTGTCAGTTTCTTTTTTCCACCCACCAGTATTAGATTACAATTCCTTGCTATTAGATGTAAAACCTGAAGACA
Organism: Cyprinus carpio; assembly: GCF_018340385.1. Lineage (NCBI taxonomy): Eukaryota > Metazoa > Chordata > Actinopteri > Cypriniformes > Cyprinidae > Cyprinus > Cyprinus carpio. The sequence goes on along the minus strand of NC_056599.1, from coordinate 22,712,849 downwards.
ACATAACACTATGAATGCCAATACAACAAAATAATTTAGATTATTCTCTCATGATTACGTAATACTATTCATAATCATTTATTATCTTTACATACTGTATTTGTTTGAACTTTTAGGCAGGCTCACTAGCACTCTCTTGTGGCCCCCTGTTTGAAACTCCTTGGCAAGACTTTTATGAGAAATACTGGACTGACCCTGGCCTGTTCGCGCAGCTGATCTACAATAAGGCGGTCCAGTCTGGAGGGGTTTGGAGGCATTTTGGGTAAAACACTACTGGTCACCACAGACACGCGTTTTCCTGGGTAAGTCTTTGTAAGAACAGCTTCTGCCTGTCAGAAAGAAAACATTATATTAGTTTCTCACCTTATCATAGTTGTGAAATGAAAACAGGTCAGTCTACATGGTAATTCAGTAGCATGATATACCAAGACAGAATCTGTACAAGAAAATCATTCAGGTAACTTATTTTTCCATAAATGATTTTCCTAAAAGAAATCATTGTTTTGTCTATAATAGAGTGCTGAAGGAATAATGTATTTTTGTATGCAAAACCCAGAAACAAGTTAACATTTTAGCACTTCCATTCCATCATCCTGAAGTCAATGAGTTTCTTAAATGGATTTTTGCTTAAATAGCTGAAAGTTTTTAACACAAGCTTAAAGCTGCAGTCCGTAACTTTTTTGGGTTCAAAATTTTGTAAATTTATATAATAAGCAAGTATACAATGAATCCATTTTCCAAACCATGTTTTTGGCTTATCCTGAATCACTATAGTACACCTTTTACCATTCAGAGAGAAGTAGCTCCGGCTATAATGTTCTCTCCGCAAGACGCAGGCAGTTCTGTTTATTAACCGCTAGAGTGCCAAAAGTTATGGACTGCACTGCAGCTTTAAGATATTTTCAGGTTTTATTCTACGACAAAAAGTATGCCAATACAGCAGCACATACCTGAAAATTCATACATGCACTACATGAATACGCTTATGTCTCAAAAACATCCTGCTTACTTGCTTTCTCTCCTTTTCCAGCATCCTCCACTGCTCGTAACATTCCTCCAAGTAAAAGTGTAGCTGACTGTTGGGGCTTCCGAGTGCCTTGCCAAACTTAGGTAGAGTCATGGCCGACAGAAACCCGGAGAATGACCCATCTCCTGATGTTTGGCTTAGACCAAGGCATTCTTGTAGATAAGGGCTGAAGGGCGAAACATCTCCCTCTGGCTGACGTTCATTCATGTCGATGAGAGGCACAGAGCAGTAGGGCAACTGTGACTGCGACTGAATCAGGTGGCATGTGCTTTTTCTGGGATCACCCATCTGGTATAGGAATGGGAAAAGTTGTGATGGTATAGCTTTGGCTGAGTTTGAACTCGCTCCGTTGTGTCTCATTTGTCCTCCGTACAAACTGCCCAGTCCCTGATATGGATTTTGCAGGAGTCCTGTTCTTTTGTCTGCCTCTTTAGGGAAACCAGGAAGTTTAGGTTTCATGCTAAAGCGTGGAGAAAAACGCCCATCGGCCATCAGGCCTGCGGACAACCTGTTGTTCTCTAGCTGGAGGTCAAAATCAGAAACATCCACATTTCCCGCTCCCTTCCTTAAATCCTCAAGACTGACCTGGCCTATCGCACCATGTAAATTTACTGTGTTCCCCTGACTCAAATCAGCTGAGCCTCTCACTGCAGGCCGGAACAACTGCTGAGAAGGAAGCAATGGAACAGCCCCTGATGTGTTTGTGAGCTTTGCTAAACCCTGTGATTCATTGTTGCTGTTGGTCTTTGCTGAATTCTTAGCTTGTTTTTGGTAATGGTTTGAATGGATAGGCTGGTACTGCTTCACACTGTTTTGGGTGGTGCTGCTTCCTATCAGGCTGGCTTCTCTGTTTGGGAGGAGGGATGGAGGCACGATGGTAGGAGAAAAGGGCTTTGGTGGCCCAAACCTTAAAAATTCATTCGTAGTATAATGACTTTGTTTTTTATCCACCACTTTAGCTCCTCTTTGCTCCATATGGTTGCGTGTCACCTCTCTCTTAAAATCTGGTGTTTGAGTAATAAGCTCCGACATCCTTTGAAAAGCATGACTCTTCTGCTCTGCCATGATTTCCTCAAGATTCCTCTGTCCTAAAAGACCATTCTGGGTAGATTCTCTGCAATAGTTCATATCCTGCTCTGCCAAGAGAAAGGCTAGTTTGCTGACATCATGCACAGAGAACGGCTGGGTATTTTTCAGTTTATCTTTGCTCACAGATGAAAATTCATGAGATGAACTGAAATAGGAGTCATCCATTGTTTGTGGAGGGCAGCAGGAGTTGAGTGATTGAGTTGAGTTTATATAATCAGACAGGCAGTTAGTGGTGCTGCGGTATCCTTCCTCCTTCTCGGGTGTAATATACTCAGGTTTACCAGGCCTGGTCTGGTAGAGGCTAGAGCTTAACGCTGGGGGTGTGCTCAGGCCTGGGGGGCGAGGGAGCTCTTGGGGAGAATACGTGTCGGCCTCTCCATTACAGGTGGAGAAATTGCAGGGAAGTGCAAAAGAATCAAAACCATTACAATTCTGAAGTTCGGCCCACTGATGAGATTCTCTACCAGCAGGCTGAGGAGAAATATTGCTGACTGGTTTAGGACAAATCTGTTTTGTTGGGAATCCGGAAATGGGAGGCATCTGTACCTCATTATTGAAGTACTGCATCCTGTCTTCTCTTGTCAACTTTGGAGACCAGACACCTTTCAGACTAGATGGTAGCCTACTAAAAACAACACATCAAATTTTTAAAAAGCTGGGTAATTTTTGGCTTAAATTATGAAATTACTTGTTAACAAAAAACAGTTAAATAAATGCTTAAAGGGTTAGTTCACCCAAAAATGAAAATTAGCCCATGTTTTACTCACCCTCAAAGCATTGTAGGTGTATGTGACTTTCTTCTTTCAGATGAATCCAATCAGAATTATATTAAAAATTGTCCTTGCTCTTCCAAGTGTTAGAATGGCAGTAGGTGGGCGTTTTTATTCAACAGTCCAAAAGGAGTCAAGTAAAATTTTTCATATAACTCCGATTGGATTCGTCTGAAAGAAGAATTTATATAATTTGATACATACAAAAGTCACTATAGTGGAGCATCCTTTTAGTGGTTGACCAATATATCGCCAAGGCCGATATGTCGGCCGGTATTTGGCATTTTTCAAATATCGGCATCGTTTTTCTGCTTGGCCAGTGTGTTCTAGGCAGGACTTTTATTTTGACACACACCTGACGTTTATTTTGACGGCGCAAGAGTGGCAGTGCCTGAGCGCACACAGCTCACATTCTCCCTCTTGTTCACTGTCATCGTTAAAGAGCAGGTCATATGGTTTTTAAAGTGTCCTAATATTGTATTGGTGTCCCCTACAACATGTTTACATGCATCTAAGGTCAGAAAACACTGAAATTTTCCCAAAATATACATTTCCGTGATTCTGAAATGGCTCGTTCGATTCAGAGTGAAATGTCTGTAAACCCCTCCCTTCCATAAGCCTACTCTGCTGATTGGTCAGCTGGCCAAGCCTGTTCTGATTGGCACAAAGAGGAGCTCTTGAGCAAGTTAGAAAGCGCAACCATCTGTGTTGGTCCAAATAAAAAAGATTAGAAGCCAACGAACATAAAAGGCAAGATTAGAGAAGCAGTCCTCGGTAAAATGATGAGCACAACAAAAGGTTCTAATTGTTTTGCCATGGTATCCTTGAACACAGCATCTTCTCGACACAGAGAGTGTTCGTATTTCGTGGGCAGGCGGGGATTATACTAATGTGTTACCCAGTGACATATACCGGTAACAGGCAAAAGATTTGAAAATATAACAACTCGTTAAGATGATTCTGAGTCGACTCTTTCTTTTGAGAGACAATATCTTTATTTATCAAGCACTTTTTGATTAACAACTTTGCAGACTGTTTACATTGAAGGATAGCTACCTTACAAACTGCAAGAGATATTTTTCGAAAACCCGTATGACCTGCTCTTTAACAGTTCTAATACGGCTAGAAGTGTGTCTAATAATCAGATAGAATGGTTAAACAAAGGAATTAATATATATAAAAAGTATTAAAATTATTGATTTTATATTATTAGTAATTACAATACTTTCTCGTTTGCCGTCAGCATTAAGCAAATACGCATTTATATAATTTAAACAAATCTTTGAATGGCTAATGAACATTGCATTTCACAAACCTTGCAAACCTAGTCGAATCCAGCTGTGAGATCTTGTGACGTGTGCATCTTCATCCAGCATGATCGCGTGTTCTCTGTGTGACGGTCAGTCCGTGTGAATTAAATGCTTTAAAATTTAAACTCGTGATTTCAAATTATGTTGTGCTTTATGCATTTGCCCACTATCATATTCATGTCATTTTCTCTGTGTGCTGTATGTAAAATGAGTGTTAGCCTTGCTTTATTTGAAAAATATGATTCCCAATGCACACAAACTTCCCAGAATATTGAGTGCTCTGTTGGTTACAGTGTTTACCTTTTTAATTATATTTTTACTAAATATTTATTTGTGAAAAATACTTTGTCATCTAAAGTATGTTTTTTTTACACATTTATTTTTTAATCCATTGTCAAATGATTTCAAATTTCTTAAATATTAATAAAAATAAATAAAAAAATTATATCCGCTATCGGCCCCCGTGCTTTCCAAGATATCAGCATCGGCTGTCAAAAAACCAATATCGGTCGACCACTACACCCTTTTAAGGCAGAAGTACCGACTCATCAAATATTTTGTTTGTTCAATGACACATATTCAAATTTTTTGTAAGCGGTGTTTGACTTAGTCTTTGCACGTTCAACGGATGCGCATGGCAGAGCAGTGCAAGGTGAGTATTTCTGTTTATAAAGCATATACATTTTTTAGAAAATGACCGATCGTTTCACTAGATAAGACCCTTATTCCTCGTCTGGTATCGTGTAGAGCCCTTTGAAGCTGCACTAAAAATGTCATTTTGACCTTCAACCGTTTGGTAGCCGTTGAAGTCCACTATAAGGAGAATAATCCTGGAATGTTTTCATCAAAAACCTTAATTTCCTTTCGACCGAAGAAAGAAAGACGTAAACATTTTGGATGACATGGGGGTGAGTTAATTATCAGGAAATTTTAATTTGAAAGTGAACTAATCCTTTAAATTCATTTGAATATGAAAGAATAGCTATTTTTACACTAATTAGTAAATTAGTGACAAATATAATTAGTAATAACTATATAGGTTAATTTCTGTTACATAAATCAAGAGGGACTTACTTCTCTGAGACATATGAGGAGTATGGGTCCATTGAATCTGGTTCTTCCAAGATGTCTGACACTAATCCATAAAGATCAGCCTCACTCCCACAGTTATTGGCATCTACCAGATTTCTATGCAAGATAAACAATATTTTTCCATTTTTTATAACAAATCCCTTTTGACTCACAGTAGCATGTTAATATATAACATCCATGTTTTACAGTATTATTAATAGCCTACGTGTCTACTAACCTGTTATTAGGTATGACTTGAGGCCAGGTCACTGATTTACAGTCTTCTTCCTGCGTTGGCCAGACTGTGTAAGGGAGTGGTGCAGAGTCTTGCTCCGGGCAGTCCAAGTATGGGTTGTATGACAGCAATCCGCTGTCCCTGAAGCTATCCTGCAACTGAAGAACACAGCATTTGTTCATAAACGGCATATAAATAAGTTATTAACTGGATGAAATATATACATTTAAAATAAATGTAAAAATAGTGGGTGTAAAAATAAGCAAAACTAAGAATGCCCTTAAAATATGCAATTTAATTAGTCTGTTATTACAAATGCTTCCCAATTCAAATATCTATTGAAATATATACATAGCAATTCATATAAAATTAGTTATTTAATTTTGCAAACCATAGCAACGCTCAACAGACCACACTTCACATCTTTTACATTTGGAAAAACCCATAGACATCTGAGATTTGTTTTTTTTTTTGTTTTTTTCTTTATGCAGTAAAGCCATAATTTGATGAGGTCTTTCTCACCTGAGGCTTGTTTGTGGGAAAGTAGGAGTCTGGTCCTGAATTATGAAATCGATCAAAGCCTGTTCTTGCTCCATTTGTATCCACATTGATTTTGTTTTTCGCTGCATTATTAACCTTAAAGTAAAAGAGTAAAAATTATACATATGACCATGGGCATGACATGACAAAAAACAAAGGTTTACCGTCCAGTCAAATGAGGCCTTGAGGGGATTTTTATTTGCCTGGTGATACGACATAACGTTACTGACTTCAACTTTATAGTTAAATATCACTACATTCGATATCACTACATTCTTACTATGATAATTAATGTTTTAATTAGTTACGTGTTCACCTGATAATCTGTATCATGTCGGTAACTCAGTTAACTGAACAAGCAGACAGAAAAACTGAACTAGTCAGAAGTTTTTCCTCAGAATTCGCTCTTACCTCCATTGACAATGAACTTTGCAGGCAGGGGGCCTCTCACTATAAATTATTAGCGATATAAATTATAAATATATACTATTCACGATTGTTCTAATTAGTCAACTGATTTACTGTGAAAATAAATTAAAGACGACAAATGTCTTTCACTTGTATGTATAACCTTTCAACCTCGCCCGCGTCTCTTCACGACTGTAACCGCGAAGCGAAGAGTTTGACGTCTCGAGCCGACAACTGATCCTCACATTCCTATTGGCTAAACCGCTTCAATTAGCCAATCAGAATCCGTCAAATGGTCGCGAGGGGTGATGTAGTCAGGCTTAGTAACGGAAGATTACATTTTCCGTAGAAGAATTTAAAAAAAGAAAATTTCCAGAAGAAATGACATCAAATGTATTTTAGCCGCTGGGATTTATTTATTTTAAATGAATCAATAACAGATTTTTTTTTCTTTTTTTTTCAACTGCTTACGGCTTACACATTTTCAAAACTTTGCCTATTTTTTTTCCCGAAACTTTACACATAAATCCAAGAACTGCACACACGAAATGCAAACCCTCACATTTCTTGGAAAATGAAGCACTGCAATAAAAATGCAATAAAGGCAGTTGAAAAAAAAAAAACTAATCAATTTCCCAGTAGTTATTAATTTCTCTCTCGCTCTGCTTCTAAACATTATCTCGTCTTCTGTCATGTCATGTTAATTCAGACCGAACAGCTGGCACTACTAAAATACTATAAATAAAAGCTACATGCATTTGTTTGTATATTCTTATCCTTAATATATCACTATTCGCAGTATTACCAACCGACTAGATTTTAAAAATATTTTTTAAATGTGATATATGTTAATTTAAATTACGAAAAAAAAAATAATAAAAACGATTACATAGGTTGAATTTTACTAACAACCCACAGCCACAAGATGTCACCACTATCTCATATATACATAGATAGATCGCTAGATAGATGTGATTTTGTATAAGACTTTTTTTTTCTGAAAAGATTCTTTCCAAATCCACGTTCCCTCATTCTTCCATACTATAACTTCCCACCCAAATAAAAACTTTTAAAAACGCTCCTATGTTTTCAAATGACTAATGACATATGGTGTTGATATGGGTCTTGAGCGATGAAGACCTTGTGATGGGGGTTTAGGGTAGAGAAATCTGTTTCAAGACCCCCGAAATCCCTCCTCCTTCTCGTGCTCGTTTCGAAGTCAGCGAGAGGCGGCCCAGGGGGAACTTGAAACAGTCTGACGGACAAAGGGGGAAAAGTCACGCAGTCGCTCCTGCGCGCAACAGATACTCCTCTCAAAGTATGCGATTTACACTAGCTCGCGAGACTTTTTGTTTTCGATTGGCAAATAACATGTCGCCAAAAGCGTAGTTTGTGGACTCCCGTTGTGTTCAGTGGAAGTTAGGCGAAACTTTCCGGGACAATGCAGGCGAGTGGAAGTTTGTGTCTGTTTTTGGCACTGATGTTGCCGTGCCGTTTCGTGGCGCCTGGACAGTATCACGGAGATAGCGGGATAGCCCTTCCCGAACACGGCTTCTGTCAGCCCATAACCATCCCCCTGTGCACGGACATCGCTTACAACCAAACCATTATGCCAAATCTGGTCGGACACTACAACCAAGAGGATGCGGGGCTGGAGGTCCACCAGTTTTACCCGCTGGTCAAGGTACAGTGCTCTCCTGAACTCAAGTTCTTTCTGTGCTCCATGTATGCACCGGTGTGCACGGTTTTGGAGAAAGCCATCCCGCCATGCCGCTCCATTTGTGAGAGGGCAAAGCACGGCTGCGAGGCCCTCATGAACAAGTTTGGCTTCCAGTGGCCAGAGCGGCTGAGATGTGAACATTTCCCCGTGCTGGGAGACGGACACATCTGCGTGGGCCAGAACGACTCCGTGGCTACAGTGTCGCCCGTTCACATGCCCGTCCCAGGAACACCCAGCATTCAGCTGTTCTCCTCACCAGACAAGCCCTTCCGCTGCCCGTCAGTGCTCAGGGTGCCTTCCTACCTCAGTTATAAGTTCCTGGGCGAGCTGGATTGCGGTGCTCCGTGTGAGTCCTCCAGAACACATGGGGCTTATATGTTCTTCACGGACCAGGAGATTGAATTCGCACGGATTTGGATCCTCATCTGGTCCGCTCTCTGCTGTGCATCCACGTTATTCACCGTTACCACGTATTTAGTGGACATGCAGCGTTTTAAGTACCCAGAACGTCCTATTATTTTCTTGTCCGGCTGCTATACCATGGTTTCCATTGCGTATATCGCTGGTTACTTTCTTGGGGACAAAGTGGTGTGCAACGAGAGCTTTTTTCCCGACAGCTATAAAACCATCGTTCAAGGTACGAAGAAAGAAGGGTGTACGATTTTGTTCATGATGCTGTATTTCTTTAGTATGGCGTCTTCGATTTGGTGGGTCATCCTGTCTCTCACTTGGTTCCTGGCGGCTGGTATGAAATGGGGCCATGAGGCTATCGAAGCCAATTCACAGTACTTTCACCTGGCCGCCTGGGCCGTTCCAGCTGTAAAGACTATTAGCATCCTGGCCATGGGACAAATCGATGGAGACGTGTTAAGTGGCGTCTGCTTTGTGGGCCTGAACAATCTGGATCCCTTGAGGGGCTTCGTGTTGGCACCTCTCTTCATCTACCTCTTCATTGGCACCTCGTTCCTGCTCGCCGGCTTCGTGTCCCTGTTTCGTATCCGCACCATCATGAAGCACGACGGCACCAAGACCGAGAAGCTGGAGCGCTTGATGGTCCGCATAGGTGTGTTTTCGGTTCTCTACACCGTCCCGGCCACCATCGTCATCGCTTGCTTTTTTTACGAGCAGGCCTTCAGGCAGCACTGGGAGAAGAGCTGGATCAGTACGAAGTGTAAGAGCCTGGCCATCCCCTGCCCCATGCAACCCACTCCTCACATGACCCCCGACTTCACCGTCTTCATGATCAAGTACCTCATGACTCTCATTGTAGGGATCACTTCGGGATTCTGGATCTGGTCGGGGAAGACGCTGCAGTCTTGGAGGAAGTTCTACACACGATTGACCAGTGGCGGACAAGGGGAGACCACCGTTTGAAACGGGAAATCGGGGGCCGGGTTTTCGGGGGATAATGTTTTTAGAAATTAATGATTTTAGGTAAAGTGCCTTTGATCGTCAGTATTTTAAAATAAAGCAGTTACACTTATTTTTAGACTGTCAGAGACTTTCAAGTGGTAAGAGAAATGGGACGTAAACCACTTGACTTCCCCAAACAAACATGGCCAATTTGTTACCAAGTGCAGAAATGTTTTCCTCCCCCATTCTGTTGCCCCCCTGTTTTTTCTCATAAGCTGCTGGCCATAAAAACTCAACTTGGAAAGTGAGATACCAGCTGGGAATTCAACAAACGACAGAGCAAAGTGGGGGGAGGAGAGCTCAAAAGCATGCTATCTAATATACGGCAGGCAGTTGTGTTTAATGTAATTAAAACATTGTACATAATATTTGTAAAAAATCTGTATTTCAACATTATTATATATTTGTATTTAAGCAAGTGTACGTTTTTAGTGTTTCAAAATTTGGTACTCTGTAGTATCTAGAATTTGTAGCCACTAGTCCTTCCTTCATATCTTCTGTACTCATGTTTGCTCTGTTTCAAATTAAAGTTGTTGTAAATAATACTCCCTTTGTTTTTAAACTTTATTTAGCTCTGAAGTGAAAGGAGAACAGTTTTCATATTTGCTGTGGATCTAAAGGAATAGTTTACCTAAAAATAAATATTCTGTCATTTGCTCACTCTCATGTTGTTTCAAACCAGTAAGTTTTTTTTTTTATGTGAAAGATAAAATAATATTTTGTAGAATGTTTTGTCCTTAAAATGAAAGCAATTGAAATCTAATGTTGTTTTTGACATTCAATGTATGGACTAAAAAAAGTTCTACAAAATGTCTCTTTGTGTGTGTGTTCCACAGAATGAAAGTCATAGGTGTGGATCAACACAAGGGAGAGTAAATGATAACATAATTTTCATTTCTGGATTACTTGTTTTAGCATAAAAGCAACTGCAATAATTCACTTTTATTCAAATATGTAATCCATATGTCTCTAATTGACTGTTCTTCATACTTCTACCAGGTCTTAAGACTGTTTTTCCATAAACACTACCCTAAAGTCAGTGTTTGGAATGGTTGTATGTGAGTCAGAGAGAGAGAGAGAGAGAGTGTGCTGCATTTTTTTTTCTTTTGATTGTAGTGTGAAACAGGCAGCCGTTGAGGAGCAAATGGTTCTCGCATGGTCCTGAGAGCTGAGGCATGCAGGGAAAAAATGGAAAGCACATGATGAAATGATTGTGTGTGTGTGTGTGTGTGTGTGTGTGTGTGTGTGTGTGTGTGTGTGTGTGTGTGTGTGTGTGTGTGTGTGTGTCACAAACCAGCCTGCTTTACTGAAATGGTGGAGTGTAGTCTGTTAGTGATCAGTACAAAACTTTTCTAAGGTGCAGGTTTTTACTCCACTAACTTTGTCTGAATCCACACTGAAAAAAAAGTTTCATTCATCCAGTTTTTTAAAAATGTGTGGTGTTGTTTTTCATATATATGTTTTAACATGAACCAATGAAAAATAAATAACTTGCCCTCAGGCAAAATTATTTATTTTTTATTGGCTCAAGTTAAAAAACATAGATGTGAATCATTACCCTATTTTTTTTTTAAATTGGATGAATGAAACACTTTTTTCAGTGCATGTAAGGCTGATTGATTTTCCTGTCTGCTTTGCTTTGGCCTGTGAGTGTATGTTTGTGAGCTCAGGTTTCTAATCTAATGCATGCCCCTGGGCAGCCAATTTCATGCTCTGCCCCTCATACAATGTTTGCCTTCTCCCTTTATGCCAAATCTTGCTCATTTAACATGCACCACTTTCCGTGTGTGTACTACTTCATACCCTGTTTTTATTTTCACCACTTTGTGTTTAACATTTAGGTCAGCATATTGGGAAAAGTGTATAGAAAATTTTCTTAAAATGTTTAATGCTCATTAGAGAGGTTTGTTATGCTCACCAAAGCTGCATTTATTTGATCAAAAAGTACAGTATAATAATTAATATTGTGAAATATAATTTAAAATATCTATTTGAAAATATTTTATAACGTTTTCCTGTAATTGCAAAGCAGTTGGCATATTATTTTTCCTTCAGAAAATAATATGCTAACTGGTGCTTAAGAAACATTTCGTATAATAGTCATGTTTCTTAATATTTTTGTGTTAGCATGATCATTTTTTTCTGGATTCTTTAATGAACAATGTTCAAAAGAACAGCATGCATTTCCAATCAAAATCTTTTGTAACATTATAAATCTCTTTACTACTTTAAATTAATACATCCCAGACCTAGCTGAATAAAAATATTAATTTATTTTCAAAGAGAAAAATAAAATAAAATGCAGTTTCATATCAAGAAGCTATACATTTAAGACCTAGCTGAATAAAAATATTAATTTATTTTCAAAGAGAAAAATAAAATAAAATGCATTCACGTTTAACTTACAATTGGGGATATACATCAAGCGATTCATTTTAAGCAGGGCTAATGTGGCTGTGGCTGTTCTGTAAAATGTAAAGCATCAGTGTCTTGAACTTCTAATGCGAGCTGTTCCGTATGTAACCAGCAGCCAGTGCAGGGAGATAAAGAGAGGTGTGACGTGGGCTCTTTTGAGCTTGTTAAAGACCAGTTGTGTCACTGCATTCTGAATCATTTGCAAAGGTTTGACTGTGCTTGATGGAAGTCCAGCCAGAAGAGCATGCTCCCTTAAGAAGCGCCTGAGCTTTCAGATGTTGTGCAATGCAAGATCTAGAAGTTGGTGCAATGTGGTTTTTGAAAGTCAGCTGGTCATTAAAGATTACACCAAGATTTCTGACCGGACTTTGAGGGGGTAATTGTTGATGAACCTAACTGGACGGTGGAGTCATGCTGTAGATTTGGAGTGGCCAGGAAGACAAGAAGCTCAGTCTTTGAGGAACCCTAGTGACCAGTTGATGTGCTTTGGATACCTCCCCACCCCAGGCCACCCTGAAAGACCTACCAGTGAGATAGGATTTAAACCAGCGAAGTGGAAACCCTGTGATGCCCGTGAGGGTGGACAGGAGCAGATAGATCCAGCAGAATAAGAACTGATGATTTGGAATCAGCTTTTGCAATCCGCAGGGCTTCCCTGACTGACAGTTGCACAGTCTCAGTTGAATGGCCACTCCTGAAACCAGACTGGTTAGCATCCAGTTTGTTGTTCTGTGAGAGAAACAATGATATCTGGTTGAAAACAACCCTTTCGAGGGTTTTTGCTATGAATGGAAGGAGAGTGACAGGTCTGTAGCTATCTGTAAGTGAAGTGTTTAATGTAGGTTTCTTGAACAGTGGGGTTACCCGAGCCTGCTTGAATGCAGTGGAGAAGGTGCCTGTGAGGAGAGACTTGTTGATAATGTGTGTGAGTGCTGGTAAAAGTGTGGGAGAGATTGGAGAAGGTGTGAGGGGATTGGATCTAGAGGGCATGTTGTAGGATGACTGGAGAGGAGAAGTTTGGATACTTCTGCCTCAGTGAGGGGACAGAAGGAGAAGGGGGAAGTTTAAGGCGTGGATGCGGTTGGTTTAGTCATGTTCTCAGCAGATGCTTGCTTACTAAAGCAACTAAGTATAACTTGTAAATCACATCGGCTGAGAAGGCACAAGTAATGCTATGCTTAAGCCTAAAAATCCAATAACAATCCCAAAATAACTGCAAATACATTTTCCTCTTTCTACATTATATTCTAATCATCTGTGTTCTGAATGAATAAATAGCCATTATGATACTGTACTGTATACAGTCCACACTCAGGACATTTATAATGCTGGTGGCTTAGGTGATTTTTCCTTTTCTATTTTTTAATATTCAAACAAGCATTTACCTGGCTTGTTTCACAATACTTTGGTGTCTGCAACAAAATGTAATTTACATCAGTGATTCTTAGCTGGTGTTGCATCAGAACCCAGACTTTACAATGGACATCAAATGGCAACCAAACCAAAATTGTTTAATGTATAAGAGTAACAAAAGTGTCCTAAAAATCAAACTTTGACATTTATTTATATCATCTCTGAAACAATGCAGCTAACATTTCACCACACAAAACACAGTGTAGTCCACATAAACCATGTTTAGTCACAGCCCACAAGCTGAGAACCGCTGCTTTGTACATACACGCTCTCCATTACATCAGTTAAACAAACACACACACATAATCCTGGTAGCCGGGCTGATGGAGGATACAGATACCTTAAACAGTACGAGGGCGAACTAGAAAGACTGTGTGTTAATGGAAAATGTTGTGTGTATGTATGTGTGTTTATGAGTGTAAAATGTTAAAAATGAATGTCTTCTCCTTCAGAATCTCTCCAAACGTAGTCAAGTGCAAATGCTCATACGGTGCACACACACTCACAACGCTGGAATCCCCCGAAAGATATAGACCAGTAATTCAACACCCCTGGAGATGATGTCATGACACAGATGAAGGGAAAGGAAAGTAGATCCACCCTAAATTCTCAAGAAGTACTGTCCCATCATTTAAAAAAAATAAACAAATAAATTTACCAGTAAAAATATCAAAGATAGATTTTATTTTTTTTATTTACCTACTGATTGCTTTAACTTCATTTATGTGGTGAAAGAATATATTTTAAATGAAGTTTATATTATATTATATATGTTCAAAAATGAACATTTTGTCATCATTTATTCACCCTCAGGTTATTCCAAAGCTGTATGAGTTTCTTTTTTTTTTTCTTTTTTTTAACACAAAAGAAGTTATTCTGAAGAATATAGATAACCAAACATTTGATGGTCCACATTGACTTCCATAGCATGGAAAAAAAATACTATGGAAGTCAGTGGAGACCATCAACTTTTTTTTTTCTTTCTTTCTTTTTTTTCTCAAAATATCTTCTTTTGTGTTCAACAGAAGAAATAAACTTATACAGGGTTGAAAAAACTTGAGGGTGAGTAAATGATGACAGGATTTTCATTTTTGGGTGAACTGTCCCTTTAAATAGACATTTTTATATAACATATTTTGTTGATATAAATGATGTAATTAGGTTTATTTAGTGATGTTAAATATTTATTTGATCTGAATAATTTACATTAAACAAAATACATTAGAGAAAAAATGTAATGTTAATGCTTTTCCTCTTAAATTTGATAATCAGTATTAATAATTATACATATATATCTTTAACTGAAGTCTCTATGAGTAAGAGTGTATAAATGTATAGCCTGAATGCACTGCAAGTTTCTTTGGATAAAAGCGTCTGCTAAATGCATAAATGTAAATGTTAGAGCATGCAATGCTGAAAACTCACCTCAATAAAACTTTTAGCCTCCTCTAAAGCATAGATTTTCTTTTTTTTTTTTTTTTTTTTTGCTGACTTCAGAAAATGTCAGAGATAGTTTTTATACTGTTGACAGCTCAACGTGCTTTCAAATCTGTGCAAAAGTTATTCATGTCTCTCTAAAGATACTCCTGCAGAGTCTGTCATCACTTTCATTCTTTTTGTGGCAGATGCCTTGATCCCTCAGGGGAGACGAGAGAGATGTAGGTTAGATAGAGTAGATACGTAGGTGATAAAACTCTGTCTTATGACATTGGACACAGATGATATAAATGGTAATGTGTTGGTGTGGAAAGAAAATAATGAATCCCTGTGTGTCTTTTTGATTGTATTATTATTATATGGCTTTCTGTGCTTCGTTCAAATTGCAATACACTCCCATTTCTCTCATTGCCTCTCTCATGCTCAGATGAAAGTAGGGAATGCAGTGAGCCAGTGGCCAAGTAGAGCATTGCTCTGACTGCACTCTATGAATTTGGCTGGCTCCGTGACAGCTTATATCCTCTGTGTGTGTGTGTGTGTGTGTGTGTGTGTGTGTGAGATGGCTGACTTGCCTAGGGGCTTGATTTTTGAGTATGGTTCAAGTTGATGACAATCCCTGTTTGCCTTTCCTACCAAAGAAGGAGGTGGAGGAAGGCATAAATGCAACAACGAAACAATGGAGTAATAAAAAGTTGAAAATGGCTGCTGGAGTGGAGGGTAAAGTGCCCTTTCCATGATACTTTTGTGCGATCAGTTGAGATCGCAATGTGGAAATTCAGCAATACTGGAATGAGCTCTTTTCCCACTATATATTTTGTCCAGAATAAACAAGAAACAAAATCATGTGGAGAACAAAAGACTGTTAAACAGAACATATAGCCTTTAATCTTCAGGCCAATAATAAAAACAGCAGCCGATGAACACTTACTTTGTTAACATTGGTTGATAGAAATACAACTGTTCCGTTCTTCATGTTAGCTCAAGTCCATTAAATATTAACAGATACAACTTTCAATTAATAATGGATTAATAAATGATGAAAATTTCTTTAACTTTATAAGTATTTTTAATGTTTGTGCATGTTAGCTCAGGTCAATTAAATAACATTAACAAATACAGTGTATTAATAAATGTTGAAATTTACATTGACTAAAATTAATAAATGCTTTCATGTATTTTTCATTGTTGGTGCATGTTAATGTTAACAACTGGAGTCTTATTTTACTGTGTTACCAAAATTTATTTTTAACTTTACCAGTTGGCTAACTTGTACACATTATGAGTTCAAAACCAGACAAAAAAAAATAAATAAAAAATACTTCTAATTTTATAGGCGTATCTAAAACTTTAGGAGTATTCTAGCTTAAAAATGAAGATTATAAAAAAGACATGGACTTTAAAGCAAATCTCATCGTAGTGATATTTGTTTTGTGCTCTTTAGTTCTTTTCAGGGCTCTAGAGTGCGACCTAATTTCTCAATGGTGCGACTAAAAAAAATCAGAGGTCGCACCGGTGCGACCAGCCGTTCGAGGGGGAAAAAAGTCTCTGTGACTCTGAAAGTCTCCCTGTGGTTCAACAACAGACACTAGAGCTCTACATTTCAGCCCGAGCCTGACAGACCCCAACTTTTTTACACCCCTAGAGACGGGCTTCGGGATAATTTTCACATCACAGTTCAGACTCGGGCCGGGCCTCCCACCTGTTTAAGACTTCTCTTTACTTTTATATTTTAGACATCCATCAATTAGTGATGAAAAAAAAATTGCCTCGCTGGTTGAAACAACATGAGACCGTGCTACCGCGACTTTCAAGAGCGGCTCGACGGTGTTTAGTGTCCCGCAGCAGCGCAGCTGAACAGTTCTGCATTCAAATACACGCAATAGGCTTAAGCTTGCCGCAAAGCACTGGCAAAAGTAATTACCATGAATGTGACAGGGGGAAATAGTAAGGAGACATTTGAATTATTTACTAATAAACTAGTGTTTTCTGAGTTTGTGTCACAAGAATTAAGTTGCTGATCCTGACTCGCCATCTCCTCAGACGCGCCTTTAGAGAGAAGTGCATCTTTACGGATTATAATTATAATGAAAGAGTTTTTGATTTGTTTTATTTTGTTAAGCAATCATTTAAAGCTTTCTATAGATATATTTATCATGTCTGTGAAGCATGTTTTCACTGAGTTTAGGTTCATTTTTGTACTCCTGTTAAAGACGAGATGCAGAAAGCGCATCATGTTTGTTTTCTTTATTTCATAAAAGCATGACGTTTTGTTGATATTGTGAGTGCACACAAATAAAAGACCCTTTGCAGTTACGAATGATGTATTACTCTTACCTTTATGTGCAAAAATGACGGCGTATCTACTGAAAAAAATGCAAGTGATCACGCTGTCGCCTCCATGTCCTGAAGCGTCTCCGCACAAACTATTGGATATAGTGCACATTTATCTGGGTCTAACGTTTAAACATTGTTATATGCTTGAACTGTTATATCTATATTTAGGCAGGTCGTGATGATTTGAGAAGGCTAAATTGATCAAACATAAGCTCACTGTCTAACGCTGGCCGCTTGGTCGTTACTTTAAAAAAACTAAAACTTATATTTAACAAACAAAAACTGCTCCAAACGTTTTTTTTCTAAATTAACTTAAAAAAAAAACGAAACTAAAATATAATCACTTTGCTATTACATACAAAACTGAACTATTTTAATAGCTGAGACAATAGTATAAGCTGTTTAGGGACTGTTTAGCTGTTCAGATCAGACACTAGAGCATCCCTTCATTCAGACACAGTGGAAGATCTGATAAGAATCGGTGTAGAGGGACCAAGTCTGGAAGATTTTGATGCTAGAGAGAGTGTGGCCAGCTGGTTTAGCCAAGGCCAAAGATCAAGAAGGCCAAACTACAGGAGTTGGCCATCCGAGGGGCATGTGACTGCAATGGAGGATAGTCCATAAGACACTGAGCCATGAGATGTTCAGTATGAAGCCCTTCAGTATAAAACACTTAATTTAGATTTTCTTTTTATTTCATTTATCTTGAGATGTTTTAAGTTTAAATTTCAGCTCAGTGAAGCACTTTAAGCACCGACACTTTTTCAGTACCTTTCTTGTAGAATTGTGCTTCAAATAAAGAACTTTATGTTGACCAGAATGTTAGTTAATCATTTACAAGACAATATTGCCTATATGGACAGCGATTTAAAAAAAAAAAAGTGAACTAGTAAAACTGCGGTGTTAAATGCGATGCGGTCGAAAATTTGGGTGCAAAGTGCAACCAGTGCACAAAGTTAGTCTAGAGCCCTGTATCTTTAGTAACAGAAGTGGAGGAATAGTGAGTGGATTGGCTCCATGCTGTTGGCATGTGTTACAAATGTTGATGGTTTGCCAAAGTAAAAGCTTTAGCTTATAGTGTTAATACTGATCTTCACTCTTCCCAGACATCCAGTGTCTACACTCACAGATTCTGTAAGAGACACATGCAGATCAAAGCATTTTCTCAGAACTTCTTCTATCTAACAGGTTTGAGAATGCAGATGTGTTTTTAAACATGTTATGCTATGATGCATGCTAAATGTGAGAGTAGACAAAACAAAGAAGAAACTAGACCAAACTAACATTTATCAGCTTAATAGAGAGAAAAACTATGTTGGGTTTAGATCTTTTGATGTGTGTGTGAGTGTGTGTGTGTGTGTTCACTCTTTTTTATGCTTGTTAAATTAAATAGCCTTTATTTCCTCCACTGGGACATGAAGGGACAAGCTAAATAGTGGGCAGAGGAATGCTAACCATCAGATCACATACTGATTATATCACACACACACACACACACACACACACACACACGTGAACTCATAGGAAGTTTAGATTTTACAAGACATTTTGAAAAACTATGTTGTCTGTTCAAGAATCTTTATTTCTTTAAATATGTTAGTGTATGAAGGCATGTTGAGGAAGTACAGTATTGCTTCCCAGCCACTGACCACTTTACCGACCTTCTATCAGCATCCCTCCATCTTTCCACAAACAGGAAGAGGTTTGTTTTCCTGTTTCCACCTTCCTCTGTGAGAATTACTTCCTGTGCAGAAATTGAATTGTTGAGGCGTCTGTGACAGAGAAACTGACATCACTGTTAAGTATTTCAGTGTGACCACATGTCTTCTTTTGTGGGGAAAGTCCTAAGAAAAAAGAAAGAAAGATGTATTAAAAGAATTCCACAAAATAAATAAATATATATATATATATATATATATATATATATATATATATATATATATATATATATATAATTTAATATATTGTAATATCTTACAATATTGTATAATATATATAATATTAGCATACTTCTAAATAGGAATTTCAATGATACATTAAATGCAGTAGAAATGCAGTATTTCCACTTTTCACAAATCACAGAAATTATATCTGTTTGTGTCTAGTGGATGTGTGCTAGCTTGCATCTATGCATGCATATTTATCTTTTTCTTAAAGTAAGCCTGGGTTCTGTGGGTGGATCTGCCAAAGGGAAGAATTGAAGAGTCTCTGTGTGTGTGTGTGTGTGTGTGTGTGTGTGTGTGTGTGTGTGTGTGTGTGTGTGTGTGTGTGTGTGTGTGTGTGTGTGTGTGTGTGTGTGGCAACAACAACTTCTGCTACCAGCTGCTGTTGAGAAAAGTGACGACAGCTGTGTTATGGCTGTGTGCCTGTGTGTGATGGCTATTTACAGAGCAGGACACCCAGAGAGGATAATGATGGCCTTCTGTGTGAGCTTGCATGTTTGAGAGCTAAAGATCGGCACTGGCAACAAATTGAGATGGACCGGAACGGAGACTGAGAGATTACAGTCGATGATTTAGTGCCGGATACCAAATGTGTAGAAACGACCGTTGGTTAAAAAAATTGCATGACTGTATTTATTATTGAATCCCATGTCAACTTCATAACCCAAGTAAATCACTTACATTTACATTAAACAAATCACCTACTTAAACTTAACTTCAGTTCAGTTGATACCTTAATTTTTATATAATAAAATTTATGTATAATCAAATTTGCTATACAAGTCATTTAAACTTTCTTCTCAGTTCAATTTAAATAAAGTTGAATCTCATGTTTAAAAAAGGTGCAAACTGATTAAATTATTACCGTGTTGAATTTTTTTTTTTTTTTTTTTTTTTAATAGTTTTAGAACTGACGGAAATTTTAAGTTGTTAATCTTAAGTGGGTTTTGCCCTATGCATTAATCTAAAAATAGATACGAAAGACCAAAAAAAAAAATAATTATTTGACTTGTTAAAGGGATTGTCCATCTAAAACTGACCATGCTGTCATCTTTTCTCACCCTCATGTCATTCCAAACCTGCATGACTTCTTTCTTCTGCAAATCACAAAAGACGTTATCATCATAAAAGTCTCGTTGTTCTTTTTGTCCATACAATGATAGTCAATAGGGAAAAGACAAAAACAGTCAAAGCATTCATTAAATAATCTTCTTTTGTGTTCTGCAAAAGAAAGAAAGTCATGCAGGTTTGAAATGAGGATGAGTAAATGATGACAGAATTTTCATATGGACAGACTATCGCTTCAAAAACAGAGAATTTAGCTTTACATGTTAGCATACAAAGCTTACATGCAAAATTTAGCTTTATGGATGGTGCATCGAGAAATGTTTGTTGTTTCAAAGGTCAAGTTGCGGTAATCATGCTCTTTTGCACAAACAGTGATAGTTAGCTGTGAAAGCTGGATGGCAGTTTGGCGTGAAGTGCCTGTATTTGTATGAAACTTCTTTGTGACGTGACTGTGTTGCATTGTGGATATGCGGCCTGTAGCCTGGGGTGGGCTGACCCAGGGTGGAGGTTTGGGCTCAGGGTGGAGCTGTAATGTGAATCCTTTCTCCCTCTCCTCAGGTAATGTGTTACGGCTCTGGCTCCTGACAGGCGAGTCGCTTTGCGTCAGGGCTTTAATAGAGGCCTTTAAAATGGTTCATCCTTAGGAATTTACAATCCCATTCCCACCCACACATGCTCGTTGAGAGGAGAGGGGGAGAGACAAGGTGGCTAGCATATAGTCGAGTTGTCCCGACAGAGAGTCGAGCGGAAATGTACTGCTGGAGGCAAAATGACGGCAGCGAGAGCCGTGTGCGAGTTCAACTCAGAGAAAGAGAGAGTGAGGGGGAGTTTTGCAGTTTTTGCCTTTGTCGTCTGTATGTCTGTGTGTATGTGTGTGTGTAAAGTTGATGGGCTGTACATTTGCTCTGTAATTTCTCCCTCCCAGAGTAATCACTTCCATCTGGGACCTGCCCAGAGAGAGGCCCCAGATTGAAGGTAAGAGTTAGTCTCACACTAAGCATTACAGTATGAGTCTCTACTCCCAGATATCTGAAAACTAGTTCAGTCAGACTACTTAATAAATGGGAGCTCTTGCTTTAGTTGTGTTTAGTTACAAGTAGTAGAAGAAGAAAGATAAAGAAAAAGCACGTTTGTGTAACAGGAAGTGAGCACGGGGGGAAAAAATCCATGCAACCGCCTGAAGACATGAAACAACTGTAGCAAACATGTAAAATGATATGAAGGTCCCTCTTGCTGTACTTACAGTAGAGTTAACATTGAAACACTGCCATCTCCTGGCCACTGTTATTATTATCGCTTTCTGAATTCTCTTAAAACCCAGAGGCACCATACCCAAAAATTATCTTTAGCTCAAACTTAAAACAAAACTATTAAAAAATGTTTGTTAAATTAAATAAACCTGAAATCTAAAAACCTTAAAATCTAAATTAAAATGTAAACATGAGACGAAAGGCTTAATGATAATTTAATGAAATTAAAAATTTTGCCTTGCCAACACAATTAATAATGGTAAATTAAAAATTACACTGAAATGAAAATACATTAAACCTAAAAGGTAATATAAAAAATAACAATAAATGACAAAAGCACATAAAGAAATTCCTTAACAAATTGTAAATTAAAATGTAAAAATATGAATAAAATATTAACAAAACTATAAATATTACTAAAATAAGACTGAAAACCCCTCAGCAAATTCAAATTAATAATTTGATTTAATAATTTTAAAAATATTTTTACTTTATTAATTTGATGTTTTTCCTTTATTAAATTCAAATTAATAATTAAATCTTCTATATTTTCTATAAAATATTATAAGATCTCCAAATAATTAGGAAATTATCAAAATGCTGTTTGAAATAGTCTTAGATGGAATTCATCAGGTCATATCAATTTCGAAGAAGTGTTTCATGTCTTAAAGGGGTCATATGATGCAATTTTAATTTTTAATTTCTCTTTGGAGTGTTACAAGCTCTGGGTGAGTCTTAGATGGCTGTAAAGTTGCAAAGACTAAAGTCTCATACCCAAAGAGATATTTTTTATGAAAGTTAAGGGTCAACCACACCCCACTAAAACGTCTAGTTCTAACTTTTTATAAAGTCAACGTCACTATGTGGGAAGATTTGCATAACGCCGCCCAAATGTTCACGCAAAGAAAGAAGGCGTAACTTTGATTCTCTCTGTTGCTGCCGGCGCCATGTTGTGGAGACGCTGTGCTTCATTGTGAAAGCGAAACTACATTGTTTGGCCTTCCAAAAGAGGACACGACTAGAAATCAGTGGTTAAGTTGTATTTCAACACTGTTCCTGAACAGTTCAACCTAAATATTCAGATGTGTGCTGCGCAATTTATGGAGGATGAAGGCTGTTTCCTGAATCAGTAGCCTGCAGTGCGTCTGTGGCACAACTGCTGTTTCTATAAAGTTGGGCAGTATAAACTTTGCAAGAACAGTCTGGCGCTTCTGACTCACAGCCTGTAAGTACGTTTTTTCATATTTAAATAATTTGCCAGTGGTGATTCAAATGTGAGTTTTGAGCAGTGTAGGGTGGTGCTTGTTGTTTCTCAGATCACGAATGCCAACATGGTTTTATGTTTACGGAGCACGATACGCAACACAACGCCAAAAAAGACAGTGTAAGTCATTACAATCAGTAATTATGTCCCCACTTGTTGTGACAAATGCCTCGTTTGTAATGGGTTTTATTTGTTTTGTCTCGTCTTGTGATGTCCGGATCACGAAAAAATCGTTCTGTTTAACCGGATCTTCTTAGTGAACCGGTCGAACCAGTTCACACTAATCCACAAATTACTTAAGTTTATTTGGTTTATAAACATGCCTTACACGCTCTCTGACTCGAAATAAACCAATATCCCGAACTATTCAGTTACTCCTAACGGTAAATTGACTGAACTGCTAAAAGAAAGCGATGATGGGATGTGCACGAGCAGAGCAGCTGGACTGAGTCTCGTGCTGCTGGCCTGGGAGACGGCACACAGTATGTTAAGGGGCATAACATTTCCATCACACGCTTGAGGCATTCAGCCAATCACAACGCACTGGATAGCTGGCCAATCAGAGCACACCTCACTTTTCAGAACAATGAGCTTTGTAAAAATTTATGCATTTCAGAAAGGCGGGCATAGAGGAGAAACAATAATGTACAGTATGTGGAAAATTATGTTTTTAGAACCCTTAACCACATAAAAATATTGCACTACACCAAATACACAAAATAATGTTCTTTTTAGCAGCATCATATGACCCCTTTAACCACCCATCTAAAGAAAATCAAAGCAACATCAAAATGATCAAACAGGAAATCTTTGTGTACTGGATTCCATATACCACAGGAAACCATACAAGTAAATATACAACATTGCTTTGTGTTGAATATGTCACTGAAGTGTTGAAACTCGAATGAATAAAAGAAACTTCAATAGGAGCATTTTCAGCACATGCCGACAGCTGTGGAGAATTATAGCGCTTTGTATTTTAGCCAGACTCTAAGGAACCATATGAAAATACAACTAAATGCACGAATGAAAAAAAAACCCCAATAAATCACTGACTAATTACACAGATCTGCTTCAATATAATGACTCCATGTCACGTCACCATTTTTATACGGCCTTCAGAATCATTAATCATCAGAAATATTGTGTTGTTTGGTCATGGATGGTTTCTGACATTTCTTTCATTTATCTTTATTTATTTACACTGGCTATCTACCTATCCAAGCAGGAGCCGGTTTTCAGCCCATATACACCTGAAAAGTCAATAAAAGCTACGGGAGAGACAATGATGCTCATGACAATATGGGAGCGCACAGGTGTGTGTCAGATAACTCTACTGAAGAACCACATCAGAGTTACTTCAACTTTCATTCAGGTCATTCAGGTCACAGGTCTTTGAAAAAAATACTGTCAGTGCACACGCTGTCAGACGTTTTCACACTTCATTCCTCATTCTTTCCACTAGAGTGTGCAAAAATCTCAGGAAAACAGCAGCAATATTTCAAAGGTTTTTACAATGTTATATCATTTGTTTATGGCAACTACTGAAGCCCACTATCTTTATTAGTACATATTTAATATTTATTTCACAAAACACTCAGTTTAATAGTTATTTTTGGTCCAATGATAAATTTGTCTACGAGCACTAACATTGTTTCCATGCTTTCTTTTTTTTAATGTCGAGATTATTATTATTGGTGGTGGTAGTAGTTAAATAATAATAATAATAATTATTATTATTAATTAATAATAATTATTGTATTTGTTCATCCATTAACTTTTGAAGCAGAAAATGCTGTCACTTTACTACATTTTAAAAGCGTAAAGGAAATCCTCCTTATGTGACTTATGAGTCAAATATTTATTTGTCAGATGCTTTGTTTTTTGTTTCCAGTTATTCATGTATTGTTTTCCAGGATCTTCCTGTCTACATTCCAGTCATAAGAACAATTGATTGTGCACTACCTCCTTAAACAGGTAACGGATCACTTAACTCGCAAAAAAAAAAAAAAAAAAGGCAATATTTCAGTAATTTTACTGTAATTTTAGCAGACATTTATTTATTTGTCTCAATTATACATACAGTTAAACTGTTATTCTGCATTATTGATTCCAAATGAGTCTGAGTCTGTTCACATGTTCAAGGTCTTTAGTGGGATGTTTGGGTTTCTCTGTGGACTGGCATGTCCAAAGCAAACAGCTCCTCATCACATACCACTGCACACACACAAAGATGAGAAAGGGAGTTTTGTTCAGTTTACCTATCTGATTTTCACACTGATTTTTGTTCATCACACTCCTTAAAAATGTTTGGTGTGCTTACAGTTCCAATGCTGTTTATATACAAGTTACTCTTTAGGATCTTTTGATTCTCTGGCCTAATGGCTGGTTCACATCAACCCAACAAACATCAATAGTTCAAACTGTCTTAAGTTGCCTGTTTGGAAAGATAACTGTCATTTTCACACTGACTCAATAAAACCCAGTGACCACTGGAATGTTTGTTAGAATGAACTCGCATTTACATGCCATCACTGATACAAATGCCAAGTTCTGTCATGAAGCTCTAGATGGTGCAAGCTGATGTGTCGCTAACACAAACTGATGATATTCCCAGCGTTAAACTACTTGGCAAACTGTTTGGTTCATGTTGAATACACAGCCAATGAGCTTGCTGCTATACATATAAATGACTAGTTAGCATTCCCTAGAGCAGCTCACAGCGCACCTTTAGAGTTCCTCTGAAACCCTCCACCTCCCCAGCTCCACCTGTATAGATCTGCTTCGGGTTATTTTGTATTTTATTTGTGCAGCAGCAGTATGCATCTTAAATACTCACAGCACTGTCGCAGTATCGCAGTATGTATTGGCAGTAGCACGTTCCTGTACTCGCTTTGCCGCAGCAGCAATAAACTACAATAACAACAATAACCAACAGCAGCATAGTAGCAGATTTATTCCGCCAAAACCAAATACATTAACAGTGTCGTATCTATTACCATGCTAAAATATTCAGAGAGTTTTCATGATAGAAATGTACATTACTGATCAATGAAACTACCTCCAGAGCAGTCAAATAACCACACTACTGTTCAAAAGTTTGGGCTAAATAATCTTTTTTTTTTTAACCAAGTGACAGTCTTTTGAACTTTCTTTTCAGAAAATGTATCATGGTTTCTTAAAAAAATATTAAGCATCACAACTGTTTTTAACATTGATAATATGAAGTGTTTCCTGAGCAGCAAAGCAGCATGTAAGAATAATTTCTGAAGGACACTGAAGACTAGAGTAATGGCTGCTGAAAATTGGCTTTGTCATCACAGGAATAAATTACATTTGAAAATATATCAAAATAGAAAACAATTATATGAAACTGTAATAATATTTTATAATGTTCCCATTTTACGGCATTTTTAATCAACGCAACCTTGGTGAGCATAAGAGACGTTTGTCAAAAAAAAAAGAAAAAACATTAAAAATAATTACGGTCCCCAAACTTTTGAACCGGTTTCATCTTTAAATGTACTTAAACTTGCGGGTTCAGTGAGTCCAGTGAGACTTTTTTGTCTTTTATTGGAAACAAACAGACAACTAAAGTTCAACTGATAACATGACAGCAATTTCAGAGGGAAAAGGAATGGGGAATGTATTTGACCTTTGATTCAGTTTCTAATCTGCTACTTGTGTATCTTTGTCCCCCTTTTCACACAAACATTCAAATAAACATCACTGACATGACACAAAATAGTTTACTTTTCAGAATCACTAGTAAATATAACATACACTCGCTCTCTCTTATCACCACTTCTCTTTCTGTTTCACCACAGTCACATTATGTGTGAAAAGAAACCATGTTAAAAATATACGGTGAAATGTTGTGATAGTTGCGGGTGGGGTTTGTGACAAGGCACTGAGTCAAGCCCAGCAAGAGGACAGTGTTCTGCAAACCGATTGAATGAGGCTTCAGTCACGGGGAGGAGCCAGAAACTAAAGAGATGCAGAGAACAGCTCAGGACAGAGGACATGTGCGCATAGCAGAGACTCAGAGACACAGGAAAATACTTGCCAACTGATAAGAAAGCTGGGAAATGACTTGGATTTTATGAAACTGGTATGTACTGATAGGAGAAATGAATATTGCTGATGGGAAGACACGTTATGTGTCCACTTTCAGGATACAGCTGTCAAGCTCCCAGTCAAAGGGGGCCAACGGACAAGTGTCCCAACCCACACACATCCCCACAATCACCACAACCGTGAAGAAGCCTGGAGAGACATCCAATGCAGGCAAGTCTGGACATTTCTTGGAGCTACACACAGGTGTTTGTGAGTGAGTGTGTCTGTCAGTATTTGCATACTCGAGAAAGCCTATTTGTGTTTGTATATGAAAGCTGGTTGGATTCTTGATTGTAAAACATGTTAAGGTTAACATGGTCATCTCTGCAGGAAGCTTTGTTCTTAAAACAAGCCCTCTCAAGAGTTGTTGTCATGGTTAATAATCAGTGTTCATGCAACAGACATCAGAGAATGACAGGCACTTTGTTTTCACTTTCACTGCATTTGGATAATAATCAAGTGATGGAGGAGTTCACTGTACAACTGCATTCAGCCAGATTTAGACGGGGAAATCCTGAACAGTCTGAAGTTTGACTTCCTTATGGTTTCCTTACACCGTGCGATATGCCTGAATTGATTTGTGATATGCCTGAATGGATTTGGCTGATATCTGATATTTTAGGGTCCAAAAATGCTTCTATTTTTATTTTATGATACCTCAAGGATCTATTTGTACTTGATCTAATCCAGGGATTCTCAATCTTTTTCATTTGATTGTGCAGTTGGGCAAAGCAATATTCAAAAAGCCTCTTATATAAACTATAATAATTTTTCTGGTATGTTCTGCTGTAGATATGACAAAGCCACTTTGATCTTAAGATTTTGGGTTAACAGAAATGTGGAATTCATTAA
This sequence comes from Cyprinus carpio, assembly GCF_018340385.1. Taxonomy (NCBI): domain Eukaryota; kingdom Metazoa; phylum Chordata; class Actinopteri; order Cypriniformes; family Cyprinidae; genus Cyprinus; species Cyprinus carpio. The sequence goes on along the minus strand of NC_056599.1, from coordinate 22,685,174 downwards.
CCACATTTATTCTTCTGACTGCAGAAGTTTCAAGAAATTTGTATTAAATTAAAAACAAAAACAGTTGTTGAGGGGAATAATTTAAAAAAAAAAAGTGTCTATGATTTTACATGTTTTCTTTTATTATTTTAAGAATTCCAATTAAGAATAAGAATGATAATTTAATAAGAATTTAGAAAAATAATTATTTTAATGTAATTATAATTTTAATGATTTGAATAATCCTTGAAAGTTTTCTAAGGTGCCTTGTGGATATAGTCCGCTTGTTGACGACCACTGATTTAACCCATACAAACTTTTGTTGTTGGAACTTTAATTTGTCAGGTTTATTTAATTAGATTAAATATTTTTGAAAAACATAAAAACAGGTCGTATAGATGTTGCAACATGAAGCACATTTAGGTTATCTAAAAAAGCATTTTCATTTCTTCTTCACTTTACATCATTAATTTACTTTGTTTAAGAGGAAATGTTCCCAAACTTAAAGCTTTCAGTGCATTTCCAGGTTTAAATGGGAAAACAAATCACATTTTTTAAGTGGTCTCAAGACTCAACATTGTATCTTATCTGTCTCAGGATGCAAATTACTGACCAGGCAAGAGGTCACTATTGGCAGGAAATTCCTTCCTTGCTAATTTGAACAGCAGGCTATTGTTTTGTTTTCTGCACTGGTTTGTATGGGACATGTGTGTTTGATGCTAGTGCTCTACTCTAACTGCACAATTACAACACTGCAGTTCCTTCCTTTCATTTCTTAGATCTTATCACCCGATACAAGACAGCTGAAATACAAAGAATGAGACTTAAAAGATTTCAGTTTGTTCTTCATAGAACTGGAGTCACCATTTTATTTTTCCGATGCAGTGAGTTGCCAGAACAACCAGTAGAAAAAAATAAAAAATACTTGTTTGCATGCACAAACAAGGATTACATGGTTACATTAAGCCAGGGCAAAAGACAGCAGATCATGTGATCTACCAGGTCAGTGAGAACAAAAGCGTTTGGTCCAATGTTAATACAGCAAAGAGGACTAGAATGACTTGTTCCTTGAACTGAAATGACATGTCATACCTCCTGTAGCTAAATGAAATTAAGAAGACCACATCAATTATGTGTACATGAGGAAGCATCACAAATACAAAATACAAAGACCTGGCCTGTCACATTTTAAAGTTACTAAACACAAATACTTGTGGGAGGTTAATAATATTATCCAAGGCTCCGCCCACAGCCATTTATGAAAGCTAAGTGGCAGTATTTGAAACAGAAACAGGTTTGTTTGAGGAGTGTCAGATGAGATCATAGTTTAGCTCGAGCCTGTGGTCTGATTTCAGTCCGCTCTATTTTAGTCACCATCAACTTTTGTTAGTTATGTTGTATGTTTGCTATTATAATTGCTTTGTTTCATTTTGTCATTTCAATTTTTGTTGCTTTTTGTCATTTTTACATGGTGCTTCTGTTTCTGGTGTTTCTAGACAGAAGGTGTGAGTGCGAGGATGTTGAAACATACAGCAGCTATTTACAAACACATCTCTTCAGCTGCACTCTTCATTTATATGAGCCTTGTTTCTTCCTGTGTGAACTTAATGTTAAACACCATACTATACTATAAGTCTATGAGTCACAAGTCCATATGAATGTTATTTGCTATTGCAAAAATAATAATCATCATCATCATAACATTTAAAAGGTATTAAAACCTTGCCCAAATATTAAGGTTTTAAATAAATTTACTAAATAAATACCTAGCAAACATTATCTTATTCCTTTTAGATTTGTTTTAATAATAACATGATTATTAGTAATGCATAAAACATGCTGACAACATTGTGCGGCTGGAACAGAACACAGCAGAGAAGTGTATCGTCAGTGTATTGACTTGTATTATACTTAAGCAATATCCCCCTCAGGACTTGTATGTGTGATGCTGCTTTTATGCAAGAGTTCAGTAAACAAGTAATATTGAGAAACTTACATTTTAGACAAAGTATTGCCAAGTATTTTGTATAATTTTGCTTCCTCGTTGAAACTCAATGATACATTCTCCATTCAACAAATAGCACTGGCATTCATCACGTAATTTTGTCAATTAGACCTGCCGTCTACTGTGATTGGAAATTCAAAAACCATACTTCACTGCAGTATAATAAATCGATACGACTAATCTCATTCTGCTCTCTTCTGTCAAGCTAGTGAGTAGTAAACACAGCCATACTAGTGGTCTGGATCCACCCCTTTTCACTGAGCCCCTTGAGGACTGTATAGTGGATGAAGGAAATGACATCACACTGAAAGGGACTATCACAGGGAGCCAGCCAATAAGTGTCTCCTGGCTTCATAATGGTGAGTTCAGTTGTTTCTTTATATGTGACCCTGGACCACAAAACCAGTCATAAGTGTCAATTTCTAATCAAAAATTTAGTTTTGATATATTTACGGTAGGAAATTTACAAAATATCTTCATGGAACATGATCTTTACTTAATATCCTAATGATTTTTGGCATAAAAAAAAATCTATAATTTTGACCCATACAATGTATTTTTGGCTATTGCTACAAATATACCCCAGCGACTTAGGACTGGTTTTGTGCTCAAGGAGTTTGTCATTTAAATTGTTCAATAAAATAAAAAAAGGAGCCCCGAACATTTCAATTACAAACAAACAAACATCATTTTCAAGTTTTTAAAACTTTGAGAATTCTATCGCTTCATAATGCCACAAAGTCACTCCTTCTCTTGCTTGGTCTCCCTCTTTCTGTCTATTTGTACCACAACCATTTCAGGTGAGCCTGTGCTGTTTGGAAAATCCTCATTAGTGGGAGGATTGGTGACTTTGGTAGTTAGGGAATGTCTCCCAGAGGATGCTGGGGCTTATACATGTGTGGCCGAAAACACAGCAGGAAAAACATCCAGCAGTGCAGCAGTGTGTGTGAGAGGTAAATATGAACTCAAATTCAACATATATATGAGGCCATACATAACTCTTAAAAATAAAGGTGCTTAATAGGCTCTTCAAAGCAATGCCATATGAGAACCATTTTTGGTTCCATAAAGAACGTTTTTTTAAAGAATCATTTCTTTCTTACCCTTTTATAATCTGAAGAACCTTTTGTCACCACAAAGAACCTTTTGTGAAACAGAAAGGTTCTTTATGGATCCATTTAGACAAAAAAGGTTATTCTATGGCATTGTGAAGCATTGTGTATATGGACTAGTTACATTTCTAGCACGATGCAGGTGTTTCTGTTTATATCATATACAGATGTGTGAGTTGACAGAGTTATCAATGTTAATTATCTTGTCTAATGTCATTATCTCTCTCTCTCTCCCTCTCCCTCTCTCTCTCTGATTTAATTATTTACTTTCCATTTGCTCCTCATGCAACCACACCATACAAACCGAATCAATTGCAGACTATGAAACAATCATTGGGATCCGTAACAATATTGCAAACACATCTAACTCTCATCCTAATTCCTCTCATCCTCACACTATGCTAAGCGGTGTCTTAAACTCCTCTCAGAGCGTCCCAGATAACATCAGTGTTTTAAAAGGCCCACAGTCACCACAGACACCTCAGACAGGAAGTCCTAGAACAAGCTCTCCAGCACTCAAGAGAGGTATGTCACAAACAATGGCCCTACCCATGAAGTAATCTCATGCATTTAAGTGTAGGAAATGTAATTTAATGCATGGCACATTTTTGTTCCTCCAAAGCTCCCATATCACTGTCATTAGGGTGGTGTCACTTGCTAATGCTGTTTTATTCAAAATCTAATTATTTCAAGTAATTATTATGCATAGTTTATGTATTACAGAATAAACTCTGTACAAAAATAATTAATGTACAAATATACAAAGAGCATTTCCTGACCGATTGACATACTAATGGTTTTATGTTGAGCATTTCCTCTTTAATGTGTTGAATATTTTTCTCAGACACACACACCTGATCACTTGACTCCTCCCTTATATGATATGATCTGATCCATGCTCTTTAACACAAAAGCACCCACACCGACAGCTGATTCTTAACATATTTATGTGTCTTGTTACAGAAGTTCTTGTCAAAAGAAGGAGCAGCTCAGGTACAGGTAAGACCATCATCATGTCTTTCCTGTACTTTCATTTCTACTTTTGCTCTTTTTTAGATCCTTGACTCAAAACATTTACTTGTTTTTGTCCTTCATACTGTAACTAAATAGCGGAATTGCAGATTTTCTGTGACTTTTTTGGATTCTTTCAAGTGATTCTGATTTCTTGAAGGCCATGTGATCCATAGCCTCCCACACCTTCTTTACTTTATATTCTAATAACACCATGGTTTTAATGCATTTTGTCTAGAATTGCGAGTTAAAGTATAACCACTGTGACCTGCTTCAAAAAGGAGTCATTTGCTCCGAGCAGTCAGTGTTTTACTCCACTGATCTTGGCTTCACAGAGTCTCCTTCAGAGTCTGTTAGTGTTGTATACAGTAAAACAGGAAATAGTCTTTTGTGTCCTGACAACTAATGTTTACCTTAGGAATGGCTTTATTCCCTTTAAACACTGTAATCCTTATAATATTCTTCAAACATTTAACATCAAATTGTGTTTTATTTTAAATCCTTTGTGTCTGCATTTAAAGCTTACAGAGAGATAAACAATTTAATCTGCTCACATTCTGTTCAGACTGATGCATAAAAATAAGAATTTCTCAGATTATAAGCATCAAAACACTCAATGTCACTTTAAGATGGTATCATATTTTCTTTGGTACTTCTGTTTTGATCTTTCACGTAAAACACACTGCTATCTGTGGTCAGTCTGTATTAATAGGTCTGTTTAAAGGCCATTAACAGGGCAAATTCAGCTGAGGGTGCTGATTTGAATAATTTCAGTTTCAGTTTGCGTTCATATTTATCACATACACAGTATATGCTACAGCCTTCCTGTGGCACAAAAAGAGCGAGGTGACAATGCCAAAGTCACGGGTTTAAAAAAAACGATATCTTGAATGCAATGTAACCTGCTTTGGATAAAAGCATCTGCCAAATGCATAAATGCAAATAACATCCCAGAACTAATTCTTAATATCTGTACTGTATGAGAGAAGGAAAAATGCAATTGATTTTCTCTTATATAATGAAAAAGTAATGTTTTGTGTGAAAACTAGAATAGTTTAAATCTACACTGTGATTATTTATAAATAAATAAACATTTTATATAAAATTATATGTATTACAAATAATTGTAATTAATTGAAGTTTTGAAGAAAATTATTTTTATATTGTCCTATTTTCTTGCATTTTTATCCATCATTATGAATATAATATAATATAATATAATATAATATAATATAATATAATATAATATAATATAAAATATAATATAAGATAAGATAAGATAAGATAAGATAAGATAAGATAAGATAAGATAATATGTGACCCTGGACCACAAAACCACTCTTAAGTGTCAATTTTTCAAATTGAGATTTATACATGAATAAATACAGTGAATAAATAAGCTTTCCATTGATGTATGATTTGTTAGGATCGGACAATATTTGGCTGAGATAGTTATCTGAAAATCTGGAATCTGAGGGTGCAAAAAAAATCTAAATATTGAGAAAATCACCTTTAACATTGTCCAAATGAAGTTCTTAACAATACATATTACTAATCAAAAATAAAGTTTTGATATATTTACGGTAGGAAATTTACAAAATATCTTCAAGGAACATGATCTTTACTTAATATCCTAATGATTTTTCGCATAAAAGAAAAATCTATCATTTTGACCCCATACAATGTATTTTTGGCTATTGCCACAAATATAACCCAGCGACTTCAGACTGGTTTTGTGCTCCAGGGTCACATATAATATAAGAGAATATAAACATACAGTCTTTTTTGAAAAATTCTAAGAAATTGATAACTTAATATTAAAATCGGTGAAGCAAAGGCCTCCCTTTTCTCTCCATTTAATCCTTTTGTTGTCTAGACAAAATAACTGAGACATTAAAGAGGTCTCATTTGTGACACTCAGCACCTGTGTTTTTGTGTTTACAAGCTCCTCTGCAGTTTGTAGATCCATTAGATCGTCTGGAGGTGCACATTGGAGAGACGGCCCGTTTGAAGTGTGTGTTCAAAGGCAGCTCTCCTGTAGTTTCTTGCTGGATCTATAACAAAAAAGAGGTACATAAGAACACAACACAATCCAGACATATTGCATTCTGATGGTCCTCATGTTTGTGTGTATAATGTTGTGTCTTTCTGAAGGTGGTGGAAAGCTCCAGATTTAATATTGTGTCCTGCAATGAAAGCAGTTCTCTAGTGATTTCCGAAGCCCTTCCTGAGGACTCTGGACGTTACACAATATTTGTACGAGATCGCAAAAGTTCAGCCCAACACACAGTGACCCTGAATGTCATTGGTAAGGTCCGACAATCCTCAGCTGTTATTTGGGTCATGATGCTCATTTCTATTGCTCAGATCTACTGTAAGTTATTCAAAAAAACTATGTATATAGGCAAAGACATGAATACACATTTTATTGATTAGCATGTTTTCAATTAATACATTTAAATATATTTTTATATTTATATTTTATATTTATATATTTTATATTTATATTTTATATATTTTTATATTTTATATTGTAAAATATAAAACAGTTTGTGTAAAATGGAGAAACCCTATATAATAAATATTCATGATATTCATGACTCAAAAATGAAGCATACATATTTTAACCTAAGTGTTGAAAATCTAAATTAAATAAATAAATAAATAGTCTGTACAATCAATTTCTGGAATTATTAAATATAAAGTTTATGAAAACTGTATGTTTGTGTGTTTAATCCAGACCTGCCTCAGCCTCCGGCCTCCTGTCCCGTGGCGTACGTCCTCTCCCCTCACTCTCTGGTTTTGTCCTGGTCTGGGCCGTCTTACGATGGCGGCAGTGCTGTGACGGGATACGTGGTGGAAGTTTGTGAAAGCCCATGTGTGACTGACCAGTGGAGAGAGCTCACAGCCCAGTGCAAGAGCACCTCACTCAGGGTGACCTCAGGACTCCAGCCTCAAGGAGAATACTGCTTCCGGGTCAGGGCCTATAACGCTGTGGGGGTCAGCGAACCCAGCCAAGAGTCCCAGCCAATCAGGATGGACAACACAGGTGAACTTGGTTTGAATTTTTTTTAATTATATAAAAGTTTTGATGACTTAAACAAATGGTCCACCCAAAAATGACTATTTGCTGAAAATGTACTCACCCTCAGGCCATCCAAGATGTAGATGAGTTGGTTTCTTCATCTGAACAGATTTGGAGAAATTTAGCATTGCATCACTTGCTCACCAGTGGATGCTTTGCAGTGAATGGGTACCGTCAGAATGAGAGTCCAAACAACTATTAAAACATCTGTAATGTCTTGTACAGCAAAAGGCTACATGTTTATAAGAAAAAAAATCCATCAAGATGTTTTTAACTTCAAAAATTTGCTTCAGGCTAAATGACGAATCCTCTATTTCTAAAATTGGTTCCTTAAATGTAAAAGTCATCTTATCTCAATCAACAGAGACATATGCACAGCTCAAGCACAGTTTACAAGCAAAAACAGTCCAAAACAGGTCTCAACAAATATGTCAGTGGATTTTGATGTGAGAAGACAACAGGGGATTATTTTTTTCACTGGAGGAAGCATTATTATGGATTATGTTATAAAGTTAAAATGCCTTATTGATGGATTTGTTACACAGCTTTTCACTTCACAACTTATTCATTGATGAATTAGTATTATGACAGTTACTTGTGGATTACTGTGATGTTTTTATTATTTGTGAGCATGTGATTCAACACTATATTTCTCCAAATATTTTCAGTTGAAGAAAGGCCTGAGGGTAAATAGATGTTCAGCAAGTTTTCCTTTTTTGGTGAACTATTCCTGTAATGTATATTTTATGCTAGATCAGTTGCTATTTATTATATTTGTTAATGCAGCACTCAATTTGCTTGTAATTTTAAGATAATATCTTCTCACAATTTATGGGAACAAGGCTCAGCAACCAAATTGTAAACAGGAAGAACATGTTTAAAATCTTTACCAAAGGGTATGCAATCTAAGAGAGTTAGGCTTTGTGTTGAGGTCCCACGGTAAATGAAATTATGTTGTCTTTCAAAGGAGAGCCCTGTGACGAGAAACCAGTGGAGTATGTGACTGTGACCATCAACACGGAGGATAAACTTACTGACCACTATACTATCCAAGAAAAACTCGGAGTGTAAGTATCCTTATCAAACACACATTTAGCAGGCCTCATAGCTCACATTCACAGGACCTGTCAAGTATGACAAAACTTGCATGAGTATACGTTCCAAAAGGCAAACATGCATCAAAAAGAGAAAACAACCCCTATACTTGATTCTGATTCCCAGAAGAATGCAAAATACGACAGGTTAGGTTAGGGTCATGTTTTGTCAATTTCGTTGGAAATGACTCATAACCTATAATTCATACTTTTCAGAGGTGATAAAGAAATGTTTTCCTGAAAATACTGGTTTACTGGTTTAATATCAAATTCACTTAATTCTCAAGAACTGGATGAATGGGAAGTTAGGATACTGAGAAATAATGATTCGTTAAATATCACATACTTTGAGGTTGTAAGAATAGTTTCATGCTTAATTCTGAATCTTTCTCAGAGGGAAATTTGGCCAGGTGTTTCGGATGACCCATAAGGAGACGGGCCGTGTTTGTGCTGGAAAGTTCTACAAAGGTCGTCGGACAAAGGAGAGAGAGGCTGCGAGGAAAGAAATAGAGCTAATGAATTTCCTACACCATCCAAAGCTTGTGCAGTGTCTTGCCGCATATGATAACAAGGCTGAGATGGTCATGGTGATGGAATAGTGAGTATCTTGCATGTGGGCATTCTGAAGGGTGCAATGTTTTTAGAAAAATGTGACCATGGACCACAAAACCAGTCTTAAGTGTCAATTTTATGAAATTGAGATTTATACATCATCTGAAAGCTGAATAAATAAGCTTTCCATTGATGTATGGTTTGTTAGGATCTGACAATATCTGGTGGAGATACAACTATTTGAAAATCTGGAATCGGAGGGTGCAAAAAAATCTAAATATTGAGAAAATCACATTTAAAGTTGTCCAAATGAAGTTCTTAGCAATGCATACTACTAATCAGAAATTAAGTTTTTTATATTTACAGTAGGAAATTTACAAAATATCTTCATGGAACATGATCTTTACTTAATATCCTAATGATTTTTGGCATAAAAGAAAAGTCTATAATTTTGACCCATACAATATATTTTTGGCTACTGCTACAAATATACCCCAGCGACTTAAGACTGGTTTTGTGCTCCAGGGTCACAAGTATTCAGAAATGAGAAATGCCAACAGGTTCAATGCATTCACTTCAATAGCTACACAGCTTAATCTGTGTGTGTATGTGCAGTGTTGCTGGTGGGGAGCTGTTTGAGCGCATTGTAGATGATAGTTTTGAGCACACCGAAGTGTCCAGTGTGGGCTACATGCATCAGATTCTGGAGGGGATTCAGTACATGCACCAGCAAAACATTGTCCACCTGGACCTCAAACCTGAGAACATCGTCTGTGTGGACAGAACCGGGATTCAGATCAAAATCATTGACTTTGGACTCGCTAGCAAGCTGGGTACGAATGAACTGATGATATTGTCAACACAACAACATATGGTATAATAAAATATAATAAATAGAAAAATATATATAAATACGAAATATTAACATTGAATAAAGTATATTACCACGCTTAAATATTATTAATATAATAAACATAAAAATAATATAACAATAAATAGCTTTTATAAGTGATATAAGTGATTTTTGCACAATAACTAAAGAAACAATACCATGCTAATAATCTAGACTTTATCTGAATGATGGTAATACCATGGTATTTTTCACAGTATTGTCTATGCAAATATTTCTATGGTAAACTTTCAGTACCATGGTATATAGCAAAGTACCATGGTATGCTGATACACAGAACTTTTTGTAAGGGATTTTTGAGTGAAATGGTATTATCATAATAACTATAACTACAACTAAAACTTTTTTGTTCATTTAAATACAGTTGAAATAAAATAAAATGTAAATACTTGTTGAAAAGCTTCAACTTAACAAAAATTACAAATTATGCCTTGTCTACTAATTGAAATGTTTAAGTTAAGCAACTAAAAATGAATAACTGCAAATAAAAACTGAAACTAAAGCTGAATCAATTAAAGCTAAATAGTAATAGCATATCAAATTAACAAAACAACCACAGCAAAAAAAACAAACGAAATTACTAAATATTAACCTAGAATTAAAATGAATACTAAAAATATGACTATTAAAGCTAATTCAAAATGTTAATAAAAGCTATAATAATTATAACGTTGAATGTTTGTTTTATACCTTAGATCCCAACACACCTGTGAAGGTGATGCACGGCACTCCAGAATTTGTTGCTCCGGAGGTCATCAACTATGAGCCCATCTGTCTGGCCACTGACATGTGGAGCATCGGGGTCATCTGCTACATCCTGTGAGCTCAAACACTGCCGGTCACTTGAGCCCTTGCTGCTCCCTTGTGGTCAAATAATGCCATTACATGACCTGAATCTGCTTTTTTTCTTTGAAGGTTGAGCGGTGAGTCTCCGTTCCAGGGTGAAAGTGACTCAGAGACTCTGGCTCTTGTGACAGCAGCGCAGTGGGAGTTTGATGAGGAGAGCTTTGAAGATATCACCGACCTGGCAAAGGATTTCATTAGCTCTCTGCTCAGCAAAGATGTCAGGTGCCTTCATATATTATATACTTTCCGTGCACACATCACACAAATGCGTCCACACAGATTCATAACCCTGCGCTGAACTATCTGACAGGCGCAGGATGTCGTGTGAAGAAGCCTTGGCTCATTCCTGGTTGGTATATACTTGTGTAGACAGCAGCAGCAGCAGCATCAAAAACCTTTCCAAAGACAAGATGAAGAAATTCCTGACTAGGCAGAAGTGGAAGGTAATTCAGAAATGTGATGGAAAAAAAAAAGAGTACAGCAGACGTCACTGATTTAACTAGCTTAATTTTTGGCATGGTTAACTAAATGCATGTTGTTACTTGTGCACCTAGTCAAGAGAGTTTACACATACTTAAAGCAACGTATTTGGAATTGATCAGATCAGAGAGATCTCTGTATTAACCTGTGAGGCCTACTGTATCAGATTTAATACGTAAGGCCTCTAAATGATCAACAAAACTTTGACGAAAAAATGTTATACTCAATTTTCTACATGCCTTTTGCACTCAGCAATTAAAGGCCAGTTAGTTTAATTCTAAAAGTGTCCACTTTGAGGTAGCCGTCCACGTGTTTTTCCTGTTGGATCTTTAATGAACTTTATAACGCGAACATAAGAGTAACTTTTATATTGTTATTAATATTTAAATATGATATTTTACAGGACTAAAGCAACTTTTTATATAATTATCCATATATCTGTGTCAAATGTATGTAACAAAGGATTTGATAAAAGTTCAGGCTATTTGTACATCTCCCAAACATCATCTATTGCATTATGTAATCCAATTCAAACAACAGAGCTTTGATCATAAATCTAAGTATTTAAATATAATTTTACTAAGACATATTATTAGGAGATGAGGAGGGACAACTCATATTTATATGCATTTTTTGTAAGTGGTCTGGTACACCGAATCGCATTGATTTACAAGCTATAAGAATTGAATCTTACTTTTTGGCTGTATAAATAACAGTGTCTGCACCAAATTGCATTTTTATTCACCATGTTCTTCACTCATCAGTAATATTTGACCAATTCATTTGAACAACTGACTTATAAGGGTCATACATTCATTAATCAGACTCCATTGCATTGTTTTTGTGTGCACATAAACTTCATTCTCTTCTTTTTATGATTTTGTATTTAGAAAACGGGCAAAGCTTTGCTGGCTCTGAAGAGGATGGCTATATTGTCTAAACCAGAGGCTTCTGCAATCTTAAGCCCCGTGGATGGTGAGAAAGGAATCAAACACAAAAGAAAAATCATTGCGCTTCACAAACCAGTGTAAAACACCGTACCACAGAATGTCACCAAAATAGATTGTGACATCTCTGACATCTGTGGCTTTTCATATGTCTGACTGAAGATGTCAAACATCTTTTTTGTATAGTGACGGATGTTTTTACACGTCAGTAATAAATTTTTCCTGCTTCTTGTTGTTGTAGAGACAGAGAAGGCACTGCAGTCTCTGGAGCTGAAGCTTCAGAGGAAACCTGAGTTCAGTAAGACTCTATCTGACCTGACTGTCCCGCAGGGCTCCAGCGCCCAGCTCTCCTGTCTCATCACAGGTTAGGACACACCGATGGATGTCCTCCATAGTACATCATGATAAGTCTCTGTTGAAATCACAGCTTCGTCTCTCCGTGTTTCAGGTTACCCTGACCCTGAGGTGGTGTGGCTGAAGGCCGGTGAGCTGCTGGAGCTGCAGGAGGAGTGTGTGCAGGTGGACTATGAGGAGGACGGCAGCTGTACTCTCACCCTACAGAATGTCTCTCCGCACCACAGCGGCCTGTATTCCTGCAAAGCCACTAATGTACTCGGGGAGGCGCTGTGCTCTGCTACTCTTACTGTCCAGCAGAAAGACTAACACATGAATTCATAATGACATAAAAAGTCACATAAATACACACAGCAGACAGATTAAAATGCACTGATGCAATCAATGCCAATATAATTGTGAATTGAATGTGAAAACTGTAATAAAAGGCTAATTGATGCAATTGTCATTTATTATTATTTATATATTTTAGATTATTATTGGACTTTGGTTTAATATCATTGACTGTCAATAGTTTTTAGCACTGTATGACCTTATAAGTATGCATATATTTACCAACAGCTTCATTATAAGCAATGAGTCTAAATAGATTTAGTGAACTGTTTAAAGTCAGCATAAAATGAAAATTCAAATGCATTATTATTTATATTATTATATATTAATATTGGTGTGAACATTTCATCCCTGCATATTTAAAAAAAATTTTCCTTATAATATTGAATTTAATCAAAATGGCATAACTAACTTTTCAGTGAAACGTCAAATTTCTTCAGTTTAGCCTGCTTAAATCCACTCACAATCGACTGTAAGCATATATTCAGATCTGTCTGTATTTTTTAGTGCAATTCCCATGTCAAAATGAACAACCAATGAATAGGACCAAGTCCCAGCCCTACATTTATTTATTTTATTTTTTCCGATAATCTGTTGCACCTGGATGTACATCACAATACAGAAGAAAACATCTGACTCTACTTCTGTTTCATCGTGATTTTAAGATATGACAAAGGAAATCAATGTGGCCCAGTCTGATTAATTTTAATTCAGTGGAGTGAAGGTTGTGTCAACTTACTTGAAATATAATCCCAGTGAATTTAAAATGTCAAAAATGATCAATGTAAAGTTATTAATGTCCAAACCGGCTGTTTGGAGACAGACTTTAGAAACACATTTGATAATAAAAATGCTGAATTGATGATAATAATAAAAATTGTATACATACTAATCTGCGCAGGTGCTTGTTTCATCTTTATCAGTCTGTGAAGAATAATTCCATTCATTTAAATTGTATCTAATGTTATGAACTTCATTGGAATCCTCAAAACTGCTCTATGATTTCATCACAAATTTGGTAACCAAATGTATATATGCTGATCTCAATGTAAAGGAAACCTCCTAAAACACATTTGCAGGTTTGATGATATCTCTTACTGATGCTGTACTTGCCATTTTGACAAAGTAAGGCCATATTGTGGTGATTTGACTCCAGCCATTTGCACATAAGGCTGACATGTCCATATAAGTAGCTCTAAATGTTGCAGTCTCGTGACCACAGTATTTGTTTGAGAATGGAAGAGTACATCTACTTTTAAAAGCCACATTTTTGGACAGTTATGTTTGTTCAATAGGTATCAGACAATAAACAAACAACATACACATTTCATACACATATATGGTTATTTGATGCTTACTTTATGTATGATAAATGGGTTTTCAACAATACATATGTCAGAATAGCCAATCCTGCAAGTGATATGCCATCATTTGTTCCTGTTAAGTTAATGATCTAAACATAATTCAGCAATAAACTGGATTTCCCCTCTCATTTGCTATGTCATGGTAGTTTTCCTACAATTTGCATCTGGATTGTACAGAAAAGAAATCAACAACATTGTCTGTCAGATTATGAAACAGCTTTTTTATGTTGAATTTAGTAGCAGTGTGAGGGTCAACTAAAAGGATACAAGAACAAAACAGAAGAAAGCCTTCCAATGCCGTACATTGTTCTTCTGCATCTCCATGCCAAGGACCATGTGCTTGATCAGACCTCAGGTCAAAAGTCAACAGCACAATAAGTGGGAAGTCAATAAAACCAAAAGATGTGAATTCTAGCTGTTTGCTTCTTAACTAATGTGAGAAACAATGGATGTATGCAGGTGGATTTTCTTGTCTTGATTCTAGCTGTTTGCTTCTTAACTAATGTGAGAAACAATGGATGTATGCAGGTTGGTTTTATGCAGGTGGATTTTCTTGTCTGGCAATTGTATCAATAGGCCTATTTTTTTCCGCAGGTTTGTATGAGCTCTATACACATGACATACACAAAATTAAGAACTCATTACCAGAACTTGTTCACTTGTTGGTAAAACATAATCAAAGTTTTTCCTCATTTTAGTTAAAATGATACCAAAAATTCAGTCATCAATTCTGATACCAAAAAATGTTAGTCACCCTCATTTTTTGGTAAATTATGTTCAAATTTTTTCTACATTTTATTTTTAGTTAATCTTAAATTGTTGAATTAATATATTTTTAATGAAACCTGCGTGGTTTCTGTTCCTCTATTGGTCATAAAAGCTTCATAAAATGAATCCATATGAGCTTCTGTGTTTACCATGTGATATGTGCTCTCACATGTTAATTAAATCTGTTCATAATATAAAGTGATCATATATCTTCACAAGACTTGGATTACAAACTTTTTGAATCTTCAAAGTTTTGGTTACCTGGACTTTCAACGGAAGGATTTCTAAATTTGTGTTTTAAAGATTAACCAAAGTCTTGTGGGTTCAAAATGACACAAGGGTGAGTAAATGATGACAGGAACAAATTAGTACAACATGGCCACGACTGAACTAAAAAGAGTATGTAAACAGAGCTTGTAGGTTTGTCCCTTTACATGAAATGGTTTTGTCTGAAACAGGTTTATGTTCTGAGGCAAAAAAAAGTGGGAAATAAGCTGGTTTTGCAAATGGTCATTTGGTCAAATATATCACAGATAATGGATGACAGACCCATCAATCTATACTATAAAAATCTTCCCCCTCCATTAAGGAACACCAGACGTTCCTGCTCCCATGTGGATGTTGAATGGAGATGACAAACACCTCATCTTCCGAGAGCAAAGATGGGAATTGCTCCAACATTTCATCCCACAATCAGCTTTGCAGCCCGATCCTTGATATCCTAATGCTTGTTGTCAATCTTCCAATAACCCTCTTTGTGGTTATGGACCTATTTCTGAGACAATGTGGGACACCTTCAAGCCCCGGAAACCTCTTTCTTTATTTGTTCTTCTGGCATTCTTTATATTTTATTTATATTAGATCCGAGTTCTGCTAAGCATATTCGAGTGGCTGGATTGAGTGCAGTGAAGTCAGGAATGAATTACAGCCTTCCACAGCTGCAGTTTGATTGGAGGATCTCTTTTCTTCACTGGCATGACTGTAGACTTGTATGTTGCTGTGGCTCGTCCTGTAGAATTTGTGAACCACAAAGCAAATACAAGCACATATATTCTGTACATTAGTTTGGATGTACACTGTCGCCATGGGTATAGTCATGGTTGTTTTGAGTATCAAACATATGTACTTTCATCCATTGACTATTCTTTTTGTGTGTCAGTGCCTGCGAGTTTCATCTTTCTGTGGGTGTGCTGCTTATTTTACACCCTGCTGGATTGAGTAAGAGCAGTCAGATGTCAAGACCTGACAAAACCAAACAGAGCGCTATTTGTTTTACTTTTTGATGGATTGAGTGATTGTATTAGCAATATGCTTTCTGTTTCTGATTTGTGTCTGTGTGTTTATCTACTTTTCAGTAAGTAAGGCTGACTGGCTACATCAGAGTTTGTGACACCCTGATCTTCTTTCATAACACAGGAAAACTGCATACATTTAAGTTAAAAGTATGCAAATAGAAAATTTGTATTTTCATAACCTGTAACTAATAACCATTTTTCACCATTTTTAAACACTTTGTGCCTTTACTAGCTCTTAGCAATTTTAATTGGTACATCAGTGCAACAAATGAAACAAAAATAAACTAACGAATTAGTAAATTTAAATATGTACAAATATAATCTGGTCTCTTAATATATTTGTGGAAATCAATTTTCTAAAAGAAAATATCAAAATGCTATTAAAAGTAGCTTTATAGGAAGCACAGCATATTACACTGCATTTACACTTCTGAAAAGAAAAGATTTAATAACCAGCTGAAATCAAAGAACGATGTTTTCAGTTAATGTTTTATTCAGTTAAGCGTCTCATTAACAAATGTTACAGAAAAAAAGGGGTTACAGTCAATGTTCACTCATAAACATGATACAAGCTCATGGATGCTCTGATCGACTATTGACTTAACGATAAATTTTAATTTCACCTCTGTTAAATACGTGGTTAGAGTTTGTGCTGCCTTGACAGTGACAATTCATAGTGGGCCTTTGCTCATAAAAAAAGAAAGTTTGAAAGACAATGACAATGTGCCTATTACTCATCTATAAACGCTTGCAATCATGAACTCTTAGAAATAGGGTTAAGGAAGCACTGTAGTACAAAAAAGGTAGCTTTCTTACCCACCCAGTTCCTTTTAAAAACACTCCCGGATATCCCTTTTAAAAGAAGCACAGCTGAAACTTTAAGGAGGTGAAGTTAAATCTCTTGGGAGTAGAAATGAAAGCATAGGTCCTCTACACAAAGCTTTGGAGGGTCCATACTGAACTCCAGGAGACAACTGAATTGGAAAAGGTTGGCTGGAGTGGCAAGTTACTTTGAAGAGGCCGAAAAAGTCCAGATTAATATGGTAAAGCCCACAAAAAGCAATAGTCTCGCAATTAGGCAGACAACTCATGCTTGAAATGATTGCTACAGTAAAACATGTTCAAACAGTTCAGACATCTCCAAATACAGTTGGCTTTAAAAGATCAGATTTACTCCTTAACCAGCTGCTTTCTCCTGATTGGACAGAGCGTTTATATGGGCGCAATAGCAGCCAATCGAATGGCGTTCACATTCATGTAGAAGAGTGTACATTAGCAGGTGTGGAAGTAGTAGATTCTTTCTCTGATGACTATGAACGTGTGTGTCTCACATGGCTTTCACTTTGATCTGCTTCATTTTCATCTGCTTCTTCTCCATCTTCTTCTGCTCGCGACGCTGGGCGGCTTCCTGAACGAAAGAGCAAGGAGAAAATCATGTATCGATGGCACAATAAGAGAAAAGATCCGATTTTTAGTTATACAGTACAAACTAGGGGTGGAACGGTTTAACTTTTTTCACGGTTTTATAGTCACGGTTTCGGTATGGTTCGGTATGTGCTGTGTTTATGGAAAAAATATACTTTCAAATAAAAATAAAGAAAAAAAAGAATATTCTATCTAACTACAAGCAACAGCACAAATAAATACAAAGAGTAAAGATACAAATAAAATAAACAGATTTTTCAGGGTTTTTTTAGGTAGGTCTAGCATTAGTTTTTAGGTACAGAAATTGAATATAGTATTGAATTGTATATTTGAATTTATTATTTGTATGTTTATCTTTAGTAAAGTTACAAAAGCTATTCAATCAAGAGCGGTGAGTGATTTCTTTGTTTTTGCTGTTTGATTAATATTAAGACTGTCACTTTAAGAGAATGCACTGATACAGTACGTTCAGCAGGCTATATCTGCTTTAGGATACTTACCAAGATGGACATTTTGACATCATTTTTGTGTGAATTTGTCAATTCAAACACAATACTTCAGAGAGAGCTTAATATTTGCGTGTGTTCTGAGACGCGGGTTTGCGTGCTTCGGATGAGTGCATGCACAAATGTTCTCACTGCACGCGCGAGCTCGCATCCTCTGGCTCTTAAATGTTTAAACTGGCAAAGCTTAAATAAGTTTAGTTTTAACACAGATATGAACGTGTGCTGTTCAGGTCTCACCTGTGCACGCGCTATCAGCACCCGGGTGATGACAGAATAAATGACTGCTCATATTCCAGCACACAGCATTCGCACTGAACAAGAGTGAATGGTTTGTCCACAGGTTTTTTTTTTTTTCTTTCTCATCGCTGTTGTTGTAATGTACTGGCAAGCCAGAATGCGCATCCATCAACAGAAACATGCATTAGCCAAACCCTGTTTTTCTTTTACATGTTATTCATAAGAAACCATAGCCGAGTACAGATGTGTTGTCAGATTTAACTTGAACCGTGTGTGAAGAACCATACGGTTCGATTTTTTTTGGCGAACCATCCCACCCCTAATACAAACACACACCTCTAAGCGGCGCTGTCTATCAGGATCCTCCTCGTTCATGATCCTCTCCTTCTCCGCTCTCTTCTTCTCTTCACGGCGCGTCTGAGCAGCCTCCTGTCGCTGAGCGTGAGTATGCTTCAGGAAGTTCTCCTCCACGCGAGCACGGTTTCGGTCTGCTTTCTGCTTCCCCTGAACAGCCATATGAAGCAGCCAATTAATCTTCTGTTACTAGATCAACACGCAGTCCTTCACATTGTGTGTGAGCACTCACCTCTCTGTTGAGGCGAAGCTTCTTGAGCTTGTCGATGCTGTAGATCACCATGTTCATCAGAGGCAGCAGACTGTCCATATCTTTGGGAGATGTGTTACCCATCCCAGGCACTGTAAAGTGCAACATATTATTACACTGACGAATGATGAATGTTTCAGTGCCATGCAAGTACAGAGAACTGCCATTTGTTGATTATGAATTTCTCTCACCATTAAATGTAAACAGCAGTGTTTTCTTGGTCTCAGGCAGCTTTAAGGGCTGACCCTCCCTAAAAAAAGTTGAGAAACCATTAACATTTATTAACCAGTATAAGCTCCTCCAGCATAGTTGACTAAAAACTACATCTGAAAAGAAAAAAAAAAAAAAAAAAAAAAAAACTTACTCTTGCATAACTTTTGGACCAGAAAATTGGTCCGAAAAATGGATGGACTCAATCTTGTCAGCATGAGTGGTGAGGTAATGTACCATCTGAAAACAGAAAAAAAAATTACTTTAAAACAATTTCGAACAGTGCAATTTTTAAATTATTTATATACTATTATAATATTTATTTATATTTGGAATTAGCTTTTATTTTTATATATATATTTTTTTATTATTTAATTCTACAATACGTTTTAGTTACGTTATCGCCATTTTTTTTTTTTTTTTTTAATATTTCTACTATTTTCTATTTCAGTTTTAGTAATTTTAGAACTTCAGCTTAAACATTTATTTCAGTTAGCTGCCAAGTCAAATTTTTTAATTTAAGTTTTACTTAAATTAACAAAAAACGTTTTTAATAGTTTTAGTTCCAAAATGAGTTTCATCATAAACCCAATAATGATCTGGAGACTGTGACGTTCTGTTCTTACCTTGTTGTCCATCACTCCATCCGTGACCTCTCCCATCTCTGATAAAATGGCCAGAGATTCAGGGATGCCATATTTTGCCCCTGATTTGGGCTTATCACCACAGAACTCACTCTGTGAAGAGAACAAGAAACAAAGTTAGCACAGACCAGTTCCTGATTACATTAAAACTACAAAAAAACAAAACCTGAGATATTTCTATTGCCTGCACACAAGAACATACAGCAAGAGAGGTTCAATTTGCAAACAAACAAATTGTATGTGTAATGAACTGCACAAAAAAACCTTTCTTTTCTTATGACTTTACACTATTACATGTTCTAATAGATGTCTAATTTAGCAGTTAGTGCATCAACATCACTGACTCACTAACCACTAGCCTTTACTTTCAGTCAAGCCTGACTCAAAGAAAGAAGTGATGTGTGTGTATTTATTGTTTGCCAAAAAATGAAATTAGTATTATTCACCGGTTGTTCATATGACAATGTGTAAAGACAAATGTTTGCTATTTTATTAAAAAACAAACAAACACACAAACATGTAAAGGATTCAGAATTTATTAAAATTTTAATTAACAAAAAAAAAATAATCTTAAAAGAACTTTTTAATTAAAAGAAGTGTATTTTTCTTAGTAGAGGTTGTTTTATTTGACAAGTGTATTTTGCTCGTCGAGGGTGAATTATTTTTACATATTTTAAAATGTCATTTATTTCTGTGATGGCAAAGCTGAATTTTCAGCAGCCTTTACTCGATCCTAGCAAATATTCTAATATGCTGATTTGCTGCTCAAGAAACATTTCTTGCTATTATCAGTTTTGAAAAGCAGTTTGAAAACTTTTTTGTCATTTTTGTGTAAACCGTGATCTTTCGGAGTTCAAGCATTTATTTAAAATAGAAATCACTGCAACATTGTAAATGCTTTTTGTGTGACTTCTACCTGATCCATATACACTAAAACAAATCTTACTGACCCCAAACATATGAACAGCAGTGTAAATAATATAGTATTTTATATCAAATATGCAAATCATTCATGACTAACCAGGTCCTGCAGCTCTTTCTGCAGGCGTGCCATGGCCTTCCGACTCCCCACAGCAAACACAAACGTGTCCATGTCCTCATCATTCAGAGTCACTTTAACTTGCTGTGGATAAGGAAGAGGAACATCCTTTTGACACACTACTTGTGATCAATCTATGCTAATACATCAGAGTTTGTGTGTGCGCATACCACTTGATCACAGACTGGTCTCATCATCCTGGCCAACACATTCAGCAGGTCCTGTCTTTTCAAAAACTGCAATTGAACAAAAACGACATCATGGTGAACGCACAGATATCTATCAAACATCCTTCTGTCTCTTATTCACATAAACACGCTACCTTAAGCTGAATCAACATGCCCTCACAGCAGACACGTCCTGAGCACCACAGGTTGTAGATGTGCTCATTCTCCTGGTTCAGTTTCCCCGTACTGGTGCCCTCCTTACTGGTACCATCATCCCCTATAAGTACAGACACGTTTGAGAGTCAGACGAAAACAGGGTCAGAGAAAACAGCAAAGTGGAGAGAGAGGTACACCTACCCACGAGGGCAAAGTTGCTCTCGAGAAGTTCTCTGTGGGAATTAAACCAGGCCTGGGCAAGCCTGCTGTTCTTGTTTTTGCCAATTATGTAGTTCATAATATAGGCAAGAAGACCCGTGACCATCAGGATCTCCATGTAATAACTCTCCCAGCTGTTCTGCAGGTGTGCTGGGACCTGTTACGCACATACAAACAGTCATCTAAGGAAGCCAATAAAGTGCCTGTAAACTGCATTTTTGATTGAATTTGTACCTCTCTGTATATAAGAGTGTCTTTGAATGGAGAGTTGGTCTTCTCATAGCCCTCAAACTCCTCGTTGTCATACTTGCTGTACATGTCTTGATCCTGTAACATTGATCAGATCAAATTAAGATTTACTCTGACTTGCAGGAAAACGCAAATAGGAGTGCTTTCCCATTTTTACCTGTGCATCAGCATCTTCAAACTCATCCTGGCTGTCTTCGTTCTCCACTGTGGCCTCATCTTCGTCGTCCTCTATGGGTGTAGATGAGGGGGCTGCTCGAGGGGGCGGCTCTTTCTCCACATCGACTGCTGGGTCCTCGCTGACATCCTCAAACTCAGCGAAGTCATTGTCATCAAACTCGGCGATGTCCTCGCCGTCATCAAAGTCATCGTTGTAGCGCCCCCTAGTGTCCGGCAGGGCCAGCAGCAGCAGCAGGGCTGGGAGGAGGAAGACCAGGTGCCTCATGACTCAACCTGCACAAACAATGACAAAGACAAATCAACTTGTTTTTAAATAGACAACAAAGAGTTTGATTAATCATACTAGCGCTCAAAAATGTTTGTGTTTTTGAAAGAAGTCTCATTCTCACCGAGACTGGATTTATTTGAATTCAAAATACAGTACAAAATGTAATATTGTGAAATATCATTATTAAACTATTCTCTATTTTAATATATTTTAAAATGTAATTTATTCCTGTGGTGACAAAGCTGGATTTTCAGCATCATTACTCCAGTCTTCAGTGTCACATGATCCTTCAGAAATCATTCTAATATATGATGATTTCTTATTATTATCAATGTT
This sequence comes from Cyprinus carpio, assembly GCF_018340385.1. NCBI lineage: Eukaryota > Metazoa > Chordata > Actinopteri > Cypriniformes > Cyprinidae > Cyprinus > Cyprinus carpio. The sequence continues at coordinate 22,662,802 of NC_056599.1, read as the reverse complement.
GAAAACAGTTGTGCTGCTTCACATATTTGTGGAAAATGTAATACATTTTTTGCAGGATGAGAAAAACATTTAAATAGAAATTCTTCGCAACATTACAAAAGTCCTAGCTGAATAAACTTTTTTTTTTTTTCTCGTACTGATCTCAAATATTTGAACAGTAGTGCATATCCAGGCTTATTTGTTGGTCTACAGACTAACGTCAATGTTGATGGTGTAAACGAACAACACGGAGTAAATATTTGACAACAGCATGACTAATGATTAAATAAGCAGCCCTATGAGACTTAACTGTTTGGTATTCTCATATAATACCAAGAAAACTAATGTTTAGACTGCAAACGTGTGAAGTAAAAACACTCTTCCCTGTCATATCTATTTAGGCTAGATTTTAAAGAAACACTTTTAAAGTCAATGAAAGCATTTTCTGACATACCTTAAGGAAGTCATTGTGGTTATTTTTAACTTCATGTCTATCAGTACTGTATGTGTGGCATGATTACCAGACAATAGTTACGGTTTATCCATCAGTGTGTACAAACGCATGATAAGAAGTGTAGTAAAGACACTTGCAGTGGTTCAGTTTCAACAGTGTAATAGCAACAGGAGAAAGATAAAAAGAGGAGGAGGGCGGTCAATCTTTTCAGAGTCTTATCATGAGAGCCTAAGCCCTTCAGATGTTCACTGAAACGAGGGTCTTCTAATCGGCTGAACTTCTTTACATGGCACGGTCTGGTTGGCCATACACTAAGCTGATTTGTTTTTTTTTCATGTGGACTTTATGGACAATTTAAGTATGAGATAACTCACTTAATATAGGCATATTTATCTTTTTATTGTTTAATTTTATTTTTGATTCCTCTTTTCATGCTCATCCTCTGAACGAAACAAAAATCCAAAAACAATGAAATCAGTTCTAAATAAGGGGATAAATCAGAAATCTTTTTTATTAATGGGTATCTTTTCCCTCAGATGCCAAATTTATTACATTACATAACACATTTGACGGCACATGTCATAGTGATCAATATAGTTGATCAGTTACACCCATATCTATAAAATGAAGTCATATTTGACACATATCTTACATTTAGGCCTAAAACACAAAATACTACTAATAAAGGAAAAAATATAAGACGTTACAAACTTAAAAAAAAGACACATATAAGGTCTTTTTGGGCCCCAGATTTTGAATTAGAGGGCTTCCCTTGTTCATTTCCGGTCACTCCTTCATATTCAATGTAGAATACAGTACAATAACAGTATATTAAGAACCTAATCTAATGTGCGCCAATCCTGACAGTGATGAGTGAAGCAGATGGCTCACACTTACACACTCATTACATGCAGCAGGTAGTGTCAGATAACAGTTATAAGCAAACCGTGGAGTCAGAGAGACGTGCCTGTTGTTAAATTATAACCCAGTTTAACCTGTAATCTCGGAAAAACTCGTCGTGCCCGCGCCAGTGCTTCGCTGAGCTAACCCTTTATTGCTCTACTGCTATAAAACATATCACACAGATCTGACGCATGTGTGTCATGTCAGGCAAACCAAACAAACCTGAAGAAGATCTGACTGAGGAAAGCTATCCAGTTTAGTCTACCCCATCCCCCATGAGTCCTGGTACACTCACCCTGATGCTAGCCTGCTAGCTCGCTAACTACACGAGCCACCTTAGAAACCGCACGCGACGTTCCTGCGCCAGTCACTGTCTCACTCACAGGTGTAATGCGAGAAGTCAGGGATAACGTCAAAATCACGCAGACGTACCTGTAAATATCGGCGTTTCCCTTCAGTGTATGACAGCAGCTGTACCCCTCACAGGAGAGGCGAGGGTCATCTGATCTAACGTTACTCTACCCACAATGCTGTGCGAACCCTGACAACAGGATAAGAAAAGATCGGGGCGTTCACGGTGCGCTGACAAATTATTAACCCTTTGTTATTAAACTGCAGCTGAAGTAGCCTAGTGTTATCACCTTAAGTATGCATGAGAGGCATATATAGATATTGTAGTTAGCTAATTGTATAAATAATACAATAAAATATATTTTATATGTAAATAATAAAGTTTAAAGTGCATACAATTATTTATTTGTAATATAATTATCGATACTATTCATTGTATTTAAATTATAATGTAATTATTAATCATTTGTTATAATATTATGTTTTTAATACATTACAGTATTAGATATTTTGACGTTTTCGCGAAAAAGCAAGGTTAATTCAGGTCAAACAGAAACAATATTCATTACTGAAAACTGTACAAATGTTGATACTCTCTGAAGCCAGTGTAAATACAAATATTACGTTTCTAAGGGCTCGGCACATGAAATAGAATTAATTAATTAATTAATTAATTAATTGCATCTCGTGCATCGATGTTTGTTATTGACCCTTCTTTTATATTTTCTTAAAATTAGTTCTGAAATCTGTTATTTATCTTAGGTCCTCAGGGTTTTAGATCTTGTTCTGTTGTGGCTCATGTTTATATATATATATATATATATATATATATATATATATATATATATATATATATATATATATATATATATATATATATATATATATATATATATATTATTTACTATGCTACTATGCTATATTATTTACTATTATTTTTTTTTCTATCTCTTGAGACACAGTTAATATCTAATGTCCAGTTTGTTGCTTTTCAAAGCTAAATGGAGTTGCTAAAAAAATATTAAATTTTATTATTAATAAAATTATGAAACTCTGCCCAACATGATGTGGAGTAAAATGATCAAGTAGCAACATAAATCTATAAATAGCCTCCGCATTTTCTACCGAGGACTTTTATTTTGAAACACGCACATCCTCAGACCAAATGCGCCGTTGAGCGGTCGGGCCTATTTAGGGCTTTCTAAAGTTAGGATTAAAACCGTTGGGACTGAGCAAAAACATGGGCCTTTAGCTGCACACAGTCTTGAGTATTAGATGGTGATCTGTGCGCTCCACTAAGCAGGTTTTGTGTCGTCGCAGAGCGCAGCTCGTCGTCTTCGCGGCCGTCGCGGAGGGGATTGTTATGACAGTGTCTTTGTCTCGCGCTGCACAAACACAAGACCACCTTTCTCGCTGAAAGAGCCCTTTTCAGCCATCGCTACAAATCTAGGTGTTGTTAACGACCCAATTCTAACTGATTCTCACCGATCCGATCGAGGGATTGAATCATGTCGTTGCACGGTAAACGAAAAGAGATCTACAAATATGAGGCGCCATGGACCGTCTATGCCATGAACTGGAGCGTCAGACCCGACAAGCGCTTTCGCCTGGCGCTCGGCAGCTTCGTCGAGGAATATAACAACAAGGTGAACAGCTGTGTGACACCAAGACAGCACTGATCGCTGTGTGTTAGGTCTCTGCTTTGCTTTGTGTCGCTGTCATACAGAGAAGTGTGCTTGAAATGCATCGTAACATGTTAGATGTAGATGAACGGGTTTAATAGTGTGCAGTGATAGAAGAGTTTGAGAACACTCTCAGATGAATAGCGTGATGCTTGATGACTTGTTTGTATCTTGCTTGTGGATAAAAGTTTGACAGCTGTCAGAACCCCTCATCGTTATGATCAGCTGCTTGTTTTGTGGTGTTCAGGTCCAGCTGGTGGGTCTTGAGGAGGAGAGCTCAGAGTTTGTATGCAGGAACACCTTCGACCATCCGTACCCAACCACCAAGATCATGTGGATCCCCGACACCAAGGGCGTCTATCCAGACCTGCTGGCCACCAGCGGAGACTATCTGCGCATTTGGAGGGTATGCACACTTTCTGCTACACATTCATGCTTATTTCATTATTAATGCATGTCTTCGGTCTTGCTGTGAACACTCATTGGTGCATTCCAAAAAAATCTAAATGTATCAGTTTTATTCAAATGTAATACCTTCATTAAATGCTTAATATGCTGTTCCTCTGATGTGCTTTTTCTTTTCCATTGATGTCATATTTTAACCAATAGCTAAATAGCTAGACGTTTTCATGGCTTTTTTTTTTCTTTTTCTAGATCTGGCTTGATTGAATCCATCCATAATTGATTTCATGGTGCAATGTCTTTATATTTTAAATAAATGTGCATTTAACAGTAGTTCAAAATAAGATCAGGAATGTGTGTTAAGAAAGTTAATTTGGATGTAACTTGAAATGATCAGAGACTTTCTAGCTTTAATACTGTGACAGAACTGTTGAAACATGCAAACTCGGTGTATATAATGGAAGCTAGTGAACTGTATGTGTCTTGTTGTCAGGTGAATGACACAGAGACCCGTCTGGAGTGTCTCCTGAATAATAACAAGAACTCTGATTTCTGTGCACCTCTGACATCTTTTGACTGGAATGAGGTGGATCCCAATCTTCTGGGTGAGAGCCCTCAGTTGTGTGGCATTGTTGTGACCGTTGACTATTACTGTAACTGTAAGCTATTTAAAATTATTTGTGTTGATTGAAATAAAGCAAAAATAAATATAGAAAACATACATTTTTAATTAAAAAATACAAAGTGTACTTTAAAAACATATATTTAATAAATGCGTAATGTATATACAGTTTAAATAAAAAATATTAAATAAAGAAATCTTTGCACTTAAAAAAAATTTTAAACGTCACATTTTGCATTTTGGCAAATAAATGGGCTTCAGTCTTCTGGGAGTTTTTTTGGCAGTGTTGGTAGTGTTTGTTAACTAAAAACTATTAGAAACATTTTTTGTTAATTTAAATAAATAAAAAAAACAACTTAGGAAAGTTGTCTTGACAACTAACTGGTAAGTTTAAGTTGAAATGCTAAAATGACTAAAACTGTTCAATAAAAAGAAAAACATTAAATTAAAACAGATAATATAAAAATAGAAGCTGATTTAAAATAAAAGTAGTATATAAGAATATTGCTAAAATAGCACTTGTTTAGGAGAAAGATGTATGTTTTACACATTTGTATGTCTGCCACTCAGAAGATGGTCAGGGTTTCATGTGTGTGTTTTGTGTTTTTAGGCACTTCTAGTATTGATACCACCTGTACGATCTGGGGTTTAGAGACAGGACAGGTCCTAGGAAGGGTCAACCTGGTGTCAGGCCACGTCAAAACACAGCTAATTGCTCACGACAAGGAGGTGAGGAAAAACTCCCCCTAGTGCTTCAGATTCTTCAGAATTGTTTAGTTCGTAGCGTTCTCTGTATAAAAGTGTTTTTCATTGGCTTTCAGGTGTATGACATCGCATTCAGCCGTGCGGGTGGAGGTCGTGATATGTTTGCGTCTGTGGGAGCAGACGGATCCGTGCGCATGTTTGATCTGCGACACCTGGAGCACAGCACCATCATCTACGAGGACCCTCAACATCACCCGCTGCTGCGCCTCTGCTGGAACAAACAGGACCCCAACTACTTGGCCACTATGGCCATGGATGGCATGGAGGTCTCTCTTTGAGTCCCTCTTACTCTATTAAGATATTTGTCTCCATGTTTTCTCATATCCCTCATTTTTACTATCCAATGTTGTCTTTTTGTCAGGTGGTGATTCTGGACGTGCGTGTGCCGTGCACACCTGTGGCTCGTCTCAATAATCATCGTGCCTGTGTGAACGGCATCGCATGGGCGCCCCACTCCTCCTGTCACATATGTACAGCAGGTAAGAAACCAGCCCGGTTACACACACACACAACAAATGTGTGTGTGGTATATATCTTAATGATTTTTGGCATAAAAGAAAAATCAGTAATTTTGACCCATACAATGTATTATTGGCTATTGGCTATACCCGTGCTACTCATGACTGGTTTTGTGCTCCAGGGTCACATATTCATTTGAGCATTTACTAATATATTATTCAAATCAAACATTAACTTACACGTATACATGCATTAAATGGTTTACACATGCAATAGTTTTGAATTCTTCACTGGACCAGTTGTGTGAGGTCTGTTTTGGTTTGGTCAGTGTTAGACTATAGCAGCAGTGACAGTGCCGTTTCATACAAGTCTCCTTTACTTGGCCCCCTTTTCTTTTAAATCCCACTGTAGCGGACGATCACCAGGCTCTGATCTGGGACATCCAGCAGATGCCGCGGGCCATCGAGGACCCCATCCTGGCTTACACGGCCGAGGGAGAGATCAATAACGTGCAGTGGGCCTCCACTCAGCCCGACTGGATTGCCATTTGCTACAACAACTGTCTGGAGATCCTGCGGGTGTAGAGCCGAGGCTTCCAGCGGGCAGCATTGCTGGAAGAGAGTCTTTCATGGAGCAGAGACTTGTTTTCTAAAGTTCCTGAGGTCTGGGTGTTTCAAGCAGGAAACTGTATGAACAGGCCTAAGGGAACAACAGTCTGAACAATGTGTGTGCAACTTTTGTCTGGGAGAATGACGCCGTGTGAATGATTATCTGTGTTTCTGCACAATATATTATATTTGTCTGTTTTCCTACTTGCCGGTGTCCCAGAGTCCTCATAATGGGATCTTAAACTCGACTGTAATTACTATGATTTTATGGCCATTTGTGTAGGAAAAGATACATGTTTATTCTGTTTAACCGGTAAAAAAAACTTTTTTGGAACTAGGATCAGAAAGATTGCCAACATGGACAATACAAAACTACCATTTTATTTAGATGTAATTACATACTTCAAAGATTAATACAATTTTAAAGGTCCTCTGAACTTCAGATTCTGTTTTTTCATTTCAGGAAGGTGCCTTTTTTTTTTGTATCCCTGGATATGGTTAAATACCAGATAGTATGGAGATAAAATGCTTGACGTCACTTCATAATTGTTCCTCAAAACACGCTCACGACTCACATAGTGGTAATGTTTGAGTGGGCAATGTCTTTTTCATTTAAAGATTCATTACTGTTATATTTTCCCCATGTTATTTTTCATTAAAAAAAGTTAGTCCCCTTTCAGCATGCTTGTGCTCGAAGTGAAATGTGTACTGTATACATGTATAAATATTATATACAAGGTAGGACAAAAGTGTCACTTTTCCAGAATAACTTTGCATTGCGAGTCATTTGGTCGGTCCATGAAACTGTTCTGTTGTTACACAAATATGATGTAGTAGTAACGCCACACTTTTCGGTCGAATCAAAAGTGAATTTGCGAGGCTGTGTGGGATCCTCATCCTCACCTCACACTCTTAGATGGAGTGTTTAAATGTAAGTAGTTATGTGTGTGTCCAGCCATGATGCTTTTCTATTATTATTTTCTATTAATAAACTCTTTTTATTTAATATTGTTTTTTTGTGTGTAAAAGCCAGTCAACTCATTTTTATGGGTGTATAATGTCTCCAGGCAAAACTGGTTATTGGCTGATATTAGAGATTATTTTATTGGTTAGATATTGGATATTTAATTCAGCACGCTCATTTCCTTTATTTCTGTGTTCTGATGAAATCATCTAATAATGCTCTTTACTAAGTTTGTTTAAGAACACTGTTAAATGTAAAATTTAGCAAATTTCTAAATGAATAGCCATTTTTATACTACAGATTTTAATATTAGCTAATTATCATTTATAACCAGAGACGCTATCACTGAAATGGTATATAAAAATACTAAAATAACACTGCTTATAACAATAAAATAATTATTAGCTTGTTAGTATTGAGCATTTTAATATCAGTGGATCCCTAAAAGTAGAAAAAGATGAAAAAGAGACCAAGAATATTGATATCTTAAATCCAGTGCAACATTAGTACTCCTTTATAAATAACATTTAATCTAAAAAATAATAATAATTGTGTGCTTTTGGAAACCTTCAGAGTCCAATAAAGGTTTCCAATCATTTAACATACATTCATCTGCTTACGCTGCAGAGGTAAAACAAACTTTACACTGATTTCATCGAAAAAAGTTTCTCCAATCAGAACGTCGAGATTGAGTAGTCTTCTCTTTCAAATTCAGTGATCAAATTTCCAAAAGATCACACACACACAGTCACACCACCCATCAGCAGTTAAAATAACCACTTGAGTGACCCTGAATTCATGCCTATTTGGTAACTATGCATCCAAATATACAAAGCTTCATATTTGTGCCAGTCTTAAAGTCATTTGATGTAATAGGCTAATACATTAGATTTGCATCAAACATCTAACCTGACACAAAATATATATATTTATAATAGTATATAATTAGAAAATCTATACACTGAAAAGAACATTTTGCATGTTTGCAATATCAGTACACACAAGCGATTCATTATACATTGAAAGCGCAGGTATATGTGTCATCAACCTCCGAATCTCAGCAGACGTAAGAAGACAAGATGAGGTTTAGTATGTAATGACAAATCTCAAACAGACAGACACAAAATGTACAATTATTTCATGATTGTGGCAGGTGATCATAACGTAGTATCTTCTCTTTGACTTTGTCTTTATTGCCCACTGTGCTTCTCTTCATATTCAATAACACAAAAGTCGAGAGGTGTTACCAAATACTCTCGCATCAGAGGAAAAATCCTGCTCTGAATGAGAAGGGATATGAGACAAAACACCTCAGAGATTCAGAGAAATCTACAGTCACCGCTTTCTCTACTGGACGCCCTTTTAACTAAGTAACATGAATACATTTTATTGCAAAAGTGCAATATTGAGCTGTTTGAAAAGGGAAAGCACATATGCGTCTCGGAACGGAGAGTAGTCTGTTTTTGGCCTCTAGCTTCCAGGTAAGACTGGATCGGACACGTGCCTCTGGATTTCTGGTGATCCCTCCAGCGTGCTCGGACTCTCCAGACTGTCCGGGAGCGAAGGGAAGCGCAGGCTTCTACACAGCAGTCCAGGGGGCTGTAGATGAGGTTCTCCGGGGGGATTCAGTCCTGTGGGCACAACCAGCTCTGTCTCTGGGGACATGGACATGGTGTCATTGGAGGCAACTGTTAGATGGATCCCACTAGACAAAGAGTCTGGAGACTTCTCTTTGAAGCTGTCCAAGTCAGGGCTCTGTGGATAAAACAGGTCTGGTTCAATATGCATGACATGCAACAAGTTCACTACAAAGATTCCTCTAGACTGCTGTAAGAACACAGAGATCAGACTAACTGTGACGAGTATCTTAGTTGGTGACAATCACTATATTACACAGAACTCAATTTCTGAACTTACTTGTTTTGTTTTCTTTGTATGTATGGGTTACTTGGGTTGTTACCGACATCTGGTGAAAATTTCATCTCAACATCACCTTTAGATATATATTTACTGAGAAAAATGGTGACGTGTTCAATATTTATTTTACCTGCTGTATATATGTAGTTTTATGAAAAATGAAAAAAAAAAAATAGAATAGAAATATGTGGTATAGAAATAGAAATATAAGAAATATTTCCAAGTTAATCAAGTTAGCCTTCAGGTTTATAATTTAGTTTTATTAATATATATATATTTTAATAATTTATTTTAGCTTTAGTACAAATAACAATTTAAAAGCAAATTTTTAAAACATTTTTTATAGTTTATAGTAACAATTATCTTAGCCTGAAAAAGAGATGGAAATACATTCATTTTTATAGGAGTGGTCTGTTTTGTCCTCATTATCCACCCTATTTTTCCCGTGAGAGAAGACACAGAATTTGTAAATTGAATGTATCTGGCTTCCGGTCTCATCTGCTTCCAGCTAATTTTAGCTGTCCGAAACAACTTGTTTTGCTGCTTGATATTGCAAAAGGTGTGTCTAACCATATTATAGCCTATATAACCTACCTTTTCAGTTGATGAACTGTCATTGATCTGTAAAGATGGCATAGTGCTGTGCGCTGCTGAGGTGTACAGGCTGGTGGGATGACGGGGGTGGGCCAGCAGTTCAGGGGAAACAGCGCTGTAGGCAGGGGGGACAGGTGCCATCTGCCTTTGCAGCAACTGCAGGATCACATTTATATCAGCTGTCATCCTGGTCTCCAGTTAAGAGAGAGAGAGAATGAAAAGTGGAGTTGTAAGACAAATGCAGACTTCTTCATTAAAAGCTTGTTTTTTTATCCTCTGGATATCGGACCTGTTGAGTTGCGCCTGCAGCAGCTCCAGACGCGCCTGCAGCTGACTCGGTCTGTCCTCAACACAGGGGCTGTGATGGTGGTAGCAGGCCTGCACTGCAGAGGAACGTCTCTGGCTCTCTGAGTACTGACTGGCCCTGCGGTCGGGCAAATAGCCGTATAACCCTGACACGTTCAGAGAAGCCGCTGTATGGATCAAGAATGAGTGGAAAGATCAAGAGGAACAGAAAGACACAGAGTAACAGACAAGTTAAAGATGGAGAAGACTAAAATGATTATAAAATATCATAAATTTGCAGATAAAAAAATAAACAGTAGCTAAACACCAATTTGCATACTTCTACCAATTACAAAATGTACATACTGGCTGGCTATGGTAAATTGCAAACTTTTAAAGTTGGCATGAAATTAAAATTCATCCTGTCTACTTTTTAAATGCATGTCTTAGATCTTATGTTTATATGAATAATTATTTTTTGACATTGCCATTTTCAATCAAAATGTCATAACTGGATCTTCCGGTGAAATGACTGAATTCTCTCTGGAGACGTATGCTGAACTTTTTCAATCATTTAATATACTTGACTAAACTTCGCCCCTTTCCTACACGTCATTGTTATGGAATATTATGCAACCCAGGTTCACATGGGAAAAAACTACAGACCTACATTTCTACATGTTTAAAACTCCAAAAATGTACATACAATTTGCTGCCGTTCCAGTTGAAATGAACACTTGTGGCAGTAAAACACCAACAATCTTTATTTATTTTCATACAAATTTTAATTAAAAGGGCAGATTATCAATTAATGAATGTGAAAATGGTTCCTTGCACTATACTATGATATCAGCTGTAAACCACTTATAGTGCATGATTTGTAAAATATTTTAATATTTGCACTACATACCCAGTTTTTCTGACAAAGTAAACTTGCTCGTTAGCGCACCTGGTACAATGCTGCAATTGCAATGCGGAAAGCTTGGGTACAAGTTTCATGAAACACAGTTTGACAAAAAAAAGTTCAAAGCTATGTAGAAATACAGTGAAATGGCGCAAATGCTGTAGCAAAAAATTTTCTTTAACACCATCGTTTGAGTCTAGGGCTTGGTTTATCATAGGGGGAACACAGATATGTATAGGTAGAAGTCACTTCTGATCATTCCTGACACATCGACGCGTCCACCATCTTGGAACAGTCAATGTGTCATCACTCACAATAAAAATCAATGAGTTTTTTCAGGATGCCACCACATTGCGCAGCCTCTGGTTGCAAAAACCACCAAAATTGGAGAAATTAGACAAACTTTAACAGGTAAGAATGTGTCAATTTGTGTTTTTAATATGAATTAACTCAATATTACAGGTTTTTAAACTATAGTGACTTTTAAGCTAATGCCTTCTTCTTGTTGAACTGTGTTAGTTAAGCGAAATCATCTTATCCGTTTATTGCAAATATAGATATGTACATGCATATAACTACTGCAGACACACAGGCAACTGCCTACATATCTATGGATTGTACCATATTTTTTTGAATGTGATAGAGCATTAACATTTTAGCACCACTCACCAGACATTTTATTTCCAAACTGATGCAATACATGCATGAACGTAAATGTAAAGAACAGATATTATTTACACATTTACGTTTATCTGATCTGAGAAAATTAAACACGCTTTTTAGCACCACTCACTAGACATTTCACTTTTGAACTGCTCCAAAACCCTTTTTGCAAAACGGCCCCCACAGGTGCATATTTTTCATGAACTTTGGCTGATAATATCTTCAGCCTACTATGATTTAGGAGACATCGAACCTAATCCTGCTACCTGTGTACGGATGTGACCCTCCCAGTGGTCCTCCCATGGCAGAAGCTGTGCTGTTGCTGGGGGGCATGAGGCTGAATGCAGAAGGTGAGTATTCTTGCATCTCTGTCCCTGACGAGTACATTTCCCCTCGGCCAGATACCAGGGGCTTCATGTCCTCTTCACTGGACAAGGAAGCAGCACTGGTATTGCTGCATAACTGATCCCAGCGAGAGAGCGGTATTGCCCCTCGGTGGTTGCCCACAGGCGAACAGGACTGGACTGGGTATGTGTCCATCCCATCTCGGTCCATCCCATCTTAGTGATTTAAGAGAGAAGAGAGATCAGAATAGTATGTTGTATCATTTTTGTGTCCCTCCTGGACTAGATTAGCACACTTACCAGGTCGATTTCGCTGTAAGGGGTTCCTCCGATGTCTGGGTCGACGGTACCCACAGTCTGAGTCCTCGCTTGGGGTTGCATGCATGATTCTGTCTGCCTGATACACACAAGCTTCAGTAACTCACATAATTACAGGAAACACAAATAATAACTCGCTATTGTCCAAAACACACATTTATTTCCTCTGTATTGTGTGAGTTTGAGTGGCTTACATCTCGAAGGTTGAATGTGATCTCTAGGTTACTCCAGAAGCTGTCGGAGAAATCGGGGTACATGTCCAACACTTCCAGCAGGTCGTCTCTGAGGATCTTGTGCAGGTCACAGTACGTCAGAGCCCTCACGTCCGCACTTGATTTCCCCGGCCTGGCATATAGACTGATGTGCTCCCCAAAAATATCATTCTTACCTACAGTGGAAACAGAAAGAGAGGCAGGAGGAGGAATAATTAGAGGAGAAATATAGAAAGAACAGCATCACATTTGGGTGCCAAATAGACTTGCTGAGTTTTAATACAACATTCAAAAGAGTTCAACCACTAAGGGGCACTATAAAGCTGCACTTTAGTGTGGCTACAGTTTTTTTGGGACCCTACACTGCTGACGGGATGGACCACCCTAGAAAACAGTCAGGAGCAGCAGCAGCATGATCCTCTATGATACGATCCTTTTAGTTCAGAATATTAATCTCCAGTCATTGTTTTAACTTTTATAAGGCAATGTGTTTGTAAATTTAACTGGAATACGTACACTACCATTCAAACGTTTGGTGTCAAATTATTAATACTTTTATTTAGCATGGATGCATTAAACTGATCAAAAGTGACTAGGAAGCCCTTTATAATTCAGATAATAATACAGATCATTTCTATTTGAAATAAATGCTGCTGATTTTAATTTTCTATTCATCAAAGTATATTACAAACAAAAGACAGTTTCCACAAAAATACTAAGCAGCACAACTGTTTTTAACATTGATAATAGTAAGAAATGTTTCTTGAGCACCAAATCAGCATATTAGAATGATTTCTGAAGAAACATGATACTGATGAATTAGATTTTATAAATGGGATTTAAAATAGAAAGCTGTTCCAGCGTCAATTACAATATATGACCATATTACTGATTTACTGGATTTTTTGGGCAAAACAAAGGCAGACTTGCTGAGTATAAGAAACTCATTTCAAATACACAAAAAAATCTTAATAAATACATTTATTTCATAAGCTGAAATAAATGGAGAAAAAAAGCAATATACAGTTACATCAGCTTTCTGAGAAAAACAATAAATAAATTAAAAGTATCAAGCTCAAATCACTAAAAAAATATTTTTGCCTTTACTAAAGTTAAGGCAGCAAGTTCTAGTTTTCAAGCTGGAGTGGGTTGAAATAAAGAAAATCCAAATATAAAACTAGAAAGTAGTCGAACCTAAAATGGCCACGACCACATCCTCTCTGAGGATCTCTATGGAGCCGCGGGAGATGAAGTACAGTGCAGTTAATACGTCTCCACTGTGCACCAGAGTGTCACCGGGTGGGGCATGAGTGGTCTTAAAGCGCATGGCCAGAGCCCGCAGACAGCCCTTGCTCGCCCCCCGGAATGCCTTACAGTTCTGCAGCAGACTGCGGTTCAGATGCAGACAGATGTCAGCCTGCAGACACTCCGGAAAACCCTTCAACACCTGTAGCAGGACATATGAGAAAACGACAACATTATGCAACGTAACAGATGTACACTATTTTTCATATTTGAATTAAACTCCATAAATTGACTAAGGGTTCAAAAGTATATATCAAAACATAAATAATTTTTTTTTTAAACGATTTATTCTTGTGGGTGCTTTATAACACATATGAGGGGTCCGGAAGCCCTCTCACCATACTTTGAACATTATGCAGGGCAGTATATAATTTATAACACATATTAGGTTTATGGATTTAGTATAAGCTTTTTTTGAAAGTTATTTAGGGTGCATTCAGGCAATCAATTTTTATCTATATATAAAAGTACATGTATTACTTCAGGTATATTTAGAGTTTATGTGTGTGTTTGTAACTCACAGCGTTCATGTCAATGCCGTTAGTGTAGGACCAGGCGTGCTGGAAGTACTCTTCTAGTCTTTGTCGAAGGCCTCCTGGGATCTGATGGAACCTGATGAACTCTTTCACACGCAGCATCTGAGTGTGATAGCGAGCTGTTCCCGTTTGGAATAGTTCCCGAGTACATAGCTGACACATTGCCAAAGATACTGGCATACATCAGGGCTGGAAATAAAGAAGAACAAAGATTATCAGCAGCCAAGAGCATGGTGCTAACAAAAGATTTTTTTTAAATTACATTTATAATACATTTATAATATATATATGCAGTTTAAGAAACATTTCTCATTATTATCAGTTGAAGACTTGTTTTTCAAGATTCTTTGATGAATATGAAGTTCAAAAGAATTTATTTGAAATATCATTTTTTTTTTAATATTAGAAAGGACTTTACTGTCACTTTTGATTAATTTCATGTGCCCTTGGTGAATTAAATAATAATTTCTATTACCAAAACTACAAAACAAAACCTGACTCCAAACTTTTAAACAGTAGTATATGTCAATAGTAGCTGAGAAAATATGAAAATTAAAATGAAATTATTATTATTTTTATTTTTTTTACTAAACCTAAGTCACTCTTTCAATCTTAATGACCCCAGACCTTTGTATGTTAATGTATATTAATGTCTAAGTTGTTGAAGCTCCCAGTGAAGCCTTAGTTGTCATGCCTAATATAGATAATGAATGTAGTGCACTTACAGCCAATGAGCATGACACAAATGGAAAAGATCTTCTCAGGGTTGGTGTTGGGAGAGACGTTTCCGAATCCCACGCTGGTCAAACTACTGAAGGTGAAGTACAGTGCAGTTACATATTTATCCTTGATAGAAGGGCCGGAGAAGGAATCGCTGTCATTGTAACGTTTGCCAATCTGGTCAGCCAGGTTGTCCAGCCAGCCGATCTTCATGCCTCCAATACGGGCAGAGCTGGTGCGCTCCACGTTGCCAATGGCATACCAGATGCATGCCAGCCAGTGAGCGATGAGGGCAAAAGTGCACATGAGGAGGAAGAGCACTGCTGCGCCGTACTCAGAGTATCGGTCCAGTTTCCTCGCTACTCGCACCAATCGCAGCAGCCGCGCAGTCTTCAGAAGACCAATCAAAGTCGTGGTTTGAGGCTGGAAGGACGAGTTTGAGAGGATACATTAGTTTGCATGATTGCAACAGAATGATATTTATGACCTCCTCCAAAGGCACACAAAAGGGAATCTCTGGAGAAGCTCTTCCACCTTCTATACACGTAATAAAACTTAACAAGGACTTGAGCTGTCAAACTTAAAAAACATCAAAAAGTCATGTTAAATAGACTGCTGAAGTGATTGCATGGCTTTATGTGAGGAACAAATCACTATTCACCACTCATTTTTCCTCTAGTGAACTGAAGTTATCGAGTCAGTAAGTTGAATTAAAGAATGAATCAGTATGATTCAAGAACAAATCATTCAGACCAGTGTTGTGTTTTCATTTAAAAAGATTCGACTGCAAAGAACAATTTGTTCACAAACTTAGAGATTCAAGACTTAAATTTTGATTTGTTCCTCATACAAATCTATCATATGGTTTAAAGGAACAGCACACCCCCAAAAAATTCTGTAATCATTTATTTGTCATGTTCTTTTAGTATTTATGTATTGTGATGATTTAATTATAAGACATTTTGAGGAATGCTGGTAACCAAAACAAATCAATGGTCCTGACTGACTTCCAAAGTATTTTTTTCTCCTATACTATGAAAGTCAGTGGGGACCATCAACTGTTTCTTCATTCTATTCTTCAAAATATCTTCTTTTATTTTCCACAGAAGAAAGAAACTCATATAGGTTTAAAACAGCTTGAAGGTGAGTAAATGATTGCAGAATTTTCATTAACAGGTGAACTATCCCTTTAAGAAGACTTATAATTAAGTTCACGAGTCAGAATATACTTTCAAGATGCTTTTTTGTAATTTTTCTTCACTTTCTTTTTATGGAAAAAGTGATTAAGGTGTTATTTAAAATTTTACCTTTTCTGTTTCATGGAAAAAAGATATATATGCTTCCAGTATGTTAACTTCTAAACTGTTCTCTTGATATATTATATAATTATACACTTAATTATACACTATATAAAAGAAAAATAAATGACCATAATCAGACTGTTTTTCATGAGATAAAATGGCAGATTTCAAATCCCATACTCCTGTACTTGTTAAGTAGTAAGAACCATTGTATGATAATATTTAAAATGGCACCAGCCCTATTTTTGTGGAAGTGACCTTCACCTTTACTGTATACATCATCAGTAATGCAATATCTACAGGTCGATAGAGCGTTCAGAATAACAAGCGCAATCAACATTATTACGCTGCGATCAATATTTCAGATGATTCATGGACTATTCTAAATGGTTCTTCTAAATTTAGAAAGTTGAACCATTGTACGCTCTGTTCTAGCTGTGCATTTGAAACATAACATTGATTAATATACCACCTAGCTAGCATGTCACAACCCTCACCTCATCTGAACCTGATCTGAAAATGAGCAGGTCGAAGGGAATGGCAGCCACAATGTCTATGAGGAACCAGCCCTTGAAGTAGTGCTGAGCGATGCGAGTGGGATTGCTGACCACCTCGTCGTTGTGGTTGACATAAGTGGTCCTGAAATTGATGAGGATGTCGATTATGAACATGACATCCACCACCAGGTCCACTACGTTGAGGGGGTTGCAGGTGTAGCCGCAGGTGCGCCTCCTCTCGTCCTCCTGCTCATTGAGGAGGAAGGCGGCCGAGTAGGGCGTGAAGACAGCCGTGTAGAGCACCAGGAGCAGGATGATCCAGTCCCATACTGCCTTGAACGGGCTGTAGTGGAGGATGGTCCACTTGTGGATGCGTGGAGCTTGAAGCTTGTACTCAGGAAGCACATCTGCTCCGAGTGACAGTACCTAGGGAGAGAATGAAAGAGAGGGGATAATGAACCACACGATCAGAGGACGTCAAGGGGTGTTTTTAATTGAAATTCAATATATATACTGTATGTGCAAGGGGTCAAGGTCAGCATGGACCACTTCCTGACAGTTTTGCTGGCAGATATTATAACTACACCATCTGGACAGGGTTGTTATTGTTAAAAAGAAACTTAAACTATTAAAAATGTTTTTGCTAATTGAAATAAAGCTGAAATAAAATAAAAAGTTGAAATTAGAAATGCTGTTGAAGTTTAAACATTACAATTACAAAATGAAAATGTACACTTAAACTGAAATAAAAATTCAATTTAAATAGTAATAAGTTAAAAACTAATAAACATGACAAAAGTACATAACATAATTACTAAAAATTAATATTAAAATGAAATTTGTGGATACACAAATAGCATTTTATTTCATTAGTAGATGTTTTCAAGTAGATGGTTTTATTTGAAGGGTTCTTAAAGTGAATGAATGAAATTAGTGACAATAGCTATTCTTCCATTTACCTATTTTGATGCAAATTTTGGGATATTGCATAAAAAGCACTGGATGGAAGTGCCAAGATGAGCATAAAAAGCTTATGCACTCAATTAAGCTGAATATATATATTTTTAATCCAATAACAAGACATGCGCATAAACTACAATAAAAACACATTTACCAAATAAATGACCTTGTGATTGGATAACTGAACTAGCACACCGATCTCATTGCACACCATCCCAAATGTTATTTAATAATTTTGAAATGCCTGAGCCAAAGTCCTTCATCAAAATTATTTGGTATTATCACAGCCCCTAACTGTCTCACACGACTGTGTTCCCAAACATCAGGCAACTGAACACAAGATAACATGACAGCGTTTGTTATTGCACTTCGTCTGCACGCTCTGAGGTGCATGTAGGAAAAAAAGAGACACGCATTTAATACTTTTCACCAGTTTCCTAAGAAGTGACGATTTTATTCTCTTAAACACATGGGATGGAATCAGTGAAGAATTCACAACTTTTTGGAAACCTAGCTAGTGTTGTGAATGCAGAATTATCTAATACAATGATTCAGTCCCCAAAACAAGTGCAATTATACAAACAAACATGCCCACTACTAGGTTTGAGTGTCTATGAGTGACAGTACAAAATGTCAGAAGATACCTCAATAGACCCAAACAAACACGCACAATGCACACCAGATGATATCTTGTTGGCATTTTAAAGAATGCTCTGAACTGTATTGTCATATCCCATTTCAACCCGCACAAGCTTTAGAGATGTACAGACTCTGTTTAAAATGCAGACATCTGTTCATCTTTTATGCTTTTCTCTTCAGTGCTTAAGTCTCCTCTTCACATGTGCCATTATTAAAAGGAAGGGCAGCAGCCACGTCCTAAGACCAGATCAAATTTTAAAGGGCACAGAGTGGAGAAATGCACCATAGGGGGTCTGTCTCTGTTAATCGACCGCACTGCTTGAAGTGGTGCAAATGCAACACTATAGGAAAAGGAACCAATCCGAATGAAGAGTCTCTCCCTCCAAACCTGTATGTTGTTATTTCATTCATTAAACACAAAAGAAGAATTAACTAAACACAATAAATCATAATAATAGACCAATAGTTTTGTGTGACAAACAGAGGAAAAATTAAAGGTACATTATGCAACTTTTGGCGCTCTAGCGGTTAATAAACAAAACTGCAGAAGAACATTGCAGCTTGAGAACGCTGCAACTTCTCTCTGTTTATGGATGAGTCACACAGGTACAGATTTACAATAGTCTGAATATAAACACTTAGGTGTGTACTGTAGTAATTTAGGATAAGACAAAAACACAGATTGGAGATAGATTTCTGACTGTTAACATGGCTCCGATGGCACAGGTTTGATGTCATGATGTTCAGTTAAAAGACACTCAAAAAACCATGACGTTTGATGTTATTGACATCCACCCTCCACCATTCACAGTCAACTACGAATTCAGAATAATTGCATTGTGTTACTGAGAGGCTCTGCAATGGGGTCTGGATCAGCCTCCTCTGTCACGTCACTACAGCTTTCCATTATCTCCCTCTACTCTGATCAAAGATCAATCACTGGCTCATAAAAACAAGGGATCCAAAAGGGGGTTTTCATAGCAAAGCCATAGAAGAACCATTCTGGCTCCACAAAAGAACCTTTCAGTCAACAGTTTTCCTAGTGCAAAAAACATTTTCATCTTAATGGAACCACAGATGCCAAAAAAAGAACCTTTATTTTTTAAAGAATGAAAGAAAGAAAACCTTCAATGTACCATCTGTCAAATAAAGAGACAAAAAGCCCAAAAAATAAATGACCAAATAAACAGAACCAAAATAAAAGACATTATGCAACAAGTATTTTTTTTTAATGTCTAACACATTATGTCAACAAGTACGCAGCAAGCAGTGGGCTATATACAGTATGTATTTGCTGAACTATTTTCTGCTCGAGCTTTCCCCTAATAGAAATCAGTCCTTTAATACACCATTAGCAGCCCATGATTACTGCTCACACACACGACCATGGCAACCACTGGCTGCCATGGAAACTACAAGTTGATCGTTGAACATCAGTCATGTGGAAAAAGTTGGTCGATCTGAAAGAGTTCTTTTAGGATGGAAAACAACTATTTTGTAAGCAAAACAGTAAAGAGCATTAAATGACTATAACGTTTCCATGGTATTCAAATATGTTCAAATGATAATAGTAAAATCACAAACCGAATATTGCACTTTTGTGAATTTCTTGATAAATGAGTATGCACACAGCATTACTTACTTGTCAGCCTTCCTTTTTCTTATATACAAATTTCAGCACACATGACAACCAAATGCAAATCACAGCTTTATGCAGATTGACTGTCAAGTGATGTGATGAGGCATGTATTTTCTTATTTCAGATTGTATGAATGTAATTCAGGGTTTTTACTTTTCTTTAGAGCACAGAATTGACTTTGTTTAAGTAGGTGAATGCCAACAATTTACCTATTTACCTGCCACCACTTACCAACTATTCAAGCTGACATCACAGAAATGTTTGATAAATGTTTCGATCTATTAGCCATATCATTTGCAATTATGTGAGAAAATACCTCTGCATATGTACACATTCATCAAATATTTCTGAATGCAACATTAATGTGCATCCTGCATAAATTGCAGTCTTTACTGACCGGTACGACAATGAGAGGCTCCTTGTCCATGTTCTCCAAGGTTGACTCACAACATCCACAGAAAAACTGTTTCTTCAGAAACAGAAGGAAATAAACTGAATATACTTTAAATAAGAAAATTCATTTCATTCATTCTTACCACACACACACTACACAAACACACCGGATCTAAAGTGAGAAAGAAAGCAGTGCAGGATAGATGGATGAATCCAAGGGAACAAAAAGCTGGATTGCTGAACAAACAGGCTTAACTGCTTAAATGCACCACTTTACAGAAAAAAAATTGACAGGAAAGGGAGTGGTGAGGGAGGGTGTGGAACATTTCCAACAGGTCAAACCAAATGAGACCTAAAAAGGCTGAAAGAGTCTCTCATACTGATTAGTTGTCAAAGTACGGCATGAGAGGTTACTGCTGCTGCCCTTGCCTGTCTAAATCTGTTTGGGAATATAGAAAAAATTATTGTGTTCAAAAAAGATTAATGCATCCACAGGTGCATGGAGCAAGAATACATTTGAAAATCATTGATGATGAAGGTTTATCAAAAATATATGTATTTTTGTTTTTAACGAGCATGGTGAAAAAAGTGCAATTATTGTTGTTATAGTTAACTAAAACTAAGACTGATTTTGTTAATTTATAAAATCTGAAATAAAATCTAATTCAACCACATCTAATATTTATATTTTATAAATATTATGTGAAAACCTGACAGAAAATGACCAATTTTGCTATGCTGCCCCGTTCAAATTACTTTCAAATTACAAGCACAAAAGACTAAAGCAAAAACTAACAAAATTAACTTAAACTAAAATGAAAACAGAATTTTTTTAAAATAAAAGCTTGTTGAAAATGATAATAAATACCCATGTATATATATTATAGTACTATAATACTATACTATAGTACTATAACAATGTGCTATAAGCAACAGGTTCAAACAGGCCAGTGAATAAACATTTCAACCCTAAGCTTTTTTTTCTTCTTTTTTTTCAGTTTTCCCCCATGCTAGTCAGAAATAAATAAATAAATAAATGTATTTGTGGTAGACTTTTGTGCTTTAGTTTTCATTCAGTTTGTGGACAGCGTCTGTCATAGATTTTGCATAAATAATGTAAAATTATTCGTGTTTTTTTGTGTGTGTGTGTGTGTGCATTCCAGAAGTACTAAAAAGCAGAGAGCATATGTTCCAATCAGTATGCCAGCCTTTACAAATACCATTGCTCTGCATAGTATGTAAAATTGTATTGTATTGTGATTGAAAAATTGTAGATGATACAATTTTAGAAGGCAATATAGTTGTAATAAAAATAAATCAGATCCTCACACCCTGAACAGATGATTGCATATAGACCTATAACTTTTTTTTTTGATTTTTTATTGAGAAGTCAAGTGCTTTTGTTTTCGGACAAAGGGTTAAAGGTTTATAAATGTGTTCTAGCTCTAAAAGACAGCCAGGAAGACTGATTACATGCAGGTATCTAACAACAAGTAGATACATGTAAGAGATAATGGATAGTCATTACTGAAAATAAACCCCAACATGTGATCAGGACTCTGACGCAAAGACCATCAGCGTCTGCCTGTACACTATCCAGCTTTACATATGGCTTCTTACCAAATAAATAAATCAGCATAAACTATTAACATTATCTGATGTATAATTCTTTTATAATTTTAGATGTACAGCTATGTTGGGTACATATTTTTAGGATAAATGGTCAATAATGCAGTGTTGCCATTATTCAGCAGTATTTAACTGATGACTGACCAATCAGAATTAAGCATTCCAGAGAGTCTCGTCACCGTTAAGTTGAGTAGTCACCAGATGATTCATGTGATTTTCACTGACTGTGCCCACCACTGCTCAGATATTTACCTTTTAGTTAAAAAGCATTTTACTTTTATGTACTGAATAGCATCTGAGTATTTGCACTTAACACAAACGAGATCCTATGCTATGTGTTGCTCTTTATGGTGCAAACAGTATCTACCGCTATTTGCACAGTGTAAACAACATCTATCTTTTTTTAACACTGTGTAAATAGCTGTTGCCAAAAGTTGTAAGTTGTTCAGAAAGTTTTATCTGTCATTATACATCAATCCACACATACACATGCTAGATTATTAATTAATATGGAGGGGACTTTCCATAGACTTCTACTGTTTTTATAATAAGCTACTAACATTTCCTGTACTCTAACTCTACCCCTGAACTTCACATAAACCTTGATATCCATTCAGACATTATTTTATGTTTATTCATCTTTTTTTCTTCTTCAAATACAGCATTGGCAAGTGATTTCAGACTTTGCAATCAGTGGGATTTTGCTATCAACTGGGACACATCCCTTCCCCACACAGTAGCAAAACCTTTCCCACACACAAGCACACCTGCTTATTTTCATGCGGCAAAATAAGAAGTCAGCGGCCTTGAAAACTGTCATTCACAGCTCACACACAAAACAGCTGCAATCTTCAAAACAAATATGTCCATTCTCACTTTGAGTATCGTGTTCATATTTAAAACACTGCATATATTATACATATTTTGTAACAGTATCAACATGTACTCATCATGTGGAGTCACATCTTCTGCACATGTCTGCGAACACACACACACACACACACACACACACACACTCTCTCACACACTCACACACACACAGACACACGCACACTCAAACACACTGTGTGAATGCACATTCAGTTCCATGTGCTGGAGAGATCCCAGTGACAGAAGGTGCTCACATGCACACACACGAATTCACTGGAGCGAGATATCCGTGCTTATTGATATAACCTAACACTCTGTTTCATAATGATGGAACCAGGCAAATCCATTCTCACTGTCTGCATGCTGACTACAGCCACAAACTCTCTCGCACACAAAGATACGCAAAAGTAAAACATGCACTGTGCAAAACTTCACCAACAGCTTTATCTTGTACAGCTAAGGTCAGTGTAACATTTCCATTATGTGTTTTTTGATACTACACATTGTTTGTATAAAAAAATAAAATAAAATCCACCGCTCTCTGAAAAAAAAAACGCTTTTAGCATGCAACATTGCACTTCAACATGCAAGACAAAAGCGTGGTGCATGAAAGGATGTGTCCACAAGCTAATAAAAACAGAAACAAAAAACGGAAAGGGCGACAAGAGAAAACAAAAAATTAAGATAAATCAAACTAAAACAAAACAAAGGGACATGTTAAAGCAATGACAATAAATAAAATAAACACACAGTAAATGGGGATTAAAAAAATGGAAAAATGAACAAAAATCAAACAAAGACGTGTAATTACATGCCACTACTACAAATAAAACAAACACATGGTGAACGGCAATAAGACAAAACAAAGATATAAAGACAGAGGCAAAATAAAGGGGCGCGACCTCAGGCAAAAACACGTCTCGGTTTGCATATGTCTCACAAGTCACAAAAAGTCAACAGAGTCTGACACTGAAACAACACTATTAAAAGTGACCTATGTGAGTGGCATCAGCTGTCAGTCAAATCCATCCTGGTCCTGACCTATTTTTTTTTCCCAACCAGGTGTGGGAGGTGAAAATCAGACTAAAAGAGAAAGATAAAAACTAAGCATCGAAGGTAAGAAAAGAGAGTGGGTGAAGAGGAGATAAATAAAGGTCAAGGCAAGGATGGTACTTACAGGCTTGAGTTTCTGTTTCAAGCTCATGGTGGCATTCTCTGAGACAGACACACAGAGCACTGACACAGGGAAACACCGCCCTTTCACACTCGCTCTCTTTTTCCTCATGCACGCAAACACACACACACACACACACACACACACACATACTGATAAAGGTGTGGAACGGACGACGGACATCCCATTTGTGTAATAATTAGACTGTGTAGACAGAATATGGATCTGATACAGACACTGCAAAAGAATAACATCTCACACAGACTTTTCATGCTTCTCATCATTTTGTGTCCCTTTTATCATATTACATTATTTGAACTAGTGTAGTCTATGAAATCCCTTTATCTCTGCTTCAGACAACTACAAGATTTTTGTAATCTTGGAAAAACTTTTTGATGACTATATTAACAATATGTTCTAGTGTAAAACAAGTAATAGTAAAATAATGTAAAATCTCCATTTCAGTGAAGAAATTGTAATTGCTTAAGGAAAGTGAATTGTGTGGAGAGTGTAAATGACGCACATGTATTTAACAGTGTCACTGCTGTCTATACTTTGTATGCTTGGCACTGATATTCTGGGATTCAAAATGTCAATGGATTTCCACTCTGCAGCTGCACTGTGGCATGCATATGTCACATGCTTATTTATTCAAATGATTCTGCATATTTACTGCTAAAACATGGAGAAACATAATGCATTTTTACTGAACATGCATAACAACAATTTAAAATGAATATATCTGTATTGAAAGCAGGAAAACTGGACCCTGAATTTCCCCGTCCTTCATAATTTAAGTTTGGGGTCACTAAGATTTTGGATTTATTTATTTATTTTACTAAATACTTTTAATTTGCAGGAATGCATTAAATTGATCAAAAGTTATAGTAAACATTCAGAATGTTAAAAATATATATATTTCAAATAAGCGTTCTTCCGAACTTTCTATTCATAAAACAATCCTGAAAAACTAGTTTGAAGGAATATATGACACTGAAGACTGGAGTAATGGATGCTGAAAATTCAGTTTTGACATTACAGGAATAATTAGGCCTACATTTGAAAATATATGAAAATTGAAAACAGTTATTTTTATTTATTTATGTGTGTGTGTGTGTGTGTGTGTGTGTGTGTGTGTGTGTGTGTGTGTGTGTGTGTGTGTGTGATGTGCTGCCCATGCAATTGCCCTTTGTGGGATTAATAAAGAAGTAAACTAAACTAAAGACTTCTTTCAAAAACATTTTCAAAATCTTCCCGACCCATATCTTTTCAGTGGTACAGTGTACATTTTTGGGGCTTTTTTCACCATATTTTTTTATTGCAAAATTGTACACAATAAGACAGGGAACATCCAACAACATAAGGCACATCCCTATCATTTTTTCCCCCATATTAATGGACAGGACAATAGGAGACAGGAAACAATGGTAAATGAGGGGAACAAAACTGTTCATGACTTTTCCATGACCTCGCTAATATTTCTAGTTTTGTCTGTGATTCTAGGAATCCACATATCTGTGAAATTCATGCTCATACTTCATGAATGCTCCTCACATGCAGACTGGTCTACTAAAAACAGTGCAGCTGGTCACATAACTAGGTACGTCATGTTATGTAGACAAATCAGTAGCGACAAAGATCAATGCAGATGATCATTTCCCTTCTTGCTCAGTGTCGAATCGAAGTCCAATTATCAAGCCAGGAATTGCCTGTTACAGTTGTACCTCAGGATGTAATGCCAGACAACAGACCATACCATAACATCAAGCAAATGTTCAACCGCTCATATGCAAGCTTTACTCTAATTACCTACACTGGCAGCTTCAAAATGACTTAATTAATGCATTAAAAGAAAGCTAAAATGCAAAATGGTTTGTGTGATGGTAAGGGATAGAATCTAAATATACAAACTAAAGAAATGTTGTACAAACAAACATATTGTAGCAGAAAGAGAAAGAGCGAGCAAGAGTGAGAATGAGAGAGTAAGTATGGAGGGCCAGAGAAAGAGAGTGTGTTTGCGTGCAGACTTATCACAGATGTGTGTGTGAGTAGAGAAACAGACAGTCAGTGTCTCTTTGGCCTCTGCCACTGCCACTGCCCTCTACTTCCATTAGCCCTAGAAGCCAAGGTCACCAGCAGAGAGCAACCACACACACACACAAACACACAGCAAATGCTCTTAATATTCTCAAAACGCAGTTTAAACAAAAGCCGGATCAACAAATCTGAGGACATACATGTCAGTCCAAAGAAGATGTTGATTTCGATATTTTGAGAAATGTATGTTTTTGGTCCATATATAATGGAAGACAACGGAATACAAAGTGTTTGGTTAGCAACATTCTTTAAAGTCAAAGTTTGGAACAACATGAGAGTGAGTGAAAGACGACAGGATTTTCATTTTGGGTGAACTATCCCTTAAAATAGAAGTTTGTGAACTTACTCAAGTATATCAAGACTTTTTGAAAAATATAATAAAATACTGTATTTAAAAAGTTTGTACTGACAATTAGGAAGAATGGGGAAACTTTAAGATCACCTGTGAAAATGTGTCATACGCTGCATTAAAAGCTGATGACTGACACGCACACACACACACAGACTTTATGATAGGAATGTGCAAGCTGGCAGTAGATTTGTCAGCATGATTGATTTTTCCACTGGTAGGACAACACAGTCTCCCACGTGTGTCCATAGAGAGAGACGTCACCAATACAATCTCTTTCTCTCCGTCATTTCCATGTCTTTCTTTGATTCTTCTTCTCTCTCTGCTGTACTGCACCCCTCCTTTTTGTATATTTGTACTACTTTATCTCTAAACTTTGAAGGCACTCGCAGATTGTACAGATCACCTTTCAGACTTTTATATGAACCATGGCAAATCTTTGCAGTCATTATGTGAAATACATAACGTGCAGTAACTTAAACGCATAAGCATGTAGTCCAGTATACCCAGTACACTGCAATAATCCCACAGAAAACACAGGGGTAGAAAAGAGTGTCAGTGTGAGTCTGTTCCCTACACAACAGCCAAATAAGCTCTGCCCACATCAGCACAGGACTCAGTGGTCTCTATATATAGGTCACTTAACTGACCTGTGTGGCGATGTTACAAAATACTAAATCATGTAGATGATGTCAACAACCTTTTCACTGCCTGAGGAGGACTGGTGAAAGCTTTTGTTATGTCAGCTTGTGCAGTTCTTTTTGTTTGTGAGTGTGTGTCTACATTTAAAAAGATGATAAATCTTGATATCTATCTATCTATCATCTAGATGTGTGTATATATATATATCATCACCTCATCGGGTGTGCATTATTTTTCTAATAATTCAACGGCCTTTCGTCAATTATTCCTTACATATATAAGTTTTTAATCGCAATTAAAAAGTAAAATAAAAGTTTTTGTGTACATAAAATATGTGTGTACTGTGTATATTTATTATGTATATATAAATACACACACATGCATGTATATATCACAGAAAAATATGTTATGTTTATATTTTAAATACATTTATATATAATAGAAATTAAATGAATATAAATATATACATGTAAATACATACTCTTTGTGTGCATATTTATACATGCATAATAATAATAGAAAAGTACACACATATATATTATGTAAACTATTTTTTTTATTATTTTGAATGTTTTTAAACACAATTAATCATTTGACAGCACTAATATATATATAGTAATGGCCAAAGTTATTGGAATACTAGTATTTTCAGAACAGAACAAACTGAGACAGACTAAATCCAGAAGAACTGTGGCAATGTCTCCAAGATGCTTCAAGAGACCTGCCTGCAAAGCTCCCTGAAAATCTATGCACAAGTGCACAGAGGGCAAACACTGCTTTAAACACCAAGAATGGTCAAACCAAATGTTGATTTATTTAGTTAATAGAAGTTAATTGATAAAATAATGTATGACATTATTTTTGACAGAATCCTTATTTTACAGGCTAGTCCCTAAAACTTTTATCAGTACGGTAGCTTTGCAGGTAGGTCTCTTGAAGCATCTTGGAGACATTGCCACAGTTCTTGTGGATTGAGTCTGTCTCAGTTTGTTCTGTTTCTTCTTGTAATCTCAGACAGACTGATGATCAGATCAGATCTCTGTGGAGCACTGGCTGTTGTCAGAGTCTACACTGCAGCAAAAGATGACTTAAAACCATTTTTAAGCTGGTGAAAATACTAGTGTTTTAATAATTATGGCCACCACTGTATATATAGAGAGAGCGGGTAAAATATACGTCACCATTTTTCCCAGTAAATAGGTGCTGTTGACATGAAATTTTCACCAGATGTAGGTAACAACCCAAGTAATCCATATTTACAAAGAAAACAAAACAAATAAGTTCAGAACTTAAATTTTTAATTATGTGTCATAAAATAGAATGATCCAGGGAAAAAGTATTGAACTACTGAAATGTATTTAATACTTTGTACAAAAGCCTCTGTTGGTAATGACAGCTTCAAGACACCTCCTGTACAGAGAAACTAGTGGCATGCATTGCTCAGGTGTGCTCATTTTTGCCCATTCTTCCACACAAACAGTCTTCAAATCTTGAAGGCTCTGTGGGTGTCTTCTATGAACACTGTTCTTTAGTTCTTGTTATCTATTGGATTTTTCTATTGGCTGGGCCATTCTAGCAGCTTCAACTTCATTTTCTGAAACCAACTGAGTTTCCTTGGCTGTGTTTGGGATCATTATCTTGCTGAAATGTCCACCCTTGTTTCATCTTCATCATCCTGGTACTGTAGGTGTCGGGACTGAACCAGCAAATATCAATTTCCACTGACTAGGGGCAGGATTGCTTTCTAATTACTGATAGATTTCACCTGGTGTCTTGGCTTTCCATGCCTTTTTGCACCTCCCTTTCTTCATGTGTTCAATACTTTTTCCCTGTGTCATTCTACTTTATTACACAGAACTTCATTTCTGAACTTATTTGTTTTGTTTTCTTTGTATGTACAGATTACTTGGGTTGTTTCCGACATCTGGTGAAAATTTCAATACTTAACAGTTAATAGTACTTAATAGTAATAGTTCAATATTTATTTTACCCGCTGTATATATATGATTGTTTCTTTTTAAATGTAGAATTTCATTAAACATTAAAATGACAAAGTTAATATATTACATATGAAGAAAAGTATAAAGTTTATCTGTCTGTCCTCAAGACCTATCAAACCATAAAATGTCAAGACTTTTTAAACACTTAGACAAGGCTTTGTCAAGCCATAATCATTTTGTCTTCATAGACTTACATTGTATAGATTACATTGCATGTGACAGTGAAGACTTTTATATTGTTGCACAAAAGATCTATTCCATTTTTTTATTTATTTCAACATATATAATAATCAGAAATGTTACTCGAGCAGTAAATCAGCATATTAGAGTGATTTCTGAAGGATCATGTGACACTGAAGACTGAAGTAATAACAGCTTTACATCACAGGAATAAATTACATTACAAATATAAATATATTTATTAAAATATATTAAAATAGAAAACAATCAATTCATTGTTTCAAATTGTTGTAATAGTTCACAATATCAGAGTTTTACTGTATTTTTGAGGAAATAATACAGTCTTGGTTAACATAAGAGACTTATTTCAAAAACCTGAAAAAAATCTTTCCAACCCCAAAACTTTTGAACAGTAGCATATGTATCAAATATCATATGATAATTGGAATTAATAAGTTTGGTTCATTGCCACCCTAGTGAAAAAAATATATATATATTAAATGTATTTGAAATATATTTATTTCATGCTAAGTACACTACAAATACATTTTTATATTTTTGTAACTTAAAATGTCCTGCAATTGTACTTTTAGTATACTAAACTGGTATACTTAAATTCTGCTAAATTAAAAAAATCTAATTTTGTACTTAATGCACAGTAATTGTGCAGAAGTAGTGCTGAAGTACAATGAAATATTTACTTAGTAAAGTGGAACTATTGCAGGCATATTTCAGGTACACTTTATATATTTTGCATTTAAAATCATACAATCCTCATCAAAAGTGACATTAAAACAAATTTTACACTTAATATTAAGAAAAGTGTTTTGTGCACAAGTAATATGCCAAGTAAAGTTTAATTATAATTAAGTCTCAAGTTAGCTGTCAGTAAATATGTGTATAGATTTGAACTATATTTAGCATGAAATAAATGTATTTTAAATATATTACTTTTTTACTAGGGCACACTGTGCATAAAATATTATTCATTCAATTATTTGGCTTTTTTAAATCTCAAGTTGTATATTGACAACACCATAAATAAATAGGGTTAAATGACAAAATCTCTAGGCCTCACTAAGTGAACAAAAAGCTAAGAAACAATATCCTGAATCTGCTATATACACTTGCATGAAATACGAGGATGAGCTGTCAAGTACTTATTATGGTACCTGCGTGACTTGAGTGACCTTTTCCGAGACGTTCTGTGTGCGGTCTTTAATCTTGCTGGGCGCTATGATCTCGATCTCTGTGGGGGAAGGTGGTCTGAGGCGGTCTGAGCCGAAGGATATCGTCACCTGAGGGATGCGGTGCCGCATCAAATCAGAGTCTGAGGTGGAGTTCAAGTTACTGGGCTTCAGATCTGAAAAATAAAAATCACACCAATTAAATCAGCCATCAAAACATCAATATGGTGTTTGATTAAAACAATGTCATGTCATGTGACCTGCACTACCATCCTGCATGCGTCTGCCAATTACAGTGCCAGTAATGTCACTATTTGTGTATGCAATAATGAAAAAGTGTTCATTTAGACCTATGAGTCATACGGACACCTGTATAATGACAGAACACACTATTTAGAGCTCATGCTCATGCGCACACACATGCATAGCGGCGGGCACATCAGGGCTGGCTGTGGGTAATCACAGTCACACAAATGCATTGATTAGGACTACAGCTACAGAAATAGGCCTGTCAGGCCGCCACATGTGACCGTTTCACCGGGGAACCAACAAGCCTTACACCCAGAGACTTAAATGTTGCAATTTAACATGTCCGAATGGAGCGCTTTGTGCTGCTTTTTGGAGTTGCTCCACAGACTCCATTAGAAAAGGATACTAGCTCATTTATATTCAATGCTTTGCCATTTTAGGCTTATTGGTTTTAATCGGACTTATGTAGTCAAGGATAAATTCAAATATAACACTGAATTTCCATTGAAAGCACATCCTGTACTCAGCCATGGTAGTCCTGTTCAATGCTAATGGACGTGTCTAATCACAACAGAGACCAGAGAGACAATCAAACAGGGCCGCCTGCAGTATTAAGCTATTAAGCCAAGGAAACAGACAATAATGTTTATGTGTTCTCCACTGTAGAAGGCTGTTATAGGCAAAGAGCTCAAGTTGGTTAATATACTGACACAGTATCTATGGATGACTGAATATGTTGTGCCACATTGGAAAGTCAAACTATGGAAGTTGGAATCCATCAAAAAAATTGGATAGTGTATTCCTACAGAATATACTATAGATAACTAAGGTGTGGAAACGGGACGCTAAATAAATTGTTGAATGAGATTTTCCTTTTAACAAATATCATTTTATGCCAAAAAACTAATCCAACAATATTTCTTATTTAAACCATTACATTATAGAGTATTTCTATGAGGGAAATTGTGCTTTGTCTTTTGATTATAGCATCCTCCTAAAACCAATGTTTAAGAGAAATTTCTTTGTTTGATAGTTGCAATTTAAAAGCACTTCCTTTTAAAGGATTACTATGGAGAAGAAAACTTGAGAAGAAAGAAAACCTCATGTAAAATAACTTTTTTTCGTAAATTATGGCTTTGTATTGTCTGTTTTTCTTGGTCATTTTATACATGAACCCATGTTAAGCGTTTTATATCCCCATTACAAAACATCTGATGATCTAGAACAAATGCGAGTGAGGTTTAGAGATACAATCCTATATCTGATGACTATTACTTGGTAAACAGAGAATCACGAGTTGAATTTTTTTTTTTTTTTTACATCTAAATAAACTTCTTTTAACCTGTGATATCCCTAGAGAAAAATAAATATACTAAAAAGTATTCGAAATACATTAATTTCATGCTAAGTATCCTCCAAAAACATTTACATATTTATGTACTTGATAAAAACACTCTGCAGTTGTACTTTTGGTATACTAAACTCGAAAAACTAATTTCGTACTTGCACTATAATTGATCGGAAGTAGTGCTGAAGTCCAATTTTAGGCTTAATACTAAGAAATGTGCAGTGTACACAAGCAGTACTCCAAATAAAGTTGTTGAATTATAATTTTTATATCAATAAGTCTAGAGCGATATGTCAGTAAATATGCTAATAGATTTGAACTATATGTTCAAATAATTCATGTATGAAATAAATGTATTTTAAATATATGACTTTTTTACTAGGGTGAGAGCAAACCACACAAAGACAGGATGTTACACTTGCCTTGAGATATTTTTTACCCTTGCACTGTCTGATAATGTATAAATGATAAAGTTTTGCACACAGTCAGTGTTTGTGACAGTATGTTGTTTACTAGAGGAGTGCAAGCACAAACACTCATACCGCTCCACTGGTCCCTCATGCCGTCGATGTCGTGCAGCGAGGAGGCCCGGCGCAGGCTGCGCACGCTCTCTCTGGAGTGGCTGTGTTTGAGAGGGGGTCCGCTGGGCTCTAGCCGGTCTGAGGGCCGTGTGAGTGGGGATGAGAAGCTGCATGTGGAGGGGGTCTGCTGAATCAGGGCCTGGGTCTCTGATTTCAAACAGCTGTCTGGAGACATCTGGAGGTCTTTCAAAGCCACCTCCTCATGAGAGGGCTGCAGGACACAGAGGGGAGCTGTAGATGATGTGTCTGTGGCAATATGAACTCGGATGCTTGTCGCATATGCACACATGTACCTGTAGGTAGTCCACCACCACTCCCTCAAAGTGGTCCGTAGGGAGGGATGGCTGCCGCTTGACACGCAGAGAGGGCATTCGCAGCCTCATCTTACGTTTCTGACCTGATACACAAACATAAGGTTAAATAATCCAAGGGGAATATGTTTTTGCTCAAAGCTCAGGAGACATAACTGGTGAGTTCTTGTCTTTCTAATCATACCAGACATATGTGAGCTCAGTGCGAGGTGCTGATGAGATCTCTCTAAAACTTTAGGGAAGACACATTTGAGACTACTAGGGTCTTTTCTCTGGAAGAAAACCTATGAAGCAGGAGAAGACCTTTTCTCTCCATTTAAATACATTGCTGTATAGGAGATTTTCTTTCCTGCAGAATATACTATAGAATACTAAGGTGTGGAAATGGGATGCTAAATAAATTGTTACCAACCTAAGATGCTCCCTGTAATAAATGGAGAGTTGCATTTGATATGTAATAAATTTTACATTTATTGGATAAATAAACATACTACTGCTACTACTAATACTAATAAAAAAATAATCATTTATTTTTACTATATTTATTTATTTATTTATTTATATATATTCAATTTTATTTTTAGATTTTTATTGTTATAAAATTATTATTTTTTATTAAACATATCTGATTAATAAAAACATTAAAAAAGTATTATTCACAATTTAATAATAATAATAAACATTTATATATTTAAAACAAAAAGCTTATACATTACATACATTACTAGTAATAAATGTAAAAAATACATTATATAACTTGAAATATTTATGAAATATAATTATATATTTCATTAATTACAATAACAACAACAATAATAATAATAATAATAATTATATAATTATATTTAATAATAATAATTATAATTAATTCTAAAAATTTAATTGTCCATTTATAATTAAATATAATGATAATTATTTATATTTGTAAAAACAAATAAAAAGAACTTCATACATTAAGAAACTTGTATATTTCCTTTATTATTATTAAATTTATAGTTATTTATGTCAGCAAAATGTCTCATAGTTTCTAATATAAAAGTTAAAGCAACCAAAATTTGACACCATCTTTATCAAATGCTGCCTCTGGCTACACCTACACACGGACCGTCACACCAAGCACAGCAGTCAATGTGTTTACCTTATAAGGCTGTTACAGTAAGGGCCAGAATCTCTCCCACACACAGAGAAAGGGGGACACGCACCTGCCTGTAGCCAGCTGTGTGTCATTCGCTGTTTGATGCCACCTTTTTTCGTGGATGGGTCTAAAAGCTCCTGGAAGTTTAGGATGAACATGATTACGACTCCTTCCTCGTTCTTTACTGGAACAACATCAACCAAACATGGCCTACATGTCCCTGAAAGGCCGAGACACACACACACACACACACACACACACACACACACACACACACACACAGGAGAGAAAGAGAATGAACCGAGTGACAGAGACAACAGCAAGCAAAGAGGTTTGAGTACAAAATACAGCACAAGTATAGTTTAGTTTTCATGAAGAGCTGTTATAAATACCAATGTGAGGGCTGTGAGTAGTCCAAACACATTCACACTTACACAAACACACAATAAAACTCCCACACACAGGTGCTGCAGTTCGGGGGGGTCTGAAATCCATTATTATAAGAAAACATAAATTTATTAAACAGGGGAGACCATGGATTGCTGTAACACATTTCTTCAGGGTCTGTGTAAATTTTTTTTTATTTTTTTTTTACACGTGATATTGATATAAAGTTCCCATATTTATCTACATATTTAAAAAAGTAAAAAAATCTACAACTCATTCTAAAACTATTTCAAGTTTAAAGAGCACTGCCATTAGCACTCCTAAAAATGAAAGAAAAAGAATGAAAAATAAAAGAAAATCATAATGCCATTCACCATTTCCACCCTTGTTTCCTTTCAAACATTTTCAGCAAATACGATTTTAAACATTTATCTATCCATCCATCCATTCTGCAAAATTATCTATAGGGTTACACACACACAAACATAAACTAACAACTCACTCTAGATAATGACAAATATATTTTGTGTATGTTTGTTGACCCACTAGAAGAGTTTTGGACAACCTTCCCTGTCTGTGAAACTATTAAGTAAGGATGCATAAAATGTATCAAAAGTAATTAAAAACATCTATAATGTTATCAAAAAATTCACACAAATGCTGTTCTGTTCTGTTCAGAAAGTCAACATATAATAAAAAAAAAAGAAGAAGGAAAACTGTTTTCACAAAAATATTAAGCTTCACAACTGTTTTCAACATTGATAATAGTACAAATACATGTTTCTTGAGAAATATTCAGCATATTAGAATGATATCTGAAGGATCATGTGACTGGAGTAGTAATACTTAAAAATTCAGCTTTGTCATCACAGAAAATAAAATACACTTTGATATATATTAAAATAGAAAACAGGTATTTTAAATCGTAATAATATTTCACAATATTACTATTTTTACTGTATTTTTGAACAAATAAATGCAGCCTTGATGAGCATAAGAGGCTTACTTAAAAATCTTACCCAGCCCAAACAGATTAAACAGTAGAGTAGATGAAAAGCTTGTGTGGATGATTATCTCAAAGTAAAGTCCAGCTACTAATTCAGATGACAGCAGTTCTGCCTTTTAACATTCACCCCCGGTTCCTGTATGAGCGATTTCACCCGAGGATCATTTCTAATTGGTTAAACTCCCTAGTTTCAAACCTCTCAGACAAACACACAGATGCACAGAGAACATGTAGAGGTCACTTATATTTTGGCTATGAGGCTTTAATGATAAACTCTCTTTATGACACACTGCTCAAGAGAAATCAAAACGTCATGTGTTGTACTTTTAACCCAGACACGACAATGAACAGAAAGGCAATAAAGGAGACAAATGATGAAACCAAAGTAAAGACAACGCAGAGCAGCGAGGAAGAGTCGCAGGAATGAGAAAGGAGTGACTGGAAGGAGGACAGAAAAACCGGAGAAAGAACAGCATGATTAAAGTCAGCCAGACCCCCCTCAGCTCTTGACTAAAGCAGGCCATCAACCACTCTAAATATAGACCCTGCCCTCACACACACACACACTGCTGTTCAGTCTCCAGCTCAACCGTGACACAGTTCAAAACGCTGTATCCACTAAAAATATGTGATGGATAAAAAGAACAGAGAGACGGCAACACGTGTGAGCGTGTGCATGTCAGCCTATGCGTGCATCTGAGCTCAGTGCATTCGTTTAGTGATAGCCGTGTGAGTCTCTGGAGTCCTGTTGTCATGGTAATGTTATCAGCGCACCGCTTCCTGGGCCGAAGGAACACCTGTCTACTTTCTAGCTGAGTTACAAATGCACAAACACTGGCTTAACGACGTGCAGCCAGCAACTCCATTCATCTCTTCCTGTCTAGAAAGACTAAATACATGAGGGATGGGTGGCTCTGCTAGACAGACAGGCCCTCAGCTGGTCTCTGTATTAAAGGGAATGTTCACCCAAATATGATAATTCTGTCATTACTCGTTCCAAACCCGTAAGACCTTTGGTCATCTTCTTAACACAAATTAAGATATTTTAGATGAAATCCGAGAGCTTTCTGACCCCGCATAGACAGCAACTCAACTATCACGTTGAAGGCCCAGAAAGGTAGTAAAGACATTGTTAAAATAGTCCATGTGACATCAGGGGTTCAAACATAATCTTATGAAGCTATGAGAATAATTTTTGTGCGCAAAGAATACAAAAGTAATCTCTGCAGTGCATTCCTAAAAAGTATTCTCATAGCGCCATAACATTTCGATTGAACCACTGATGTCACATGGACTATTTTAATGATGTCCATACTACCTTTCTGGGACTTCAGTGTAGTTGAGTAGGTAGTTGAGTTGAGTTGAGTTGCTGTCTATGGAGGGTCTGAGAGCTCTCGGATTTCATCAAAAATATCTTAATTTGGGTTCCGAAGATGAAAGGTCTTACGGGTTTGGAATGACATGAGGCTGAGTAATTAATGACCAAATTTTCATTTTTTGGTGAACTATCACTTTAAGCCTTTCCACCAAAGAGTTAATCTGTGTGTTTATGTCTGTGTATGAATGTAATGGAACAGAGTGTCTGAAACTGAAGATAACATCAAAGGGATGATGTGTAGATATGAAACATTTTGACAACAAATGTTGTAAACAGTTGTGCTGCTTAATATTTTTGTGAAAACATTTTTTTAGGATTGTTTGATAAATATAAAGTTTAGAATAACATTTATGAAAGTAAAGAACATCATTTTTTATAACATTATAAATGTCTTTACTGCCACTTTTAATCAATTTAATGCATCTTGCTGAATTACATTGTTAATTTAAAAACATAAATACTTAAATGGGGTAAAACCTATATATATATTTAAAATCTGACAACAAAAAGCTTTAAAATTGACTTACAAACTCCAGCGAATGCACATGCATACTCTGGAGTAAACAAACAATGAAAAGATGGAAAATAAATAAATAGATGGAAAGGTTGTCTCAAAAAGACATTTTGTTTTTAATGAAGAGGTGGACTTTTATTCATACAGCTGCCATATTAAAGACATGGGAAGTAGTTTGACACTGGTTTACTTCCTGTGTTTGGGTTTGTCAATACACCCAAACTTCATTTATGCTTTATTCACACTGCACAATTCTGATTTTGTTTTCCATACCGTGTTCATTAATGATGAAGCGAAATGTGCTGTTCAGACAGTGTCTGGTTTATCTGGATCGGTATGTATAGCAATGATGTGAACATCAGCACAATGCCAAACCACTTTCTCATACAACTGAAAGTAGCTGTCAGCGTGGAAAGAGATGGTGAAAAACTTTTGAAAATTTTGCATCTGGTCATGTCTATCAAAACATCAGCCATATGTGAGTGAGTGAAAAGTGAGTGAAAACCTCGCTAAGCCCAGCATACCTTCCTTAGAGTAGTACAGGATCTCCACCTTGCGCTCCTCTGACCCGAGCAGGGCCTGTGCCAGCTGTGCCAGGGCACCCTTCATAGTGCCCGGCCCCACCAGGAACTGACACATGCAGGACTGCTGCATGATCTCCGCCCGTGAGAAACCAAACATCTGGCAGAAGCCCTCATTGCAGTAGATGATCCCACAGTTCTTCATCTGGGCGTTGGCAATCAGGAATTTACGATCTGGTTGGGTAAGGAACGAAGAGTTAAGAAAAATTTCTAAAAAACAAACACTTCCACCATTACTGAAAAAAAAATACATAATTTTAAGGATTAGTTCACTTCCAGAATGAAAATTTCCTTATAATTTACTCACCCTCATGTCATCCAAGATGTTCATGTCTTACATACTTCAGTCGGAAATAAATGAAGGTTTTTAAAGGAAAATATTCCATGATTTTTCTACATATAATGGACTTCAATGGGGATCCATGGGCTGAAGGTCCAAATGGAAGTTTCAGTCAGCTTTAAAGGGCTCTACATGATCCCAGCCCTGGGTCTAATCTAGTGAAACGATAGCTCATTTTCTTAAAAAAAATGCTCATCTTGCACTAACTTGACCTTGCGGTTTACATAATCATGTTGGAAGTACCGACCCACTGTTTAAAAGGCGAACATAAAAAGAAAGTTAAAGAAAGTCGTTTTGCTAGATAAGACCCTTACTCCTGGACTGAGACCATGTAGAGCCCTGTGAAGCTGCACTGAAACTGCTATTTAGACATTCAACCCATTGGCCTCCATTGAAGTCAATAATATGAAGAGAAATCCTGGAATGTTTTCCTAAAAAACATAATTTCTTTTCGACTGAAGAAAGAAAGACATGAACATCTTGGATGACATGGGGGTGAGTAAATTATCAGGATATTTTCATACTGGAAGTGAACCAATCCTTTAACACAGTTTTTGTGGGGAATGTTGTCACATTATTGGTCTATGGAGTAAGCTGTCACATCAAATCAATATGTACTGTATATAAACCATTGTTTTAGCCAACAAATCATCTTATTATTATTATTATTATAAAGTTTGGTAGCACTATTGTTGTTGTTGTTGTTGTTTATTAATAATAATAAATGCATAACTACTAGTTTTCTCCCCTGTCGACTAGCCCTGTTCTCCTCAATACAGGCATAGTGGGGTTAAACCCAAAACTCTTCTGAATGATTTTCATTCAAATCTTTAGTGACTTTCAGATAGTTTTATGTAGTAACTTTTCTCATTTCTCAATTTTTCTAAATCCAACTGTCTCCTTTTTTTTACAGGTTTAAAAGACAAAATAAATAAATGAACACGTTTCCACATACTTGGCTATTCTGTTTTATGTCTTTTCTTTCCTTCTCCTTCCTTTGCCTGTACGGTACTACTACTAATTTTCTGTATTTATGACGACTGCTCTGATACAAACAGGAAATCTGCTGACAGCTGTGCTATTTTTGCAGCAATAGCTTCACACATCAGCTTCAACAGGTGGAGCTTGCTCTTAAGACGGTTATAGGTTCTGCTTTGAACTGAAGAGAAAGCAAATGAAAAATTATATATATTAAAGGACACACACTGCCTGCTTTTATCTCTGAATCTCAATAATGTTTCTCCAGCTCTAAGTTATAATTGTGTTTGATGACAGGAACTTTAATGCCCCCAGCATCAAACTCATTATCGCCTTTTTACTTCAGGAACAGAACACAACGCACAGAGATGGTTGCCTAGCAGCCACAAAATGACACTTAACAGAGCCTTAACAGATAGGGAGGGAAGGGAGGAGCAGCAGCAGGCTCACGTTCACAGATCTGTATGCACTGGCACATATTTACATGCACTTAAAAGATGAAGACACAGCAAAAGCACTGAGATCTAATGTATGCAGAATAGGGAGAAGATACTATGACAAATGATTAGCTGTGCAGTCTAAAGCTATGAAACTAAAGAATACAAAACAATTTAAACAATGTCTCTTTTACATATTTTTGAGAGTTCAAAAGTCAACCACTATGATTTATGAATAGTGTACACAGAAACAAAGACAAAGCAACGGTCATGATTAAAAGGCATATTGCAATGACAACTAGGCCTACAGTTGTTGCTTGTTTTGAGCATTTTTTAAAGATTTTTTAAAATAAATATTTAAATGTAAAGTTAATTTTCAGGGCGAGATCTGTTCGTTTCATGCAATGCAAATTACAGGACTGCGAATTGTCCCCATTAACGCCACCAATTATGAAACATCATCTATGTGAGACTTTTTAAACAAACCACACTAAAGATTCCTCTCACATATTTGTGATAAATAAATTTATAATAAAGCGGCACATAAAAACAATACTAGTCTATTTTGTTATGCATTATGGATAGACCACCCTCCCAATAAAAAGCACTCGAGCAGCTTACTGTTGTTATGGCTAGCTCCTTACATGTACTAGTAAGCAACTGTTTGCAGAAAAACGTAATACTGACTAATACTGTATATTTAATGAGACATTTAAAACCCCTGCTAAAACCTTTATTTACAGTTGTTTGAAACAAACGTTTACTCAGATGACAATCTTTGTTATTTGGAAGAACCCTCAAGGGTCGTATAAAGCAGATATAGGCCAGGCTCTGGGATTATTAGGGAGTAAAACTAGATTTAGGGTGGGCCTAGTTATGGCAAATTTACAGATTAAGTTTAGCGTGAGAGTAAAGGTTAGGATTTGGAAAGAACATTTTGTCAAAGGCCTCTTGTGCATAAAATTTGGAAACATTCTGATAAAATGCTTCTTCCTGTAGATTTCAAATAAAGAGCACAAAGATTTATGCATACAGGACAAATGTGAAAGTGACATGACATACAGCCAAGAATGGTGACCCAGACTCAGAATTTGTGCTCTGCATTTAACCCATCCAGAGTGCACACACACAGCAGTGAACACACACACACCCGGAGCAGTGGGCAGCCATTTATGCTGCGGCGCCCGGGGAGCAGGTGGGGGTTCGGTGCCTTGCTCAAGGGCACCTCAGCCGTGGTATCGCCGGCCAGAGACTCGAACCCACAACCTTAGGGTTAGGGTCAAACTCTCTAACCACTAGGCCACGACTATGTGGGAAATAGTATACACTGGAAATGAAAACTGATATTATTGATATTAAGGTTATGTAATTATGTGTGATGCACTTTTTTTCTTCAAAAATGTAAAATCAGGAAACATGATTGAATGAACAAAGCAGGTGCACGAGACAGCACAAGCATGCACGGCTCGCACACATAGACTACAGTCAGATGGGTTTTATGCTGCGGTTCCCGGGGAGCAGTTGGGGGTTCGGTGCCTTGCTCAAGGGCACCTCAGTCGTGGTCCCTTGATTTGCTCTCATCTGATGATCAACTGCCATGCAAATAAAATCTCAGACTGATAGGCTACTACACATGACTGACCTCCACACTTCCAGTGGCCGCTCTCTGACAGTTTCTCCCCGATTTATCAATAAACAATACTATATCTAATGTTTTAGACTACAATAGCATGTTTCTGGCCTATAAATGATCTTCCCACCCAAAGAAAGAAAATAAAAAGTTCTGAAACTCACTTTGTCCGTCGAATTTCCTGATGATGGTGTCCAGATAGGTGTTCTGGAGAGCTACGTGTCCCCGGCGTACAGGCATTTTCACGCGTGGACAGATTCAAGAGCCCTCTTATTCTGGATTTCTCTCTTATTCAAGCACGAGCGAGCAAGACAAAAGAACACAATCTAGAAGTCGAACGCATTGTGAAGGAAACAAGTGTTTATAGTCCAAGAATTAAACAGAAATGACACGAGAATGTCAGCAGGATCCTCGAGAAAGTGAAAAGTCGTCGAGTTGAAATGCTAATAAAAAGAAAGCGCGTTTGAATGGAAGCAGTTTTGAGACTCGAAACTCTCGCGCCGTCAGATGAAATGGAAACGCACTGACGTACTCCCTGAAATCAGTCGTAACATATTCTGAAACAAAAATAGAAGAACAACCAAAGACAGCACAATTACCCCCGACACCTCAGAGGCAGCGTGCGGCTCGGCTGATGAAGCTCATTGCGGAATAATGGTACGTTTCGTTCACAGGGGAGGCAGTGGACACAGCTGTCACTTCTGACAGAAGGCAGATGCTCTCTCTCTCTCTCTCTCTCTCTCTCTCTCTCTCTCTCTCTCTCTCTCTGTCAAAGAGCGTTTATTGCTCTGAAAGGTATGTCCTAGTGGGATACGGTCCACAAACGAGCACAACATTACCACTAAACACAGCAGTAGGGTAGGCAACCTTTAACTGTAGTAGTAGCGTTTACATTTAAGGTATTTAGAAATGTACAACAGTGCTTACGTGTGCGTGCGTGCGTGCGCGTGTGTGTGTGTGACCATGGTCATGGACCACAAAACCAATCGGGTCAGTTTTTTTTACTGAATAAATAAGCTTTAAATTGATGTATAGTTTGTTAGGATAGGACAATATTTGGCTATTCAACTATTTGAAAAAAAAAATCTAAATATTGAGAAAATTACCTTTAAATTAGTCCAAATTAAGTTCTTAGCAATGCATATTACTAATCAAAAATTAAGTTTTGATATATTTAGCGGTAAGAAATTTACAAAATGTCTTCATTGAACATGACCTTTACCTAATATCCTAATGTTTTTGGCCTAAAAGAAAAATCGATAACATTGACCCATGTATTGTTGGCTATATTGCTACAAATATACGCGTGTACTCATGACTGGTTTTGTGCTCCAGGGTCACATTTATATACAGCCACCTTGAAATTATAAGATTCTGCATTCTGTATGCATTCTGAGTGGTTTGGGATTCAACATTGTTGCATTCCATATACTTTCTGGATAAACTAAAATATACACAACTTAAAAAAAAAAAAAAAAAAAAAAAAAAAAAAACACATCATGTAAATAAGTTGTCATGGAATACGAACATGTGAATTACTCATTTTTGACAAAATGTCAGATAGAACCTTAGATTTCAAGGTGACGAGATACACATAGATACATGTATATAGCACTATGGAAATACATGTACAAATAGCTACAATTCTGTACATAAGTACAAATAAGTACTGACTGAGCCTGCAAATATGGCCCTGCTGATGTTCAGTAATTCAACAATTCTTCTCCTCCTCATTCAATCAAAATATCAATCAAATCAATCAAAAATATCTTAATTTGTGTTCTGAAGATGAACAAAGGTCTTAAGGGTTTGGAAATACTTGAGGGTGAGTAATTAGTGACCGAATTCTCATTTTTGGGTGAACTATCCCTTTAAGGACAATGTTTTTTGGGTTAATTATAAATTTATTACTGTTAATTTTATATGTTTGTTGTATCAAATGCGTCCAGTAAGTAGATATAGCGGAAAACATTGCATGGAACATGGTACAGCCCTAAAGTTAGATAAAAGAAAATTCAAGAGGTTCAAAGATAAAATACGAATAGATAACACTGCCGACACCTCCGATTTCTGGAAAGACAAATAGGCTTATAAGTGGAGAAAAAAATTAAATAGCCTACAGTACAATACATAATTTGCAATGGATTTCTATAGTTGAATTTATAGGTATTAAAATATAATTTGTCTCTTGTTTTACATTATAAACAAGCCTGCATAAACACAACATAACAGGTAATTCCAACATAAAACAAAATTAATTATGGTTCTCTTTCAGTCCCGTGCACACACAAAGTTTAAAGTATCTAGATGAAAAGTGTGTAAGTGTCTGGTTATTGATTGTGATTTGAAAATATGAAGTATGATAGAAACACTGCAATATAAACACTCTTCATCAGCCTAAATAACAGCCTGATCTCTCTCTCTCTCTCTCTCTCTCTCTCTCTCTCTCTCTCTCTCTCTCTCTCTCTCTCTCTCTCTCTCTCTCTCTGTCACCTCTCTAGTGGTTTCAGTAAGATCTCAGAATGGAAAATCCCCTGTCGGTGTCTAGCCAAATGAGAACACCACTACTGAAGTGTTTTATCTGTCCCACATACTTCCAGTATCCCAAAACTGATTTCTTCCTAACCATATACATACACACTGGAGAGAACAGACTTGGAGAAAAGCATCTGATCTTACACACATTTTTATCCTATGAAAAATCTGTTTGCTTGTAATGACAGCTGCATTTTGACTCACATGAATTATGTTCCACAATTTCTGATATCAAATATGTCCAGTAATATTCTTACCCTCTCACCTTTCATCCAAAGCTCACTTAAGTGATTCTCATTTTTAAGAGGAGATAAATGCTTCACTGCTGGCAACAGCAGTCTCAAGCTGTGTGTGAATGAACCGACAGAAATGCGGTGGTTGTGGAGAGGTCTGACACAGTGTGACAGGCTTAGCTGATTGTGATGTGCGTCGCACAGATTCTCTGGGTGCCTGAGTAAAGAGGTGGTGGCGCTGGTGGGTCAGATTGAGGTTAAATAGGAGGAGATGTTTGATTAGAGCCTGAAGAACCTCTCTGATATCTGTCCATAGCCTTCAGTGGTGCTGCTGGTGTCTGATGTGCATGACAGAGATGTGTCTTCCAACACTTATCCCTTCACTCTTCATTAATCCTGGGACCACAGACCAGATTCAAGCTGGCATGTTGTGAACAGAAGTTTGACAACTATTCGTTATCACTTGGATTTGTTGTATATTTATAATAGTTCTTTACTTGCATCTATGGTTCCA
This sequence comes from Cyprinus carpio, assembly GCF_018340385.1. Classification (NCBI taxonomy): domain Eukaryota; kingdom Metazoa; phylum Chordata; class Actinopteri; order Cypriniformes; family Cyprinidae; genus Cyprinus; species Cyprinus carpio. Next base: position 22,618,101 of record NC_056599.1, on the reverse strand, counting down.
TGAAGAATATTTAACATCCATGGAACTTTTCCATTGCGCAGAATGTTCTTTATAATGAAAAAAGGTTTTTCAGATATTCTCTATATTTTTAATTCTTTTAAGAACTGTTCACTGAAATTTTCTTTTATTTTTAATTATTTTTTGTTCTGTTCAATGTTTATTTTATTTGAGGTTGTGGTGTTTTTTTTTTTTTTTGATGTGTGTACTGCAGGGACTTTCTACTGAGTTTCTCATGCCCATATTATTCTTGGATCCAGAAATAAGACAAGCTGCCTAATGATTTATTTCTTGGTGCAGTGTTAAACTTGGAACCAGTTAAACATCCAGATGCTATCAGACTATGCATCACATATTGTTCTAAGTCCTTTCCAGATATCTAAGATGTTGTTTGCCTTTAACACTTCTTTAAAGTACATCAGTGAGGACAGCATGTAATTATGCCTCTCAGTCGCCCTTGTTCCAGAGTTGCCATGCTCCAAATGACTCATCCAATATGCCCCAATTTCTTCACATAGGACTCAACTCAAGCCAAGTTTTTGTCAGCTCAATGCCCCCCCTCTGTGAATGTCTAGCATTGCTGTGAAATATTTTAGTGACCTCAAAGTTTGATGTTCTGAAATGACATTTTATTTCATTAAATTTGATGAGGACATTTTTTGGCACAGTGTTTTTTTGAGTATATCTACCCAGCTGGCACAAAAAAACAAAACAAAAACAAAGTTCCCAGATTTTGCCAGGTATATGTTGTGAAAAGTCATATTTCTCTGCTTACTAGGTTTACAATATACACATGGGGTCTGAACCATTAAATTCAGTTTCTGTCCATTCTTTTAGAACAGTGGTTCTCAAACTGTGGGTCACAGAAAGTATGAGAATGTACCCTTTTTATATTTCTGAGTTTAAAATGTTAAAGTAAATTAAAAGTGAAAGTGACGTGACATAGAGCCAAGTATGGTGACCCATACTTGGAATTCATGCTCTGTATTTAACCCATCCAAAGTGCACACACACACCGTGAACACACACCCGGAGCAGTGGGCAGCCATTAATGCTGCAGCGCCCGGGGAGCAGTTGGGGGTTCGGTGCCTTGCTCAAGGGCACCTCAGTCGTGTTATTGAGTGGTACATTCCTGCCAGCCCGAGACTCGAACTCACAACCTTTGGATTACGAGTCCAACTCTCCAACCATTAGGCCACGACTTCCCCATTATAGCAATATTAACTTCTAAAGAGGTATATAGTGTAGGAGACTATATCAAATAGTATTTTTTTTTTTCATTTTCATTTGCTCTAACAATTGTGTTTCTACAACGTACTAACAGAGGAAAATGAGTGGCATGCAAAAACAAACAAACAAACAGTGTGGCCAATGCAACACAATTTTCAAACGAAATACTCTTTATAGATGATTATTTTAATGAAGTGTTTGAAAAGACGGACTTTCAGATCGGCTACTGAATCAACATGACTTTGACCCACAAACCGAACTTCAAGTTCCATGTCGATGCATCTAATTTTTATAGGTTACCATTAGATAAGTTAGCTTACCCAATGTAGTTTGACGACAGGAAGAATGCAGTGTTAAACGTTCTTTTTTTTGTACATTAGAAGAGCCAGAATGCTTTGTTCAGAATGCTATCACCTTGAATTTATGCATTATAACCTCATTGCCTTCATTTCCACATCATTAAGAATCATTTGACCCCTGAATATTCAATGATATTGCAAGTAATAAAATGAGTACTGTATTTATAATATAAATTCTCACTTCTGCCACTAAATGTTGAATATTACATATATCATACTGCCCTTTTTAGACTTAGAATGAGTGTGTGACTTTACACGGGTCCTTAAGAAGATGTCGTTATGTACTTGAGAGTGAGAGATTTCACTTTTTTAAACCAGATTTCAGGATGAGAATGTTATTTGTGTTTGAATTTCATTACACTGCTCTAGAAGGGATTCATTATCTTGATATCCAGGGCAAAGAAACCTTATATAGGAGTGAATCTAGTTCTACAGTAACTTATCAGCCCTGTCAACATACCCTGACAAAGTGTGTGTAATTCCCTCTAACCAAGCGTGGGATCCACACCCTATCAGTGACCCTGTCACACATACCTGTCACTCAAACCTTCTGCCCCCTTGACATGTTTACATCACATGTGACAGAAGATCACTGTCACTTCCTATTTAGTTCAGGTTTAAGTCATTATTAGTCAGTCAGAATGCATCAGCTGCAATGCGATGTGCTTGTGTTGAGAAGTCCCCTTTTGTCCACCTTATTTTTAGCATAAGAGCGGATGTGGCCATTTTTAACTTGAATGTGCTTCCTGTGCCATCTGCGTTTTACTTATTTTAGCCTTACAAAAACAGTTATGTTGCTTCATATTGCAAACTTTATTATTGTAATCATAAACACACTGGTTTGTATCACAAAAAGTTTTACTGTTTGCTGCATTTCACTGTTCTTTTAGTTGTCATCCTTCTAATCCGACGTCTTGCACATTCACAGAAAATAGCTTACTTCCGAATTGCGAAATAAGGTGGATAAGCTCATACAGCAAACAGAACACACGCTACCAAATAAAAATGATTTTTTATTAGGATCAATATTAGTTTTTAGTAAATGCACAGTCACATTAGCCAAATTGCAGCTACATTTTGCATGCAAAAATGTCTACTTTCAATATTTTGGAGATGGATGAGGGTCACAAAGAAGTCACTTTCAAACCAAGCAGCTTCCTGTTGGCCAGTGCAGTGAATTTATGTTGCAAACTTAAACATGAGCGCAATCTACATGTGAAACTCCAGATCACACAAATTCCTAATGAAATGACTGGAATTCACCAAAATGTCATCGATCAATGGAAAATAAGACTGCACCTTAAGACAATATATCAGATGTTTACTAAATGAGTTCAGTAAGATATAGTTTTTTGTTGATTAAAATTTACTATTAATATGTTTTCTACAGGTCAATTAACAGTCAACAAGCATTTTAAATCATTTTAACCTGGGTCCATAGAGATGCTTTAGTTAGCTACTGTGCAAAAACTTTGTGTATACACAGTGAAAGAGGAAAAAATTTGGATTAAAATGTTCATATAGCACCGCTGAAAAAATCCATCATTCCTTTAAAACCCTCAGAAAGACCTTTCTATTATAGTTTCCTTCTGCCATACATTAACTCTGACCATTTAGATTCAAAAACTTCCAATCCTGCTCTTCTTCATCTAGTACTTAAAGACTGCAATACACTTCAGAATGTATTCTCTACAGTTTGTGCTTGACAAAAAACTATATTCCCCGTGCACCCGCTCTGACCGCTAGCTACATCTTGCTCTACTTTCTACTTTCATTTGTCCAACCATGATTTTTATGGCACAATCGGTGATAAACTAGTCTAATATCATGCAAAGACTCTTTGCCACTAAAAAAGACAGATAAAGAGAGAATCCCAGAGAGAGAAAGAGATCAAAACGCAGTTGGTTATTGTTTATAGTGGCTAACAGAACTGAATATAGTTCCCAGAAACTATATAGACTAGCAGAGAATAAGCAGGGCGAGAAATCACATGTTTAATCACAGCATCCAGAAGCTTTAGTGATGAACTCTTCAGCTGCATCCAATCCAGTGTCTGAGATCTGATTACGGCAGATCGTTTCTCTCCGTGGTGGACTCCTTAATGATCTTTGAAAGAGAGATTGCATAGGTTAGTTTTAGTTAGAACAGAAAACAATGAACAAATAAAAAGATGAATAAACAAATTTGTAATGCAGAGATGACCAAGGCTATAGTTGGCTAAGTATAAATCAGTAAATTGACCTTTCATTCGGCCTTGCCATGCCATAGACGTGGGGGAAAGCATATTCCTAATTCATTTTTTTTTCATTGCATTGCATTGTGTTGCATTGAAATCTATAGAATCTAAGTGAAATTGGTTGAAAAAAATGATTACACGTTACAAAATTTGCTAGCATTAGTTAACTGCAGTAGTTAAAGGGACAGTTCACCCCAAAAAAATGTAATTTTGTCATTAATTACTTAACCTCATGTCATTCCAAACCTCTAAGATCTTCATCTTCGGACCACAAATTAAAATATTTTTCGATGAAATCTGAGAGCTTTCTGACTTTGCATAGACAGCAACTCACACGTTCAAGGCCCAGAAAGGAAGTAAGGACATCGTTAAAATAGTCCATGTGACATCAGTGGCTCAACTGTAATTTTATGAAGCTACAAGAATACTTTTGGTGCCCAAAGAAAACTAAAATTCTGACTTTATTCAACCATTTTTCTCTTCTGTGTCAGTCGATGTGCATTCACAAGAGTACACGACACATCAATGGAGGGTCGAAAGCTCTTGGATTTTATTGTGTTCTAAAGATAAACAAAGGTCTTATGTGTTTGGAATGACAAGAGGGTATGTAATTAATGACAGAGCTATCCCTTTAACGTGAACTAAAAAACAAAAAATAGTTCTAAACCATGTGTTAATCTTAGTTAATGTAAATTTCAACATATACAAATACAATATTAAAATTAAAAAAAAATACTGTTTTATTTAATGGACTAACATGAACTAACAATGAATAGTTTTTATTTAATATTTTTATTAACTACCATAAATGGGACCCTATTGTAAAGTGTTATTGCAGTTTGGGATGTAATGCAGCATTTACTTTTGGCCCATGGTCCTCAATCAAGTTTGATTTTTGGCCCAAAATTTTTGGCAATTCTGCTTTAATGCAATGGATGAAAGAATTAATGAATCAATTAATACAATTAATGAAAGATTAGATCATTTAACTCTTTTGTAAGATTGTTGGAAAAGAAAATGTTGCCATCAGCTGATGATGAAGTAGATGTCTATTCATGTAAACTGGGTGTCAATTTTTATTTTTTTTAAAGCTTGATGAAGAGCGCCTCCTAGTGTTTACCTCTCCATCACGAGTCTCAACGGTTCGCACGACTATGCTCCTTTTCACATGCGCCTCAGGAGTCAGCTTAGTGTCCAAGCTGGTGTCTAACAAAACACACACACACACACACACACACACACACACACACACACACACACACACACACACACACACACACACAAATGATTAAATAGAGACATTTAATCCAAGCAGAAATCAACAACTGGATGATGAATCACTCACCTCTAAACTGTAAGTTGGTGAAGTTCTGCACCGGAACAGTGATTCTAGAAGAGGTTGAAGATATTCAGTTAATCATATTTGAATTAATATACTCAAATTATTGTGGTTGATGCCATTTCTCTCCTCTCACCTGCTTTCCTCTCCTTCGAGCAGCTTCCTGTAGGTGGCAATTTCAATATCCAGAGCCAGTTTTACATTGAGCAGATCCTGGTACTCCTGCAAGTGTCTGGCCATCTCCTCCTTCAGCATCTGGATCTCATCCTCCAGACGGGCCACTGTGTCCTGGTAACCGGCCGTCTCTATGGTGAACCGCTCCTCCATCTCTCGCAGCTGACGCTCCAGGGACTCGTTTTAAAGACAGCGTGAGAAGTTTGAAATGGTTTTGAGAGGATGATGACTTTGCTGTCAGGTACTGTGAATTTGTCATCATTGTTGTTCTGAATAAGTTGATGACAAGTTACTTACAGATCCACGAAGAGATTCCAGGTCACAGGTCAAGCCCTGAATCTGTCGACGATACTCGTTGGCCTCCTGCTTAGCTTGTCTCAGAGCCTCTGTGTTACGGCTGGCTGCATCAGTCAGATCAGCAAACTAATGAAATAAAGAATAATTCTTATTAAAAAAAAAGATGTAGAAACATTTTATTATATTATACTATTTTACAAATAAAATTTTGCACTTCAAATCTTCTAATAGAAAAGATCACTACAGAGAATGCATGTGTGTGTGTGTGTGTGTAACCTTCGAGCGATACCACTCCTCAGTCTCCTGCATATTGGAGGTGGCCATGGCCTCGAACTGAGCTCTGATCTCCTTCAGGGCAGTGGTTAAGTCTGGCTTAGACACATCCAGATCCACATGAACCTGTTGGGCAATCAGCTGCTCCTGCAGCTGCATCATCTCCTACACCGAACAAGGAAGAAGGGTGAAAGAGAGAGAAGTTAACAGGTGAATATAATGGTGTCTGATTTAATCTGATCTTAATCTGTTTGGGCAGATAAAGACATCAAAATCTGATATAGCTACAGATAGCCAGGTTAAATGAACAGATTTGATGCCAGTTGGAGTAAAATGAAAGGAGACAGGGATGAAGTGAACAGATGGAGGTAGTGTGGAGAGAGTGGGAGAGATAACACACCTCCTCATGGACCTTCTTCAGGAAACTGATCTCATCCTGCAGAGCATCAATCTTCCTCTCCAGCTGTACGCGGTTCAGAGCTGCTTCATCCACATCCTGGAATCAAAAGTGAAATTCATGACAGCAATATGATAACTTATTCATGATCCATGAATGAGATGGGAATGGAGTGCTCCTCACTTGTCTGAAGGTGTTGAGGTTGTTTTCTGCTTCTTGCCGTAGGGCAGTTTCATCTTGAAGTCTGGAGGACGGATAAGAAAACATATCTAAAAAGAAGGATTCTACCCTAATTTCTACAACCAATAGTAGTCCACATATTCAAGATTTGCGGACCCTAAGAACTCCAAAGTATTTCCCCTCTTGAAAATGTATTTAGGAAGTCATAATGTTTATTTATTTTTTTTATTTGTTTTGTACACACACACACACGCACACATGTATATTTTTTTTGATAGAAATTATTTTTTTATTATTCAGCAAGGATGTTAAACTGATCAGAAGTGACGATTAAGAATTTTTCCATTATTACAAATAAATTATTTTGTAAATATATGCTGTTCTTTTGAACTTACTCTTCATCAAAGAGTCCTGAAAAACAGTTTCTTGAGCATCAAATCAGCATATTAGAATGATTTCTGAATCGAGTTGCAAAAAGTGGAAAATTTCCAGTAAATTTCAGAAACATTCCAGAAATTTTGGAAAACTCTCCAGGACTTTTTGGAAAGTTTCTGGAAATGTACCAGAAATGTTCCACCCTATTTCTGAAGGATCATGTGACACTGAAGATTGGAATAATGATGCTGAAAATTCTTTTTGAATGCTAATACTTTTTCATCACAGGAATACATTACATTTTAAAATGTATTAACATTAAAATGTTTAAATATTAAGTATTTCAAGTTACAGGTTTTACTTTTAAAGGTTTTTTTTTTTTTTTTTTTTTTTTTTTTATTATTTAATACTTTTTTTTTTTTTTTTTTTTTGATTGATTTATATTATACATATTTATATGTATACATATTTATACAGGTAGGACATGTCTATAGTGTTTATAGTCCTGACTCCCCATAATCACCATAATATCAAAATATATGATCTGTGATCTGTGAATTTCCCCTGCCCTCAAAGTGTATCCTAAATAGTTACTTATGATAAATCAGTTTTGACAGTTGTAATGAAAGGCTCACAGTGGAGGTGACCTGTGATGGTGAGGTGAGACCTGCAGCAGGGGGCTGGACAGGGTTCAGTGGATCTTGCTCTCACAAACACACACACACTGCTGTTACTGCTCTTTGCCACAGCGTGGAGTAGATGCACTGCCTTTCATTCACACCCTTCTAAACAGAGCAGCTACACCTAATATACATCAATATGAGCCATCTCAAACAAACAGTGTCTAGTTTGAGCATGCAAATGTACATCAAAAATAATTACTTAGAATTTGGTTGCACAGCTTAGTCCTAATGCAACTTTACTTTTTATTACTGACTTTGCTATCATGGTTTCTGATTTCAGTTTTATTTCACAAAAATGTTACTAATGTTTCAACATTAATAGAAAATTGCATTATATAAAATAAAGTTTAGTGATTGAAAAAAAAAATGCATTTTCCTGTCAGTTTTGTTTTAAGAGACTCATAAATGTTTTCACTTTGTATCTTGAATAAAAGTTGCTCTATGAATGACCTGGTATGGGAAACACGCCGGTTTTTACTGATTCCAGTCAGTGTAAAGGTATGAAGGTTTGGAATTAGGCAAAAAATGTGGTTATTCTCTTACAAAAGGGCATCTGAACTGGGAGTGTTCAGCCTTTGTGGAAGCTGTAGCAAGGTATTGTGCCCCTCCCTGCCCCCATACCACTCAGCGAATGAAAAGAGAGCATGGGATCGAGTGAGAGTAAGAAATGGGGAGCCTCTCATTGAAAACAGAGTTGGGGTGCTATAAATTCACATAGTAACATTCAAGTTGTGCCAATAGAACTGATGTGGAAAAATGCCAGAGGAGTTGCAGTTCTTAAGAGATTCTTTACGAAAGCTGTTCTTAAGGGCAGGATGGCATTTCTTGGATATGGCTACTGACCTTTTTTGTAACATTGTTCTCCTGTTGCTCTTAACGTTCTTGTTGGTGTGTCCCGGAATGTATAAGATACCTCGATTCCAGCCAGGCACATCTACTCATACACAAGTACACCCTTTTTTACACTTTGTTTTACTTTGACACATTGGTTATAGTGATTCTAACTTTATGTTGACAGTTGTTTTCATCACAACAACAATAAATCAAGATAGTTTTGGTTTCTCACTGGGTTCCTTTTCATTTCTGAAAGTGAACTGATAAAGGATCTCACTGGTTTGAATGCAGTGCAAGTCACTTTAAATAGACGTGTCTGCCAGTTTTATAAATGTAAATGTAATGTCAACAGAAGTTACTTTATAGATCAAAGTATAAATCTATTATAGTATATAATTCATATACAGATATATAATAGATAGATATATAATTATATTATAGTATATAATTATATATATTATATAAATATAATAATATCTATCTATCTATCTATCTATCTATCTATCTATCCTTATATTTATAAAATATCTCCAAGATACATTCAAAACATTTTGAGAAAATATAAATCTATAATCTTTAATTTCACAATTTTTATGTTTGGTTAAATATATTTATATATTATATTATATAATAAAATATACTATATAACCCTTTAAGTGGCACAAACCTGAACCCTAGTCTGAAACACGTTTTAGACAAAAAGTTGCAAGATTCAATTATTATATTATATTATAATTTTATATTATATTATACACTGCCCGTCCAAAAAAAAAAAAAAAGTCACCACCTGGATTTAACTAAGCAAATAGTTAAGATCCTCCCATTGGATAATTACTGCATGGATGATTATGTTATGTGCCCAAAGAATGAGGTCAGCTGACTACCTGAATATATAATGACCAGGTTATTCCATCAATTAATTTTTTCTTCCCTGATGGCATGGGCATATTTCAAGAGGTCAATGGCAGGATTCATCGGGCTCAAAATTGTGAAAGAGTGGTTCAGTGAGCATGCAGCATCATTTTCACACATGGATTGGCCACCACAGAGTCCAGAGTCAGACCTTTACCCCAGTGAGAATCTTTGGGATGTGCTGGAGAAGACTTTGCACAGCGGTCCGACTCTCCCATCATCAATACAAGATCCTGGCGAAAAATTAATGCAACTCTGGACGGGAATAAATGTTGTGACATTGCAGAAGCTTATCGAAATGATGCCACGGCGAATGCGTCCTATAATCAAAGCTAAAGGCAGTCCAACTAAATATTAGAGTGAGTGACTTTTTTTTGGGACGGGCAGTGTATTATTATTATTATATATTATATTATTTTATATTGTATTATTATTTTGTATTTTATTTATTATAATTTTTAATTAATTATTATTATTATTTTTTTTTAGAAATTCCATTCAATTTCCACCCGGCTCAGAACTCTGGGAAGGCACTTTAAATGGGCACAACACATCTGTCCTTACCTCTGTTTAAGAGTGGCCAGGTCTGAGGCCAGGTTGTCTCTTTCAATCTCCAGTCTGGCTTTACCAGCGTTGAGACCGTCCACCTGCCTGCGGAGCTCCCTCAGCTCCTCCTGGTAGATGTCCCCCAGACGGCTGGGCTCCTTCCCCCTCAGCTGGTTCAGTTCCGCCACCAGCATCTTGTTCTGCTGCTCCAGGAAGCGCACTTTCTCAATGTAGCTGGCGAAGCGGTCATTCAACCCCATCATCTCCACTTTCTCATTGGTGCGCGTCTCCCGGTACTGGGCCTTCAGCAGGGAGTCCGCAGAGAAGTCCAGCCGCTCCCCGCCCAGGGACAGACGCGAGGTGGACAGGGTGATGGGGCTGGAGGTCAGGTGGCGCGGGCTGCTGTGGAGGGACAGGCGGCCTGTGCTGTGGCGGCTGGTGACCCCCACGGACGGGGAGCCGCCCGAAGTCCCGAAACGCTTTCGGTAGGATGAGAAAGCTCGCTGGGGCTCCATGTCAGAGGAAAATGAGATTGAGTGTGGGTGAACTTTGAGTTTTTATAGAGAAGGCGGGGGAGAGAGAGGGGGTCCAATGGGGGGCAAAGGCCAGGGGGTGTGTATGTGAGCCCAGAATTGTTTGTACTTGTCCACCAGTCTCCTGACTGCCTCTTTTCACTCTATTCTCTGGTGTGGGGTGCACACAGTCAGTCAGAGAAAATCCTATTCATGCCACTGCTGGATCACATACACACAGAGACACACTGCAATGGCACTGATATCTGACTGTTCTGTCTCACCCCATGAAAAAGTGCTGCTTTGTACCTTTTTTAAGTTAATTTGGAGTTTCTCTGCTACTCTGTCAGAGTTTTCCTGTCGTTCCAAGAGGGATTTTAATGATGTCACTGAAACACTGGGGTGATTATGTAACTCTTCGTTATAAAAGGAGTCTGCCACTCTCTTTTGTGATGATTTGGGAACATCACACATGCTTTTCAGCACCACTGATTCATATCTGTTTACCAGAAAAATCAAGTAACCAGAAGATCTGACTCATTTAACTTTATACAACTCACTCTGGTTAACTACTAAAGGAATAGTTCAATCAAAATAGTTTTTAAGCCATCATTTACTCACCTTCATGTCACACAAAAGAAGATAGTTTGAAAAATGCCTGAGCTGCCCTCGGCCATAAAATGTCAATGGAAGCTAAAAAAAAAAAAAAAAAAAAAAAAAAAAAGTAAGAAAGAAAAAAGCACTCAAAGTTAGAGTTGTTGTTAAATAAATCTATTAAAATCATTCTTGTAAATTTAAATACAATTTTAAAAATTTTTTAAAAAAATTATAATAATATTTTTATATTTGAATTTTGTATTGTTTATGTTTATGTTGATATGATTCAAATATGACTGAAAAATGCATTTGAGCTAGATAGAACAATTTAAGAATTGTAGAAATTTAAACTAAAAAGGATACATTACATAAAATTACTAAAGCTAAAAAAAAATCTATTTCATATGTTTAATAAATACTATAATTGTAAATAAATAATACTAAAATAACACTGGCCAAAGCATCATGAAAGTAGACAATATGTCACATCTGCTGTATTCCAAGTTGTCATTCAATGACTTTGAAATCATTAGTCAGTGTTTACTGAAAATCTTGCCTTGAAAAGCTCATTTGACAGATGTGGGAAATAATCTATTGTATGGGAGTGTAGCGCAGACATTTTGCTAATAAATTTATAAAATGAGTATAACTATATTATATTTATACTATGTATTGCTGAAGTACAAGGGATAAAGGACAGCTGGTTTTGATAAATGGTTTGGCTCATGTCCCATCAGCAGTCTACAAAGTAGTAGAGGAGTGTATCAAGGCCAGAGAGACACTGGGGCACTAGACTTACAGCCAGACAGAAAACAACACACCCACCAATCAGATCTGTAGGAGATCTGTAGGCCCTGATGGCCAGACTGCAGGACTGTTATGGATGGATGGTCAGATCCAGTGGGAATGCAGGCTGTGATGGATGGTTGATTAGGAAATGTGGGGAAGATATTAGAAGTTAATTATGGGGCATAAATTCAGCATACAAGAATGGGGTAAGATGTGTCAGTGGTTCAACTGTGCCACCCAGTAATTTATGAAACTGTGAACAACCTTTGCCAAGTGAATGTATATTTAGCATTAAAGCATTATATTATATTATTATATCTAGCATTATTATTATATTATTATATCTAGCATGCTTTTTTGTATACTACATTACAAAAGTCAGTATCAATATAATTTTTTACATTTCTGAAATAAGTCTCTTATGCTTACTCTAATGCAAAGGATGCATTCATTTGATTTAAAATACAGTAAAAAGTAATATTGAGAAGTATTATTACAATTTAAAAAATAACATTATCTAATGATAAATAGTTGTTTTATTTACTATATATATCTATATATATATATATATATATATAACAACTGTGAAGACTGAGAAACACGTCATATTTGCCTGCAACATTAAGAGCTGGAATGTAGAAATGTAATAATATATTTCTTTTTTCCTCATTCTTGCCTTGAGTTCCACAGCAAGCCAAACCTGTTTACTTTCAAAATTTCTGAACATGTGAACTCAAAAGCATTTTTCATAAATTAATGATCTGTTTGAAATCTGCTGGAAGTTAAGAGCATTATAATTTTAATATTGAATCTTACATCAAATAATGTACACATACTGTACAAACATTTCTATCAACTTAGAAAAAAGGCTTTTCAGATCCGTTTTATTTTAGTGAATTGTAGTGCCATTTGTAGAAGTATAACAGACACAAATATCATTGATGATGGATTGGAAATATTTTCTGCTAAAGCTGAAATTCTGAAAGCATCTTGAAAAGGCATGTTTTTTCTACAGGGCTTAAGACTCATACACTGCGTAACTTTTGCCCCAGGGAAGAAAAAAAAAAACTGTACATACAGTACGTGGCACATAGCTGCCTCATCTGACAAAACATCTAAAAATCTTTTATTTTTCAGAACAAAAAACACCCCAGGCCAGTTTCTTGTGTCTCTCTATTTCTGCGGCAATAAAATGCTGCATATGGCAGATATTTAATTTAGAGGATTTTGTTTTTCAACAGTTTTGTATTTTTCATTAAAAATACTTACTTAAAACTTGAATATGAAAAATTGGCATTTAGGCACCAGATATTTAATATAATTTCTAGCCAATAACAATAATTTAGCCCCAGGGTATTTAATTATCCCAACCTGTACTGCAACATACCCATCATGCCAGACTCTCAACATAACCTGTTTCACTTTAGCAAGAAGACTATATAACCAGAGACACTCCTGAGGTTTCCAGACTCTCACTAACACACCGATTATTGTTGCTTCAGAAGGAGACTGCTCAAACTGAAACCATGAAGGCTCTGGTCTGTGTTCTTGTCCTGATGCTCGTGTGCAGCACTACTGGTGAGTTAACATCTCTAACTGCTGAATATCAGATAGCGCATATATAGGCCAGCCTGAAATTTATACTACTGATGATTGGATTGGAATTCAGAACTATGAGGAGAGACGTAAGGATGGTAATGTTGCCTGAAATGACTGTGCTAAACATAACTGTAGCGAAAAATTTAGAAAACATCAGCAGTAGCATGTATGTGTCACAGTAGCTCATGATTTGTTTGTGGTGGTTTGTCTGTCATTCTCTGTGCAGTGCACTCCCTCCAGTGCTTCACCTGTGAGGGCGACGACTGCAAGGTCAGAACCGAATGCCCCCCATCTGCCAACTTCTGCAGGACCGAGGCCACCGGTACGTGCTGAGACATGTCCTCATCCTGTCACTATTATGCAAAACTACAACTCTGTGCCTCTTTAAAATAAGTGAGGCTTGTTTAGATGCAGATACAGAGGCAGATTGATTGTAGCTTAAAAAAAATTGCAGGCCACATATACACTGTTAAAAAGGTTACATATTAAATTAAATAGTATTTAATATTACTGAGTCACCTTGGCTACATTAGATTATAATGTATTTTATTTGTATATACTCTTTTTTTTTATAAATATACTGCATGTTTATACTCTTAGGTATTAAATAAGCTGACAGATTTTGTACCTTTTTGTGTGTGTATGTTTCTGTACATATAATTCTATACATATATAAATAATGTATTTAAAATATGAATGTCTTTTTCCAGCACAACTTTTGTCCCGCACATGTGAGGAATCCTGCACACCTGGGGAGAACGTCCACTGCTGCGATCAAGACTTGTGCGGCTGAACGTCGCTCTGTCCAGTCTACAAATGGCCTTGTTATGCATGAAGAATCATTTTGCTCAGCAAATTTAAAATGTAAACACGAATCGGTATATAGAGAAAATGTAATAAGTATGGGCACTTACAAAATTAAAAAAAAAAAATCTCAATAAATATTTGTCTGCATGAATGATTTTCACTTAATGTGTTGCTTCTCTTTTACTGTTGAGACAGTTAAATGTATTGCTTCAGGTGTGTGAAACAAAAATCCAGTAATAAAAAAACAGTCATACTTTAGTCTGGGCATCAATTCTCACTATTAACTAATGATTAACTATGACTTTTGCCTCAATAAACTCCTGATGTGAAGATTATTAATAGTTACACTCTTAATAAAACAGGCTCTTTACTGGCATCAGTGGTTCTGTGAAGAACCTTGAACATCATGGTACCTTTCAAATGCAGAAAAAGTTCTTTAGATTTTTTAAATGTTCTTCAAAATGGTTCAAGAACTGTTCACTGAAAGGTTCTTTTGGGAACCAAAAATGGCTCTTCTATGGCATCACTGCAAAAACACCCTTTTGGAACCTGTGTAGTAAGGTAGTTGATAAGTTTAGGTATAATATAGGTTTAAAGGATCTAAAATTTGATCATGCAGAATAAAGCCTTAATATGTGCTTTATAAGTATTAATAAACAGCCAATATGCTAGTAATATGAATGCTAATAAGCAACTTAACTGTGAGAATCGGTCCCACAAAACCAGACATACGAGTAAATTTGTTATTTTTTTTTTTAATGGAGATTTATACATCATCTGAAAGCTGAATAAAAAAAGCTTTTGTGAGAATTTTTGGAAGATTTTCATATTTTTGAGAGTCTGGAATTTTTTGGAATTCTGGAATCTGAGTTTGAATTAGTCGAATTTTAGTTTTTTGTAATTTATGTTATTAGTAATGAAATTAAGTTTGGATATATTTATGGTAGGAAATTTACAAAATATCTTCATGGAACATGATCTTTACTTAGTATCTTAATGAGTTTTGGCATAAAAGAAAAATCAATCATTTTGACCCATACAATGTATTGATATTGAAATATAACCGTGTGACTTATGACTGGTTTTGAGCTCCAGGGTCACATATCAGAAAGATTCAGACTAGAAGTCTGAATAAAAGTTCTGGTAATAACTGTGAACAAACTAGGCATCAGATAAAACTCATGTTGATTCTCACTTAAATTACCAAGTTGGGTGGGTAGACTTGACAGGGCGACTAGAATACAAATGACTCTTTGCTTCCACTGTAAGGCCAGCTGTAATTTATGCTGTTTAGTGTGTTTAGTGTCAGGACTAACATGGAGGGCCGTCATTACTATCCGCTAATAAATATCTGCAGCGGTGACTGTGGTTGCCTCAGCCCCGGTAACTGTGGGAATGTCTGTCTGAGACCAAACATTCAAGAGCGGTGAAAGTATGTTAGTGTATGAGAAGCCTTTCCATAAAGATGTCCAGTTGTTCTCTTCTCAAATCTTCCTCATTTTTTAAGTTCGTCTCTACTGTTTATTGGCACACTTGGTTTCGCTCTCTCAGCTGATTCATGTCTCCAGTGTAATGAGGCAGGAGCGAACAGCAGAATCCTAATGCTGTTTCCACCGACTGATCATCAGCCAAGACAAAGCCACAACCAGACTCTGAGACTGCACTAATCTGCCAAACTCCGTTTGTGAGTGTTTACGCTTGTTTATGTGTGTGCGTGTTGATTGTGAATCTTACTGTGTGTAATAGAATCTGAGGAATACAAATTTAAATGATGTGGCAATCATGGCTAACACAACAACTAGCAAGTCCAAGACATAAGCAAATTTTGCCAAAAAATCCAGCCAGGTGCTCCGCTTAGAAGCTGACAAGAGACATTTGTTGTGCTTCAAACACAAGAGTTCTTAAACAAAACTAAATTAAAGGGATAGTTCACCCAGAAACGAATCATTTACTCACCCTCATGTTGTTTCAAACCTGTAAGATTTTTGCTTATGTTAAACATAAGATATTTTAAAGAATACTGGTAATCAAACAGTTGATGGTCCCCATTGACTTCCATAGCATTTCTTTCCCTGCTATGGAAGTCAGAATTTCATAATTTAGGTGAAATATTCCTTTAAAACTTAACACAAAAACTAAATGAAAACATTTTCATTAAACACAAATGTGTTTGGAAAAAAATTAAGAAAAATTCTATAATAAAATGCATGACCACAAAATAACTAAAACAAAAAATCAAATACAAAACAAATAAACGATTAAAAATAAAATAACTAACTTAATAAATAAATAGTTTGTTCTTGTATTGTGTATGTTTATAGCATGCCCTCATTACGCATGAAAATTTTGGTAGATTTGAGATATCGAGCGCTGAAAATGGTTGAAATGTTATCAGTATAATGTATTAACTTCAGCCCTAAAATACTAAATCTAAAACAAAAACTACATATATTGGAAAACTAAACTTAAACTAGGTAACACTAGCTACCATTTTATAGTGACTACTGAACTCTATTAAAAATGAAATTTAAAAAATAAAATTAAAAATGACAATTAACCTGCTAAATTATACATTACAAATATTATGCATGTATAATATGACACTGTTATTTACTTGGCAGTCTATGGGACAGTCACAGGCCTCCAGTTTTTCATCCAAAATATCTTAAATTGTGTTCCGAAGACGAACAGAGCTTTTACGGGTTTGGAACGACATGGGGGTACGTGATTAATGACAAAACTTTCATTTTGGGGTGGAGTGTCCCTTTAATGCATGGTTAATCTTGTTATCTTAACGAAAAAACTGATGAAGAAATACAAAGAACAAACCTGTCATTCTAATCAACACATTTGGTGTCTATGCCTGTAGCATTATTACACTACAAATACAAGTTTAACACATGAAGTCAAAAGAAATGCATTCCTTCTCTGTCACAACTGGTCTAACAACATACACAAGAAAATCTCTTTTACCTTCTTGATGGTGAAAAGACCAGGGGAACACTGACAGCTGAATGCTTGCAGTAAATGTGGGAAAAAACGCAGTGAAGAAATAATGTACATCTTAGACTTCACATAAGTCACGTCTTTATTCCTGCCTGAACATAATGTTTCACTTTGCACTATATTTCACTGCACAGAGAGAAGAGGGGGAGCAAGTGCTATAAATTCAGTCGCTCCTTTCCTTGATGCCACAATGGTGTGTATTCACAGAGAAAAGCAGTTAGTACTGTGACTGGCTTAGACTGACTCCAAACAGACAAAGACAGATGGTGAGAAACACACGGTTAGCAAGAATCATGAACAAACACATATAACAGGTATGAGAGGACAATGAAAACTACACAATATATTCAAGATTAAAAATAAGCACACTTTACATTAAATACGTGGTTTTGTGCATATTGTTTTATTTGAAAATATTTGATACAATGGACTTTGCACTGCAAGTCTCATGTCAAGATACATAAACATAATCATATACTGTGTATCTAACCTATTGGCTCGTATTCTTTTGCTTATCCCAGGGTTCTCAACTAGACTTAACATTTCTCTGAGACATTTCTCAATCTTTGGTACAATACTGATTTTTAGCTGCCGAAACAAAAACTAGCAGCTATTTTAGATCATATTTGAGCCATTCAACTGTTTTTGAAGAGGCCAAAATACTTTCAAAACAATATAAAAGAAGGACAAGTGGTCCTGCAGTCAGTGTTGGTGTGCCCGTATGATGGACACCTGTCACTCAAACCCTGAGCTAAACAAAGTCGTCAAGCTGAGTGGAAATCCGCCCCTGGCATCCACCTACATTTTCACTTGAACAATAACCCATGATTCATTTCCAAAGAAAGCATTGTGCCTTTTCACACACTTTTCTGAGTTCCTCATAAACATGCCTAGTCTCACGCACTTACTTTCAGTATAATAACACTTCCTGCATTCCGAATATTTCAGAATTATCCAAAAATTCAGAAGTTTGGGGTCAGTAAGATTATTTAAATGTTTTTAAAAAACTCTTGTGCTCACCAAGGCTGCATCTGATCAAAAATATACCAAGAACAGTAATATGAAAATCTATTACCACCTAAAAAGAACTGTTTTTTGGGGATTTAATTACTATAATGGCAAAAATGAATTTAATTTGTTTTAGTGTTACATGATCCTTCTGAAATCATTCTTTTATTTGCTGATTTGCTTGTATGATCAAAAACATTTTTATGTTGAAAACAGTTGTGTTGCTTAACATTTTTGTGGAAACCTTGATACATGATGAGTAGAAAGAAAAAACAAATTGAGAAAGTAGAAATCTTTTGTAACATTAGAAATAATCTTTACTGTCACTTTTGATCAAATTAATGCGTCCTAGCTAAATAAACATATTCTTTCTTTCACAAAAATCTCACTGACCCCAAACTGTGAATGGTAGTGTACATTAACTTTAATACCATTTTCATTTTCTTAGCATAAAAACAAAATCTTTCTTTTCCACATCTTATTTTTCCTTCCAACACTGCAACTCTGAATACATAAAGGCAAATATCAAGTCCTTCCTAAGTGGCAGCGAATGTGAATATCTGCGTATACATGCATTTCTGAGAATGATTCAAGGCACTGGTCACTGCCTGTGACAACCTGCATCAAAATCCTGTCTGCACTGAGATTCTCCCCGATATCCACAGGTGAAAAAGCAGACAGAAACAGACACACACTAAACACTTAAAAACACGAGTACAGGAGACTTGTGACTTGCACAGATCATGCACGTCATAAATCGCCAGAGCTCAATTTCCAGCCAGTAATAAACACATGTAAAATCATGTTGTAGTCTCTGCAAAACCAGCTGCTGTTACAATTCTTGTTTCTAACTCATCTTCTGTTCCTAAAAGCATAACTCGGTTCAGAGTCACTATATAAAAATAGATTTATACACATACATATATATATACTCGTATATAAAAATGGCTGATCATTGGGACATAAATAAAAGTGAAAAAAGCTTCACATTCTGTGTAACAAATGAACAATTTGGTATATTCAACATTCATATTCAAAAGTGCATCTGATCCAAATGAGTCCACTTTACTGCCGTAAGACATTTAAGGCACAACACTTTCTAAATACATTTTCTTTGGCAGGGCAGGAGAGAAAACTTATATACAACCTAATGTGCTCTCATTATCTCACCACACACAAAATAACCGATAACACAGCCCTTACGAGGTTCCCAATTTAACATCTCATCATCGCTATAGGAATACTATAGATTAGCTGCATCTTAAGTGCTGCACTGCTGCTCTCTACAGGACACTATAAGGCACTACTGCGGTACAAAACTTTGTATTAAACTTCAACCACCTTAACACTATAACCTCATGCCTTGACCCTCTGCATCAAAAAACGAGAATATGCTGCTTTCTGTAACAGACTAAAACAGTTCTTACAAATTCTAAATCAAGAAAGTGCAATTCTATGAAGATTAACCAATATATATATATGTATATGTATATATATATATATATATATATATATATATATATATATATATATATTATTATATATATATATATACACACACGATTAATCACGAATGCAGGAACAAGCTTTCTTGATGTCTGAAAAACTCATTCAGGGGTCAGTGAGATTGACCCTGTTGGCTTTAGAAGGCACATTTGGCAGTTATTGTAAGAAACAGTCTGCTCTGAAGCAGCTCAGTGGCTCAAACAGTATCATGTTTGTTGCATCTGCTAATCCATGAAAGTCCTGTAGCGCCCCCTGCTGTCCCACAGACATCACATTTCAAACCATTAGAGAACAAACCAGTTTTTTGACCTCATCCTGGCGACAACCCAGATTGGGAGCTGGAAGGTCACATGCTGTGGAAATGTACTGTAGATTGCCTTTGAAGCTGAGCTTATGACTCTTTAACCAGAAAAAATGAGGTTTTTAACCTGTGGAAGCAGCTAGATGGAAACCTCAGCACAAGATCTGGGAGAAGGGATGTCTGAGCAGTTCCTCTGCACTCGGCCGGTACTTGGCCTCCACGAAGATGCAGCGGAGGAAGTCCCGAGTGTGTTCGGAGATGTGAGAGGGCAGCTGGGGGTTGGTGGGCTGAGTGGCAATCTTAAATATGGCTGCCATGGCCTCAAATTCAGCCCACGGAGGCTTTTCTGTCAACATCTCCACCACAGTGCAGCCTAGACTCCTGTTCACACAACACAGTTTAAGAAAAAGGACCCATTAGGTTACATTGTATATTTTTAACATTCCACGTTTTCTAGTACTGTTTTAAAGATTCAGTAAAGTTATCGTGATATTTCAGGTGTTTCAAAATTAAATTTTGATTGATTTTTGTTTAAATTGTTTTGTAATTTTGATTCAAGTAAATTGATCTTGTTTTATGGACATTTATAGACCTGGCCTGCACCCCTGCAGAGCCGGAGCAGAACTCCTGTCGGACAACATCTCCAGGACGCTACGCTCCATATGACTAGTAAGCCAATTCTCAAATAACTGCTATGATGGCTTTTGTTCTACCTGCTTAAATGATAGAAGTACTTGCGCTGTCCAGTCTATTAAGACTGTGTCTGTTCCCCGAACAGTGAGGTCAAAATATAAATTTAATGTAGGATCTAGAAAAAAATCTGATCGTGATTAAACCAGGAAAATGCTAAATAAATGAGCAAAAACATTTTTTAAAGTTTGGGCTCCTAAACATTAGAGCACTAACACCCAAAGAAGTTATTGTAAATGAAATGATCACAGATAATAGTTTTGATGTACTCTGCTTGACTGAAACCTGGCTAAAACCAAATGATTATATTGGTCTAAATGAGTCTACTCCATCAAACTACTGTTATAAACATGAGCCCCGTCAGACTGGTCGAGGGGGAAGTGTTGCAACAATATATAGTGATATTCTCAATGTTACCCAGAAAACAGGATACAGGTTTAAATCATTCGAAATACTTCTGCTTAATGTTACACTGTCAGATATGCAAAATAAATATATGGTTTATCTTGTTATGTTTGATTTTTATAGAACACCGAGGTGCGTGTTTAGTTTTCATATATGTCCTACTGGTTACTGTTGATAAAGCACTAATTGTCTGAGATTTTAACATTCACGTTGATAATACAAATGATGCATTAGGACTTGCGTTTAATGACCTAATAAACTCTTTTGGAGTCGAGCAAAACGTCACCGGGCCCATTCTTTGTTTTAATCATACACTAGATTTAATTATATCGCATGGAATTGATCTTACTGATATAGATATCATACCACAAAGTGATGATGTTACTGACCATTTCCTTGTATCGTGCATTCTGCGTATTACTGATATAAACTATATGGCTCAGCGTTACCAGCTGGGCAGAACTATTGTTCCAGCCACTAAAGACAGATTCACAAATAACCTGCCTGATTTATCTCAACTGCTCTGTGTACCCATAAATACTCATGAACTAAACAAAATGACTGGCAACATGGGCACTATCTTCTCTAACACATTAGAAGCTGTTGCCTCCATCAAATTGAAAAAGGTTAGAGAAAAACGTACTGTGCCATGGTACAACACTAATACCCACTCTTTCAAGAAAGAAACTCGTAGTCTTGAGCGCAAATGGAGAAAAACTAACTTGGACGTTTTTAGAACTGCGTGGAAAAACAGTATGTCCAGCTATAGACAGGCTCTAAAAACTGCCAGGGCCGAGCATATCCACAAACTCATAGAAAACAACCAAAAGAATCCAAGGTTTTTATTTAGCACAGTGGCTAGATTAATGAATATCCAGACATCGACTGATCTAAATATTCCCCCATAGTTTAATAGTAATGACTTTATGAATTTCTTCACTGATAAAATAGATAACATCAGAAATACAATAACAAATGTAGATTCTACAGCGTCTAATACTTCAGTTTTATCCAGCGCACCCAAAGATAAACTGCAGAGCTTTATAGGACAGGAAGAGCTAAATAAACTTATCACTGCATCTAAACCAACAACATGTTTATTAGATCCTGTACCCACTAAATTACCGAAAGAGTTGTTACCTGTAGCAGAAGAATTGTATTATTATACAATAATAATAACTCCTGATAATGTTCGGGGTTCAGACACACTCTCTCTGTTTTAATCTAGATTAAAGACTTGTCTCTTTGGGCAAGCATTCAAATAATGCATCTCATAATCTTGTACTACACTTACATCTGTTCAAAGGCACATTATTATTCTTTAGCTTGGGTTGAACAAATTATTCTTGCTTGATTGAAAGAGCCGCTATGCTAATTATGTCTCTATTTGTTTCTCTGTTTCTGCTAGGTTTTACACAAGCTCCTGGATCCAGAACACCTGAGAAGAGATGATGCCAACCCCTCAGAGGACCTCAGATGATGCTTATTTTTTTTCTATTTTTTTCTCTGTTTCTTGTATGCAGAACACCGATTCCAACATATAATCATTGCTGTTAAGTGTTCATTGTCTGTTTTTATTACGTCTATAACTGAATTTTAAAGCTCCTGGATCCAGAACACCTGAGAAGAGATGATGCCAACCCCTCAGAGGACCTCAGATGATGGCAACTTCATTTTCTGTAAAGCTGCTTTGCAACGATTTGTATCATGAAAAGCGCTATACAAATATGCTTGAATTGAATAGACATTTTTAATTGCAAAATAATCTGAAAATCCTGATTAAGAATGATTTTTTTTTTTTTTTTGCAGTGTTATATGCTAACAGACTATCTGATCTAACAGACAACTCTTGTGAGCTGACTTTCAGCCAATCATAATTCTCTCCTGGCCTGACGGGAGACTGTCCAATCAGTTTATGTGGGGGAATCCCTGAGCATCTGTGCACTTCTTAAAGACATAAAAATAACCAAATTCTTTTTCTCCTACTTCAACATTTGTTTATAAATCTTTCTTTGTTAAAAATAGGTTCTTAATATTAAGAGTATGTTGCTTTTTTAGACTCTGCAACATAGATCACAATCATGTCTGCTTAAAAAAAAAAAAAAAAACGGTTTACAGTAAAATGTGACTCTTAGACTGGATCTTAATGGTGAAAAATTATTGAGCACATCGTACCATTCCACAAATCCCAGCTGCTTTCTTCACTCTAGTAAGATTAGAATATTTTAAAGGTTTTTAGGTTCCTATGATGGAAAACGAAGATGGAAAAATTTTGTTCCAAAGCATTTTTTTCTAAACACTATAAAGACACGTGCACTTCTTGTGTGATGTTTTTTTATTCATATACAAAAAATAGTTCTCACCAAACGTCTGCCTTCCGGCCGTACCCCTCTCCACTGATGACCTCTGGGCTCATCCAGTACGGCGTTCCAGTAACAGAACGGACCCCAGTGCTGGACATGCAGATGGTCTGAAGCCGCTTACTGGCACCAAAATCTCCCAGCTTCACGTTGCCGGCTGAATCTCGCAGGATGTTGGCACCTGAACACACCGGAGGAAGTGACCAAGGAGAGCTGTTAGCATGCAATGAGCCTTAAGATCTTTGATCCAGTTTTCCTCTTGTTACATGTCTAAAAGATTTACAAGCTATAACAGTTGATCCAAAATTATTAAAACATGACGTTTTATTCAAATAGCCACTACAAATTGAACTTCGATATAATAAACTTGTTTATTTTAATTGCATTTCAAATAGGTGACAAACACACACACACACACACACACAGTATTTGACTAAGTGAGGTCTAATGCCAGACAGTACCTTTGATGTCCCTGTGGACGATCATGTTGCTGTGCAAGTAGGACATGCCCTCCAGAATTTGTCTGGTATACTTGCGTGTCACATTCTCTGTCAAAGCCCCATAAGCCTTCAGCTGGTCTTTGACTGAACCCTGAGGGTCAAAGACCACAGCACCAGTGAGTCACACTTAACTCTACGTCACAACCACAGTATTGCTAACAAACAGGTGTGAGATGACACATTATAACCCTTACAATAAAAATAATTTTTTTTACAATAGAACGCGTTAGAGCACCAAAATGAAAATTATGTTTTTGATTATTCACTCTCAAGTCATTCCAACACTATGTTGTTATTTTTTCTGAGGAACACTAAAGTAGTAAATTACATAGATTGATGTGTATTGATATGAACTGAAATCATATTTGATTTAAGAGCTGCGGAGGAGACAAAGATTATCTTTAAATGAGACTTTTTCATCCGTTTACAAAGTGTCATTGTATGGATTAAAAAAAAAATATATATATATATATATATATACAAAGATTTTTTTTTATTTATATTTTTATACACACACACACACATACAAGTGCTGGTACATGTATCGCGATTTATTTATATATAATATTGATGTTTTTGTTTTAATATTTTATGAGTGTTTTCTGTTTATATTTATTATGTATATATATATATATAAAACATGCATGTATATATTTAAGATTTATTAAAATATGTTGTTTATATATTATTAATATATTTATATAGATAAAATATAAATATAATATATAAAAAAAATTAAAATAGTAAAAATTTCTGAAGGATAATTATTATTTATAAAAATATAGATATTTTTTGAGTGTGTTGTTTTTATTTTTTTTTTGTTTATATATGTGTTTATATTATGTTTGTCACTGTGAACTGTGATTTTATGGAAAAATCCATGTGAAATTCTTTTTGGACATTTCTTAGAAAAATGAACAGCATACAGGTTTGCAACAACATGAGGATTAGTAAATGATTACAAAATTGTCATTTTTGGTGAACTATTTCTATTTCTTTAACAAGTCTAGTTCTGTTGCTTTCTCAACACTTGATGAGCCAGTGCTGTCTCAAACTCACCCCGGGCATATACTCCATGAAAATGGTGAGGGTCTTTTCAATATGGTCTCTAAGGCAACCGTAGTACTGAACGATTCGCTCGTGATGCAGGTTCTTCAACAGCTGTATCTCACACTCTAAAGCGCTCACCTCCTGCAGAAAGGGGGGCAAGAGTCATGACATGACCACAGCCGAGGCAGCTGGCTGTGACCAGAGCGGGGTCTGAGTGAGATGGCTGAGAATGTACGTGGAAGATCAAATGAACCACAACACACTAATACCAAACAGTGGTTAAGTGGTGCTTTGTTTTTGAGTGTTTAAGTGTATGTGTGTGTTTGTGTCAGTGAGGTCATGATCAATGAGAAATGCGTTGATAGACTACCCCACTTCCCCTCGCCTCAAAACCCGGCTCTGGTCGATGCACAGACAATGACACACAGATACAGGAAGTGACAGTGCATGTTTTTGCAGTGGCAGACAGGAAAGGATTGAAAGAGTGGGGGAAAAGTTTGAGAAACAACGAAAAAAAAACATGCTGGCAAACTCAAAGAGAATAAAATAAAAGAAAAGATCACGAAAAATACAAAAATAAAAAGTACCATAAAAAATAAAACAAAAGAAAATAAAAATCAAAACAAGAAGCAAAACACAACACAGCACAAAACAAAACAACAAAACATAACACAAAACAACACAATACAACAAAACAACAACAACACAAAAGACAACAAAATACAATACAACACAAAACAAAACAAAACAAAAAACACAACAAAACAAAATATAACACCACAAAAAAACAAAACAACACAAATGTAATACCTTGCTGGTCTCTGGACTGGCAGGGTCAAAATGAACCTGTTTTGCTGCAAGTTCCCTGCCTGTGTCCACATCATAGCACAGATAAACCCTTCCAAAAGCACCCTGACCAAGCAACTTCCCCCTGCGCCACGTCACTGGAGCTGTAGGGGCTACATGCATGAACATAACACATAGATACAATAATGACTGGCTGAATTAAACATATGAATTGACAATTTCACACAAATACCAACATTTTAAATACATCAAAGCACTCTTAAAATATTTATAAACACAACCATAATCTTCAACACCAGGATCTATCTCACACACTCACACTTATGAGGGACTGGGCGGTCCTGTGGGCGGAGTCTGGCTTGAGTATCAACCAGCTGCCAGCTCCCCAAACTCTCCTCACTGCCATTCAGTGAACGCCGCGACGGCACCAACGTGAACAAGTTTCCCTGGGCACGACGGATCCGTGGAAATGTCCGTCGACCTGAGGAGCAGCATTAATTGTATAAATTACGACATGAGAGGAACTGGAGTGTGTATGTGGGAGTATACCAAGTCTGAGTGTTTCATACCTTCACTGTGGTCTTTATGATGCAGTGACACATGATACCTGCGAGGGTACGTCCCTCCTTTCCCTACAATCTTATCATATACATGGTTTTCCCGGTCTGAAAGAGGAGAACGCAGAGAGAGCATGGACATTTGGGCCAGTGGAAAAGCTGATTTAAAAATAAAAGTATCTTCATCAAGGCGCACCTGCACAGTCCTGTCGGTTGTCAGGGTAACTCTTAACCCTGTGTGTCCGAGGTTTCCTGACTGAGGGACTGCGAAACAAGAGACACCAATAAATGAAAAATAAGACAGTGACAGGTGCTTACAATTACAGTATCATTCAAACACATTTCATATTGTGTTAGTTTCCTCACCTGTCAGAGTTGCTGTCCAGGGACTGACAGCTGCCAGACACAGAGTTTTCTGCACTGCTCCAAGAATCCAGCACCTTTAAATATAAGTGAACTATAAGATAAATGGACTCAGGTGGCACTGCAGGTGATTAGGTTACTGTATTTCATTTTAGCAGTGGTATTTAATGTGGCATATGCATGAATTCTCTCATAGAACATATGCTGTTTCTATGGGAACATCTCACTGTTTCACCATAACTCTGACACCTATTCTATACTTTAAGTCTATGCTGCACAAGTGGCTCTTTTTTCAATCTGGCTGCAAGAATATGCAAACTAGACATGTATATATGAATTGAAGGAAGTACAGTAATTGCAAAAGTTAGCATGTAGCCAAACTGACATTATTTTGATCGTTTATTTCTGCTTTGGAGAGTAATATATCTAGCACTAAAAAGCACTGACACAGCATATCTGGGGTGTATTTATAATGAATAGAAAAGAACTGAATATTCAAGTATAAGAACACCACTGGTCAAAAGTTTGGGTGAGAAAGATTTTTTGAATGAAAAAAGCAAAGTGACAACAAAAGTCCTTTATAATGTTGCTCAAAATTAATTTCAAACATGCTGTTCTTTTGAACTTTCTATTCATTGAAAGAATCCTGGAATAAAGTATGTTTCCACAAAAAAACCGTTGAGCAGCACAACTGGATTTCAACATTGAAATTAGAATGATTTAATCATGCCATCACAGGAATAAATTACAATTTAAAATATATTAAAATACAAAATGGTTATATACTGTGTTTTTGATCAAATAAATACAGCCTTAGCAGACATTGTTCTGTAGTGCATATAAATGTAACCTGATATATTAAAATACTTCTGACATACAACACACCAAATCAAAAATTCAGAAACACTAAATCTGTTTTAGTTTTGAAGTACCCACTGACACATTCGTGCACATGTCTTTAAACTCACACACTGGTCGCTGGTTTCAGGTATGAACTCCCCCTCGCTGTTGATGCTGGTGTAGGATCCCTGACGTGCGATTCGCTGTTGGCACTCAGGAACGTAACCAGGGGGCGGAGAACTTCGGCCAGTGTTCTGAGAGCCTACGTAAGAACAAGACAATAGACATAAATGTTACAACTAACAATTCAACATTTTGGAAGAACACATTTTTTACGTGATTTTTAAATATAGATGATTTGAGTTTTGGAAGAGTTACTGACCACACTGTGGTGTGAGACTGAGAGTGCGTGCATGCATGCAACAATTTGTATTCACATCATGTTTACTTCACCATTTTGTCCAGTTGTATGTTTTGTTTCCTTTCAGTCAGTACAGTGACTCAGTGAAAGAGAAAAAATGTAATAATTGCCCTGAAAATGGACACCTTACAGTTTATACACAAATATATTTTCTAAAGCTGTGTTAGCATGCAATAAACCAGTACAAATCAGGACTGTACAAACCATTACAGGTACAAATCTGCACACATTTTTTCACACCTAAATTTTTTGGTCCCTATGAAATCTTTAATTTATTTAGTTTTATTTTGTCCCTTTTTTGGTCCCTATGAAATCTTTAATTTATTTATTACATTTTTCTAAATTATATTTTAATGGTTCAGTTTAGTTTTAAACAAAATAAAAAAGCATGTCTAATCAATTTAATTCAAAATTATTATTATTATTTTTTTTTACAATAATAGGGTTTCTGGCTCTTTCTGTATTTATGATTTCATACAAATTTTTATGACCCGTTTTCACAATTCCAACTGCATTTTTACAGATTATGATAAGCTCAAAGAAAAACACTGGATTCGCAATACAAAACAAGAAAAAGTCCCAAGCAATGTGTTACACTGTGACAAGAGCACAATCTAAAAGCAGAACAGCTGAATCATGAGACTGAAGCATAACATAAACAAACGTCTTTTTCCTCCAATCACAGAGCTCAAAGAGCTCACGCTTTTCACCAGACGCCCTTACAAGCTGTAGCAACCTCCCCTCCCCCTAAAATACACACTATCTCTACAACAGGCCATTGGCCCACCATGCTAATAGTGTCTTGCAATCTGATTGGCTGGGAGCCAGCAAGCCATTGTGGAGCAGCCAGTGATGGTGGACAGGAAAAGGAAGAGGACCCGCTGCTCACAGAGGAAGTCAGAGAAACAACAGAGGGAGAGAGAGAGAAAATGAAAGAGTATGAGAGAGAAAAAGACCAGGGCAAGGAGACTGATAAGAAAAGCAGAGGGGTTTTAGGTTAAGCGCAGTAGTTTGTGCATATGTGTGTGTGTACTCACTGGTGGAGTGGTGGCGTCCTCTTGTTTCTGAGGATTGGTAGGCAGTGCTGACATCACCGGTGGACTGAGAGGTCTTGATACGAACCTGCTTACACAATGTGTGATGAGATGAAGAAGAGGCCTGCATATGCAAACACACACAGAAATCATTAAATGTGTAGAGACAACACATTATAATGAATAAACACATCTCTGCTTCTGTGTAATAACTGTCATACAACAGTGTTTGCATTTTTTTAACTTCTTTCTATTAAGCAGAGATCTTAGAATGCACTACTTTCTAAATGGAACTGGTTCATATTGACATGTAATATTAAACTGTAAGTCTCACATTGCTTTTTTCCTGTGTCAGCAGCATGATCTTGATGCTCTTCGTGTTTGAGCTGCGGTCCAACAGATCAATGGCTTTATCCAAGTCATCCTGATCACGCAGGGGAATGGACAGCTGTGTGCACAAACCAAACACACTTAACAAATGCACCGAGTAGAGCTGTCACATAAACATTTTACAAAAGAGGAGGCACACACAGTGGCTTATCACAACCTGTTTCTTAAAAAAGATGTCCCTGTCACTGAATATATCCGCTGATTTCACGTCTCAAAAGTGCATCTCAAGATTGTAAAATTGTGCCTCCTGATGCATTCTGTGTGAACAGCTCCTTACTGAACTGCACTGAGTGATAGCTTTATCTTAAAGTGAAGTTAGTTTTATGTACATCAATATTATTACTGAATGGTTGCATTTATTATTTTTATTTTGTAAATTTGAATTAATGTATTAAAATATAACTTATTACAAAAAATATGCCAAATTAAAAGTCAGATTTGGCTTATTATTGCTCTTCTTAAAGTGAAGTTTTGTGTACTTAAAGTTTGTGCACCTTACATCAGTATCATTACTGAAATGTTACTAATTTATTTTTTTGTAATTACTATATATTTTTAATTTAAAAAAATGGTTGCACTTTATTTTACAGTACGTGCACTTGCCTGTACTTACAGTGTAATTACCTAAGAAAGTACTGGGTAACATAAGGAAACTACATGGGTTATGGTTAGGTTTAGGGGTAGGTTCAGGGTTAGTACCTGTTTATTACATAGCTATTTTATTTACAATAATAATCACATAGTGGAACAGGACTGTAAAATAAAATGCTATCAAAAATTTGTAAATTTAGCTTACTATAATTTATGAATCATTGTTAACATTTGTGTGCACTTTTAAGTTTATACAAAATGAGGAGTTCAGCAAAACAGTACTCAAATAGCAGATATTAAAGTCCTGAGTATTTCTTATAAGAGTGCAGCGATCAGACATAATTGAGTGTCAGTGAGTGCATTTGAATGTGAATCAATACCTCATTATTCATATAATGCAGGTCTAACTGCTGACCGAAGAATGTTTTGACTTTCTGCTGGACTTCCTCAAACTGCACAGGCCGCCCAAACATCAGAATCCTACACACACATATATAAACATACACACACGCCACGCACACAGAGAGGGGGGGACATTAAACAGGAAGCTGAGATTTCTTTAGATGTGTAATCTGAGCCAGCAAGTCAAGTCAAACACACAGTTGGATCTGCAGAGTGCACACATTCCTGCAAGCACACCTAGCATAGCTGTGGTCTGTCCTGGCAGCCACAGACTAACCACAGTCCTTTCCCTTTCCACTGTGATACCAGTCTGAGAGCTGAAGGACAGGATGCTTTAGTGTATCAGTGTGTAAATGCACCTTCTACATGTTGTTTTATTTGTTTTTCAACATTACTTTTACTTAAACACACACACACGTGCACGTTTGAGTAGAAAGAAACTCAAATTCACCTTCTTTCACCACAGAACTCAAACTTAATCCTGACATCCTCCTGAAGAGAAAGAAACAGCAGTTATGTCATGACAGGGTCATACAGGAGTCACAAGGTAACTGTATGTTCTCCTATATGTGTGTGTATTACCATTCTTTTGGAAGAGCTGGCAGTGCTGACCGGTTTAGGTTTTGCCGTGTCATGAGTTGACGCCGACTGGCGCCTGGTCATCTGCAGGGCCACCAGATCCTTCATAATTGAATGAAGAGCCTGTCTCTCATCTGGGGAGAAAGAGAGAGACGGTAACATTAACATCTTTAATTAAAATGAGATTAACAAGTATTTTGTCTTATTTATGCATAAATATATTATATTGTACAGTATGAAAAATAGATATTAATTTTGAGATTTACTTAAGATGACATTTTACAGTGTTATCAAATTATACATTTATTACATTAAGTTTAAGTCAGTGTGAGATGATGGCAAATTTGATCTAAATGTAAAAATAGGGGAAATTACCAACTATTAAATATGAAATATTAGTCAATACAGATAAAAAAAAAAAAAAAATCCCTTATATCAGCCGGATATATTGTGCATCCCTTCAAATAATCAGTATTTATTATTTTGTCAATGAACATTTTTTTAATTCAAAACGTAAAAAACTCAACTAAACTAATCTATTGGTAGTCATTTTTATGTGGGTCTAACAGTCTCTTCCTGGAAGTTATTGGCCAGAGCAGGCTTATGAACTACTCTGTTTGGCTTTAAAGATTTATTGTAATTGTAAGTATTAAAACTGAATCATTTATATGTATTCATTCAAATGATACTTTTATTCTAAACAACTTCGTTAATTCATTGTATTAATTTTAACAATACTTGTGCACCCTCTTTGTTGCCAAACCTTAATTGTGGTTAAACATTACAATGAAAGTCCTTGAGTGGCTTATTACCTCATTTTAAACTAAACGGAGATTATGTAGCAGAAACTATAAACTTGCTATACAGTTACAGCACAGGTGCAGAGGAACTGCGAGGATGTTCTGCTCTCTTTCATGAATAAACACACTCACAGTCAGACGACTAGACCTGCGTCAACGCAGTGAACGTTGTGAGAGGGAGATGACTGTGTTTTTCGAGAACTGTTCTCATGTTTGATGTAAGAACGAGATGTGTCTTGGCTGAGCTCGCTCACGGAGGGAAAATATTTGCAGTGTGTTGTTTGGACGGACTTCACACATCTCCAGAGAGGGAGAGAAACAGAGAAGCCTCGTCTACCCACCAATACTGAGAACATGGCAGATCAACCCAAGCAACAGGCTTAACCACTCAACAGTTGAATATCTGTGCGTTCATGTGACCACTGAGAATATAAGCCAGTGTCTGTCTATGTGTCTCACTCTCACTCTCTTAAAAAATATCTGCAAACATGCTTTTAATTCCAGGCCTTAAAGTTGCTTCCAGCTCAACAGCAGCTTGTCTGCCATTTCTTAGTCACTCTTTTTTCTTGGTAATTTTAAATATTAAATATTAAAACAGAAAATAGTTATTTGAAATGATAATTTTACTTTATTTGTACTGTATTTTCAAACACATAAATGCAGACGTGGTGAGACTTCTTTTAAAAACATTACAATATTTTACTGACCTCACATTTCTGAATCTAGCTAAGCTTTAGCTTTTTAACTTAAGCTTTTGTTGAAATTAACCTAATAAACGTGGTGAGATTTCTTTTTTCTATTGATTTTGTTTTTTTGGTTGAAAATGTTTGCATGGATGATAAGATTTGTAAAATGGTGAAATGTGTGATAAAGTGGAATGCGAGATAAACTGTCTATTATGTGTTTGTTTATATCTCCCAATTCAGACTTTTTTTTTTCTTTCTCGGAATTATTAACTCGCAATTGGGAGTTATAAAGTCCAGTTCGGAGGGGAAAAAAGATTTGCAAGTTTATATCTCAAAATTCTGACTTTACTAACAATTCTGACCTTATAATTTACAATAGTGAGTTTATATCACCCAATTCTGAGAAAAAGGTTGCAAACTCGCAATTGTGAGAAAAAGGCAGAATTGTGCGGTAAAAAGTCCCAATTACCTTTTTTTTATTCAGTGGCGGAAAAGGGCTTCCACATGTTTGAGATCAACCAACTACTGAAGACATGCTGAAGACACTTGATATATGAAGGGAAAAAACATGAAGACTTACTCATTTTGGCGGTATGAATGTGTGTGCTCTTGATGAGAGTTCAGGTCTGAAGGTCCTCACACACACTCTCCTCTAGTGTCACCCATCAATGGCCTAAAAATCAGAGTGGACACATCATTACAACTGACTGTTGTCAGCTGTACCTTATCTCCATACCTAAACAAATGTAATCTGAGCCAACAAACAATGATATCATAGCCAACACCACAGCCAACAACAACACAGACAACGATGTACTATATCACCATCTTTCCAGGGGCCTTTCATTTACAAGAGTGTTTTAATAGCAAACTGTTTACCACCTCAGTTTTAATTTGACACATTAAAATTTACTGATGCTAGATGCACAAAAACTACACCCGAAACATAGGAAATAACCTTAAAATGTTTTATGTGTAAAATGATGGTGAGAATGTGTGCTGTGCATGCATGTGAGACCTGAAGGACTGTAACCTGATCTCTGCGTGCACTAAGGAACCTGGCACAAACCTTCAAGCCAAGGAGAAAAAAGCCAGGGGAAATATTTACCATTTAAAAATTGCCAGATTTTCAGCTCCAAGCTTGATTCCAGCCATAAAGGCTCCTCTCCTCTCAACAATGCTATACTCCCTATAAACACTATCACTATCAAAATAGCTGTACTTCACATTGAATGTTCTGCTTTTTAACTGAGGTTTTGTCCTATTTTTCAAGGTTCAACAACATGACAGATCATGTGATCCATAATAATATTGCTGACCATGTACGTGGAGCTCTAAAATGTGCAATTCTATACAAATAAGAGAGGAAAAAACAAATGTACCTATTAATCTTCTAATATCATTCAAAGATGCTATCTGTTCTTCCTGGAAGAGGAAAAAACATACTTACCACAAAGGTGTCAAATGAAACTTTCACATAATGTGTAACCCACTTCTTTGAAGAAACCTATTTAACAACAGCTAACCTCTGCATGGAATGCATGGAATCTATAGTGTCAGCATTCATTTACCAAGCATTGCGATTTTCAGCTAAGACTGTCTGGATAAAATATTTTGAGCACATTTCAGTATTCAGCTCTAGTACATTTGACAAACTACAGAATATTTTAATTCATTTGATTAACAATATTTTTTTAATAAAAAAAACTGGGTACAAAATACAGATCATGTTTTAAGTTAAACTGATATCGATTCTTAAAATCCAAGATGAATCTTGTGGTCTATGTCTATATTCAGAGGCTGCACGAAAATGTGTTTGTACAGCACCGACCCCCTGGCAGGTGACATCGCATCCTGCTTATCCGTCAGTGCCACTAGCCCCACAAATAAATAACATTTTATCCAGCCTGTAAATGTGAGTTTGCAATCTGCATTGATAGTGATGCAATAATAAGGCCATGTATCACAAAACAATGTCAAGAATTTATATATATAAAAAAAAACAAAAAAAAAAATCATTTTTTTTGCCTCTCATTGGCATAGGAACAAAGTGGGAGGGGGGTCAGGAAAGGTCCACAAGCCAGGACTTGAACTCAGGACACCCAAAGAACAACGGCTCTATATGTCAGCACACTGACCATGAGGCTATTGGTGCCACCAGAAATGACTTTTTATTGAGTTGTACTTAAAGGCTGCGTGCAAAAATACATAACACTAACAGTGTAGTCAGATTCACAAACAAATGACTCTTACGAACAAATCTTATTAGTGAGTGCATCCAAAGTAGCCTAATTTCTAATTTTTTTTTTTTTTTTTTACATCAATTATATGGTTATGTTTGTTAATGAATAATTCAAAAAGACAAATTAAATATGATGAAAACGTCACCCTAGATCATTTTCAGCAGGGCTGGGCAGTATGATGGTATATATTGTTACAGCAGAATAAAGTCTGTTTTTTTTATTTTGCTATATTTTGTATTCTGATGTATGCAAATGTATCTGCATAACATAGTACTACATTTGACACTAATGCTGTCAAATGATTAAATCGTGATTAATCGCCTACAAAATAAAAGTTTTTGTTTTCATAATATGTGTTTGTACCGTGTATATTTATTATGTATATATAAATACACACATATACAGTATATATTTTGAAAATATTTACATGTATTTACATGTCTATATTTATATTCTGTGATTTATGTTATATATAAATATATTAAATATACAAAACATAACATATTATATTGTATACATGCATGTGTTTGTGTACTTATATATACATATTAAATATACACAGTACATACACGTATTTTATGTAAACAAATCTTTTATTTTGGACACAAAAAAGACATTTATAAAAAATGTCAATAATTACCGATACCTAACAATATGAAACATCATATCTTTGATCCATTGTTTAACTATATTGTTAAAGGTGCACTAAGCAATATTTGAAAAAACACTTTTCAACACAGTGTCGGACTGAGTCCCAAAACACACCTGTAGCCAATCAGCAGTAAGGGCCATTGTCCAGTTATGACAGAGAAAAGAGAGTGCTCTAACAGATAGAGAGAGATGGCAGATACAAAAAGAGGAAAATTTTGGAGGAACAAAACATTAAAAAGATGGGTTACGATCAGGCAAGAGGTAGGACCCGCGTAAATATCGGAGCAGCTTTCCAGCAATATCAAGGAGTGAGAAGGCCTGGAGATGGTTACGGACGTGGATTGCTTTGTTTTTTCTTGATAGGTGCGCAATGTTGATTTAGCATTGTTTCACACAACTAATCTTGTTGGTTTTTGTTTGAATATGCTTGTGTGTCATTTTTGCTTGTTCCCATGATCGTCATTGCCATGGTTATGTACCATGGGCAAAAGTCCTGTTGGGGTATGGGCGTGTTTGTTTTGGTGCTTTAAATAACAACATCATTTGGCAAAATTTTCTTAGTGCATCTTTAACTACCATAAGCAGTGAAAAAGAACAGTGCGGAGCTCACGCTGACTGACACACATGAAGTACACATTCAGAAAGCGCCTCTCTCAGACAGAATACGATCATGGATTTGGGATGCGCATGTTGTTTAAAAAAGTTATTAAGCCCAATAAGCAGTGAAAAAGAACTCAATCCTCTGCTTGTGCTGACTGACACACAGCCAAAGCCTGCACACTGAAAGCCCCACTCTGAGACTGCATGTGATCACCAAAATGGCCAAATACGCACACAATTGTGCCAAAATGCCCGTTTGTTTGGAGTTTTCACGTAAACACAGTCGATTATGTGTTAAATAAACGTGAAAAGTTGGGTGAAAATCGGATGTGTGTCATTACATTGGATCCATGCAGTTGGTCTTAAAGGGACAGCAGTCTCATTTACCTGCTGCTGTCTGTCATTATTAATGTTAACCACTCACTGCACTTCACTGAATCACTTTTGAATCTTTAATAAGAATCAAATCATCCTTGACTGATACAGTGAAGACTATGCAGTGTTTTATTTATACACTTTATTTTTAAGTTTATTTCATATTTATTTGTATTGTGTTTGTAATTTGCTGCTTTTTCGTATTTTTAAAAAAAACAGCTATACTGAGATATATATCTTTATCATGAAATAAAATTTATCATACCATGAAATAAGATTTTAGTCTTATCGCCCACCCCTATTTTGCAGCATTAACTGAGACTTTCTTTAATATTTA
Source organism: Cyprinus carpio (assembly GCF_018340385.1). Taxonomy (NCBI): domain Eukaryota; kingdom Metazoa; phylum Chordata; class Actinopteri; order Cypriniformes; family Cyprinidae; genus Cyprinus; species Cyprinus carpio. The sequence goes on along the minus strand of NC_056599.1, from coordinate 22,581,463 downwards.
AGTAAAATGGATATTTCAAATTATGAAATGTACTCAAATGAATCAAACAAAATCAAATAAGGATTGAATCGGCATCAAATCAGGAAATATGTATTAATACTCAGCATTAGTTATTTTCGTTACTTTTAAGGCTGATTTATATTCCTGCGTCAAAACTACACCATAGCCTCTCCAAAATTGTCACAGCGCGTCAAATCTACTCGGACTGCAGGAGCTGGGATTGGTCTGCTAGTACCCCTCCCTCCGTATGTATTTGAGTTATGTGTGTGTTCTGCACTTTAATATATTTTAATGTTACAAAACAAAACAAAGCAAAGAACAAGTGTCTTATCATTTATTATAAAATGTAGCATTACATCACTTTGTTGTCTGCGACAAACAGTTGTTCTGCCAAGTTCTTGTGGAGATTGAAAGAATGTCATCTTCTGCTGTTTCGTTGTCGTCTCTATTTTTGTAGTTTTAAATAAATTATCTGTTCTTTGAAATGTATTTGCCGCCGTCACGGCTGATGCTTCTCCGACAAGCTGCTTCTTCTTCAGCTTTTGCCTTGGTCTGCGGGTCACACAAGCAACATGCTTGTGGTTTGCATATGTACAGCACGTCAACGTGGACAACAACATGCAAATATAAATGAAAACCGATGCACATCCTACGGAGTAGAGGCTACGGCATATGTCCGACGCAGAAGTATAAATCAGCCTTTAATTTATTTCAACACTAAAGACATGTAAAAACATGATCTAAAATATAAGCGACTTAACATCTTTTCTAAATCAGTTCAACATCCTGAACAACTTAGACCAGGTGAGCTGCTGAGGGGCAAACCAACCAATGGTCACTCTAGAAATTCAGCAAAGTCTCATTAGATTGCTTCCATCAGCATATTCTGACCTTTAAAAGCAGAGCTCTGGATAGGACTGCATCATTCGTAATGACATTACCTGCCTGTGCTTCACTGCCGGGCTTCATCAGACCTGCAAAACTCTCTTTTGATCCAATTACAGCGGACCGGAGGAGAGAGGACTAACTAGACATTGCTGAGAATTGCTCATCCTTCCAAACTTACGGTCAGTGCTGAGATGATTAACCAAACGGATGAGGTAAGGAGCGTGTGCACGCATGCAAGCATTTGTTTCAGTGCCTCCAGTCATGCAGCTTCAACTGAACCGTGAGAAATTACAGAGGTCAGACATCATTCATTTGCACTCATTCAGCCAAATATCCTGAAAGGCTCCCAGGTGGCCTGACTGACTGCACCTGTGAACACACTCGATGAGCAGCAAGCGAGTACGGCCCCATCTGACGTCTCGCTTTACATAACTCCAAGTCTAAGTTAAACAGACCCTCACCATGATGCTTCACAGAGGGTTTGGTGTGAAAGCCTTTGCCTTTATGCAAGGTCTGAATGGATTTATGCTGTGGTGATGCCACACCACAGGAAATCTCACAGTTCGTAAAACACCAACTCAACTACCTGACTTTAGATTCTCCTTCCATCTTTTGTTGCTTTCCTATCAAACCACTTTCTTTCTATTTAAATTGGAGCATAACTCTGGAGTTTAAACTTCAAGATGTAATAATGTCAAGTGGGTTAAGAAATAAAGTAGAACATTTTAACCCTAACTTGCTTTTAATTTATCATCATTTCAATATTATTATTACAAACTTTTATATTACAACTTTTTATAATACAAAGGCACTATCAACTGTACATTTCAATATTATTATTACAAACTTTTATATTACAACTTTTTATAATACAAAGGCAAAGGCTGAATATACAGAAAAGGCAATAGCTGGGTTTCCATCCATGTATTTGTAAGCAAATTTTGGGGTAGCAAATATAAAACACTGAGCAGGAATACCAACATGCAAATACATTTCCAAAACGCTCACAAAAAAGCACACACTCTCTAGAATAAACTAGAATAGACTAAAATAAACTACAATGGAAGCATGTTTACCAAATAAAAGAAATTCAGTGGTTTTCCCAAGTGGCTACTTCCATTTCCATTCATATTTTGCACCAATTTCTCCAGAAGAGTTTTATAATTTTTTGTAATTATAAGGTGTTATCAACTGTATTACAACTTTTTATATTTCTAAGGCATTTATGGATGGTGAAAAACTGTTTGAGAAGTAGGGGAATAAGTAGGTCCGAATACACATTACACATAAATGAGCTAGAAAAGGACCTGGACGAACTCCAGCGAGATTCTGAAGAGTGCATATGATGGACACTCTACTATCCCATGAGGCCACAGGAGAGGATTTGTGAATGACACTGAAGTGATTCAATGCATACTTTTTTAGAAGTCACAAAATATTTATTTATTCAAAATAAGTACCTAATCAAGAGAATGTGATTTCAGATGCAGCCATTGGGAAGAAACTTTGCTGTAATTGCTAATTGTTTTTGCAGTATTGTGATTTTTCACAACTTGGATGCATGCAACAGCAACTGACAGAGCACCATTATATTGCCTTTGGTACTGTATGCTGGCACTTAATAGTTTGAAGCAGTGTTTGAATTAGTATTATAAAAGTTGGATATAACAGTTGGGGCAGGGGTCAAAAAATATTAAACCTTAAAATGGGTCATGGAGCAAAAAATCCAGTTTTTATTGAGTCTCTTGCCCCGTCTTGGTCTCACTTTCTGTTTCTCCTGTTCTTAATTACCTCGTGGTAAGTATGTGTGGAATCTGGAGAGGGGAGAAGGCCGTCCATGGGCCCTGTCAGCTGGACCTGCTTTGTTTTGCTTGTATCCCTTTTTCCAGTTTTTGCCAGAATCTCAACAAATTTCTCTGACCGTTCCTGCCCCCAACCACCTCTCTCCTGATTTTCAGCTGTTTAGTCTGTGGCTGGTTTTCCCAGCCGTGGTGCTGGCACTGAGGCTGTTGACTTTTGCTCATTGAGGGGCTTACAGTACAAGAGGTTCAGAGGCTTACAGCACAAATCCCCCCTAGGGTTCCCAACGCTCTAGAGTGACTAGACTAAATGGTACCTGTCAGCTTCGGGTAGACATGAAAAATTGTTATAGATAGTGGAAAAGACCCCGTTTTATCACTAGGTCTTGAACTGGCCAAAAGCCCATGTTACATCATACATAAACAGATCTTACACCATCTGTGTAAGTTGTGGCCCATGCAGAGTTTTCAAGTTAAAGTTGTGACACATTGACACTGGAGAGGTGTTAAGGATTTTCTTAACACAGAAAAAGCACAAAAAGCAGACTGACTCTCAGTTCTGTACCATGCTGGTATTACCTTCACGAATCTACTCTAAACAAGGCTACTCTGGTATCCGAGTCCCTTCTTCATGAGGCACTTTCTAAACTGACTGATTTGGTAGTTTTCATGGTAATTTGAGTGTTTTCAATAATCAATTTCTAATTATGAAGTGTTCTCTAGTGTTGGGAAATCATAAAATGAAGACCAGTGTTCCTGTAGAAATGTTAACAGATGTGTGTGCAAACATCTTTTATTCATCTATAACAGTGATTTCCAACCAGCTTCCGGGGTTTACTTGGCATTGGAAATATTTCAGTTATGTGAATCACTTGTGGTCATCCGATATTGCTTTTTATTGTATGCTGTTGTATGTACAGTCATTTGCATTGAGCTGGTCTCTGCCCTCCTACCTCATAATTTGCACTATATGTCATAAAGCTTAATGTATATACACACATTCTATATTTATTTTATATACTCTGTTATTTGCACTTCTGGTTAGATGCTAACTGCATTTCATTGGCTCTGTACTTGTACTCTGCACAGTGACAATAAAGTTGAATATAATCTAATATACAATACCTAGAAAGTAGACTGGCCATGACAATACAATGCTAATATACACACACCACTTAGAAGTTTAGGGTCAGTAAGATTTTATTTATTTTAAGGAAATTAATACTCATGATACAAATACAAATGATTTCTCTTTCAAATAATATATATAAAAAAATATCAGAACACATTTGATTTCTGAAGGATCATGTGACACTTATGACTGGATTAATAATGGCTGCTGAAAATTCAGCTTTGCCACAACAGAAATAAACTAAAAAAAAAAAAAAACAGTTAAACATTTAATAATATTTACTATTTGTTGGTGTATTTTTGAACAAATAAATGCAGCCTTGGTGCGTCTTTAAACACTAAAAATCTTACTGACAGTAAACTTGTGAATGGTAATGTATGATACAATGCAAATAAGCTGTACACACACAGAACATTTTAAACAAGTTTCAGTAGAACAGTCATAAGCATGGTTTATATATAGAACTAAAAATATATTTTTAGTTCTAATTAGAATAAATGTGGTTTTTGCACTATCAATTGTTTTTTTTTTTTTTTTTTTTACAAATACATTATGATAGCATCATGTGATGATGCCATGGACACATTTCAGGATTGTGTCACAGACCTTTTCATTTAGGCATACTGATGGGACTGTGGGGTCTAGAAAACAAAAAAGGCTGGGAAGCACTGATTTAGAGCCCTTCCTAACACACATGAACGTTGTATATTATCTTCTGTAGAGCTGAATCGCATCTTGCAACATCGATACTGTTATCCAGCTGAACTGAATCTGAAACTGAACTGAATAAACCTCTATGAATAGCGGAATAACAACATTGCTGGCTTCTGCAGAACTGTTTTTAAATTAATTACTGGTTTCAAAATAGATGAACTTTACATTGTTATCAAACTGAACTGAACCAACACTGACCTAGCTTAAGCTAAATAATAACACTATTGTCTTTTAGAGCTGCTTTACAGCTAAATCTGAATTGTCTCCATAGCAGACTTTCCATAATTGATTCTGCTATCTTCCTGTTTATTACCATGAAGCTCCTTTGAAACAATCTGCACTGTATAAAGCACTATAGAAAAAAAGAAGAAGAAGGTGACTTATCTTGACTTGATATATGAGCATGAAGGCCTCCATTTAGGTCCATGGCAAATAATGGCTGTTGTTTACATGATTTCCAGTACTACTGAATCATTTAACTGCTATGCAGTTTACACCTGCTATTAGTCACACATGTGCTATATATATACCAGCTATTCAAGTGCATATTCAGTGCACATTTTCTGAATGACAAGAGGCGAAGGGATGCCATGGGCATGTCAGTTTCATCAGTCAAGTCAGTCATACACCCAAAACACAATATCAAACCTGTTGCTATGCTTAACACACCTTGAAACCTTGCACATATTCAAGCATGTTAATGCAATTACATACTGAACCCGAAGTTAAATTACTCACCTGAACTCAACGCAGGTGAAAGAAGGCTCTTCACAGATTCACTTTCTGTCCCGTCTTCAGGAACTCGATGTATATCGTGAAGACAAACGTAGGAGTTAATGTAATGTGACTGTCCACAGATATCCAGGCCGCTGCCATTGCTAAAGAGCATCCAGGCAAGCGGACCCCTGAGGGTCTCTCATCAAACTTATTCTTCGGACCAGTCAAGGGAAGAGACCTCTTAACACACTCACACAAACGTTATTTCCAGTTTATGCTGACAAAGTAGCAATCTAGTGACTACGAAGATATTGACGTCTCGTCAATATATGCATAGCTTTGTGTAGACAGCATAATAACTATTGCATGGAGAGTTCAGAATAAATCTGAATAGTAAAGTTCACGTCCAAAAGGTGTAGAACGTATAAAAACCACACAAATGGTGCAGATATAAGCGAGCTGCTCACACAGAATGCATTCGTAATAGCAGACCGGAGGAAAAGAAGGGATTTCCGTAATTTTGATGGCTTCTTTTCCTGCTAGGTTTGCATATTTTCCCTCTCCGTCGATGTGTCTGGCCAGCTCACTGCACAAACCTACAGCTTTCACTTTTCTATTGAAAAGCGAATCGGTAACAGTCCGTCTGTGTCACTGAATCCTGTGCGTAACAACTTTGTAAAGCCGAATAAACAAGAAAACGAGCCCTCAGCTCGATGCATGGACAGTCTCCGCATTATTGTGCGGCAAATGATTATGAATGAAGGCATGTGACTGTGAAAGCAGCCTTCATGTATCCACTTTACCGAAGTAAAAGCGAAAACCGTAGTACGCGGATAACTGCAGCAATCGCACAGTCGAGTAACGTTATCTGGACAAAAGAGCGTGCGCCTTACTTGAACAGATTCCTCTTTCCGTTGATGACGGCTAAACTCAGCGAAAGTTAAAACTCGTGGAAAGTGCGAGAAATGCGCTCCCAGACGGCCGCACGAGCGGATTTGGTGATGCGAAGCAGCTCTTGAGGCGACATTAGTCCAGGCGTTCTCGTGATGTTGCTGATGATAAGCAGCAGACGCTAGAATGAATCTTTAGCGCAGCGAGTTTCCTGACAGCCAAAAAGCAGTTCGTCACCGGAACCAAAAAGCTCGCTTCCTTCAAAACCAGCCCAAAGTTCGTCATGTTAATGACTGTGCACGGATGAAATCGCGCTCAAGATTTTTTCATCGTCGTCGGTGAGGAAAAAATGCATTTTTTTTGCGTCTGTAATTTCCGTGACATGTTCAAGATGACATCTGTGTTGCAAGCACACGGAGTTTGTGTACGCTCGGGGGCGCGCTGTTCCTCTCTTCAGTTAAATCACGCTTGGTGACGTGACGCGCACACGTTTGTGACGTAGCTGTCATGTAGGTGAGATTCCCAGATCCGTGAAGTAGGTGTTTTTTTGGTGAGATTCCCAGATCCCTCCCCTTTACTCTAGAGCAAATACACACAAAATATTTGGGTACTTATTCTATTAGATTATAAGAAGCATTTTCATTAATATGCTTTACCCAAATCGACTCAGACGTCTCCACATTTTCAAAGAGTTTGATTCAAAGGAATTAAGACATAAGGATGAGCTACCTCTCTTTTCCACTTTTCCCAAAAGCAAAATAGTTTCATGATTTCATGATTAACAACTTTATTTGTTGTGCTATTTTTTTTTTATTCATAAGTGTAGATTTTTGAAAACCACCCCTTCTTATCCTCACTTCACAAATGAACTTACAATTATTAATAAGGCTATTACATTAGCTAATTTTTTTCATTGAGTTTAGTGACTCACAGTATCTTAAAACCCCTTCTGCAAAATTATGTACATGCATTATTTTTATTTTATTATATTTTTTATTTTAATATATTTCATTGATTTCTAATTCAAATTTGACCACTGCCATACAATGTATACAACTTACAGTTGGGTCTGCCTATTGTAGCCATTTGCAACTGTGTATTTTGATATTTCTTACTTTTGTTCACTTAAATCCTGTTTTTCTATTGTTTTTTTTGATTTTTATTATTTTTTTTTATTTAAATATATATATATTTTTTTTGTTTATGTATATATTTTTATATATGTATATATATATATATATATGTATGTGTACAGGGAATTATGTATATATAAATGCCACACTGCATATATATTTAGAAAATATTTCAGTATATACTCCAATATATTATATGCTACGGGGATATAAAATATATTTGATACACAGAACATAACATATTCTTCTTAACTAATACATGCATTATTTTTGTATTTTTGTGTACAAATAAGTATACTCGTCTACTTCATAATTATGTACAAACTTTTTGAATGGATGTGATGACAGATGACGTCATTCTGACAGCCCTAATATGCTTTTCATATTTTCCTGGACCTATATATATACATATATATATATTATAGATTGGCAGATAGATAGATAGATACAGGGCATATGCCATCTGCATACATACTGCTCAGATTCTCCAAAATGATGCTACGGGGATATGGGGGGGTGAGACACAGAGGAGAGGGATTGTTGAATAAAGTCATTATTTTTGTTTTCTTTGTGTACAAAAAAGTATTCTGACCTTCATTTCATTACGGTTGAGTATCCCTGATAACAGATACACAGTAGAACTGAGGATTGCTTAGTGTCATATTGTTTCCTGGACCTTGACACTGGACCATTTATTTATTTACAGTCATTATATTACTTGTCACAAACATTACAAATGTTTTCATTTTCTTAGTGTGATTTGTTTTTGGACTTGTTCACCTCATTAATTTTTCTCTGCTGTCTGTTATAAATGCCGTTATTTGCTGTACTGTTTTTATATTTTAAAGAATATCCTTTAGTCATTGTAATCTTTTTTTTTTTTAAATTATATTGCTTTAATAATTATCATTGAGAATTGTTTTCTGTACGATTTGTTGTCCATGTTTGTCATTTTTTAGTTTTTTTCTAAACACGTCCTTATTTATGAATTTTTATTTCAGTTTTAGTGTAGTACATCAATTATTAAAAAAAAATATAAGAAATGTAAAATAAAGTTTATGTTTTCATATTTTGAGTTAACATTTTATTTTCTTCACTATAAGAAAACATCCAAACTATTGGTTGATCAACACCAGCATATCATTTATTGTTTTTCTCAAAGTGTGTACAAAAATGAGAAATAAAAAGGACAAGAAAAGGATGAGACGAGACTGTGGGAAGTGAAAGAAAGCAAAATCATATTTTATTATAAATTCTTGTAGCAGTTGAACTGGAGGGCTGATAAAAGTACTGAGACAAAAATAAACCCATTGGGGGACAAAAGAGACGAGTAAAGAGCCAAGACCTCCTTCTGCTTTAAGGCCACCTTGTTCCACTGATCAAGTTTTAGATATAGAGTAATACACTTTGCGTACATTTATCTCCTCTCACTCAACGCATGCAGACGAGAGTCAACAGCATTTAAAAATAATCTTTTGCAACCTTAAATATCCATACATTTACAAAGACACACTCACACATTTCAAGAACTACAAATCCACCAGAAAAGAGCAAAGAAGAGAGTACCTTTTTCCTATTTGTTTTGTAGTTTATAAAAGACAGTGAGCATTTGTCATTTGTACCTTGGCGCACTGCGTGCAAACACAACGAACAATTGGCGTAAACACAGTGATTTGTGTCTGTGAAAAGTTTGTTCCAAAATTAAAAGCACATTTTGACAGAAAAGAAAATCCATTGGGAAGAAGACCAAATCATTTACAGAGAAAGAGAGAGAGTGAGAAAGTTGATTATGAAATTTTAAAAAGCTGATGACTTGGGGAAAAAAAAAAAACTCACAGGAAGCTGAAAACAATGATTAGAAAAATGATTGAATTAAAAAAAAAAAAAAAAAAAAAAAAAAAAAAAAAATCAACTAAAATAAGGCTTAATATGAGAATATTATTTCCGTTCATGCAAAGAGCTTTCGATAATTCATCTAAACCTCACAATGCAATTTCACAGTCATCTTAAATATACACACACAGCGACTTTTGTGGCGTTCAGGCTGTTGAACATTTTTGGAAAATATTCAATGGCTTAGCAACTCTAAATGGAGAATCTCCTCAAACGTACAGACAAAAGGCCATTGCACTGGAAGGCAGACGAGACATTTGCAAACACAACAAGCCATTATCAAGGCCCTAAAACTATAGGCAAAACTATCCACAGACCACTTCCTTATGGCATTTAACAAATACAGGCTTATCAGAACAGCTTTACCATGTTCCACTAGAAAACCAAAAAAGCAACAGTATTAAAACACAGAGGCATTTCATTCATGAAAAGAAACAACATGATGGCATTAATGATGTTCGTACACAAATACATGAACCTCTGGAGAGGTCACAGCTTATGGCCACAAGTCACAGTTTCACGCTGACGTGTGCATATAAAACCTGGGATGGAAGTGTTCATTTAGATGTACAGCACCCCCTTCCTGCTCAAACCCCAACTGCTGACTTTTTGTGGATTTAGAGTGTAAAAATGATTCATTTAGTGAACAACAGCTTTTAACAATTAACACTAGGGGTGACACTGCTGGATCACTGCGACCCATCCATATTCCTGAGCAATGCTTCCGAGCCACACGGATACATATGTGCTCAAAGTCCCCCAAAACCTCGTCACAGAGAAGCCCACAGGAAACAGCCAAAAACTATGTGATGACAGGAAGTGGTGGAGAGTGTGTGTGGGGGGGCAGTCAATGGTGCAAAGCATCATAAATGTCATTTCCTCTGAGACCTAGTTCCCTGTGAATATCTTAATATTGTTGTACAAGCTTGGTCCCATGCAGCAAGGCATAAGTACAGTACAGTGCATCACAGTACATTCACTCAGCTTAGTGGTACTTATCTACAAATGCCTTTACAAGAAATCACTGAGCAACAATATAAAAAAAATATGATGTGCAGTCTGCTGAAAAACACTAAAATCTGACTAAAATAAGATATACAAGGAATATTTATGTTTGATAAAATGAGCATAGATATCACTAGAGGGCATCAATAGATGGCAAAGAATAACTAACATTAGGTCAAATAAGGAATATCATCCAAAACACTAGAGGGCGCCAGAAATGATGGATGATGTATAAGACTGTAAGTTTTAGCAAGTCTAAATCTTAACTTGTAATCAAATTAATTTTAGAGTGGTAAATATTCAGTAAAGGTAAATGTTATCCGAGCAAATATTGTGTTTACAACTACATTTGGTAAAAGATACACATGCTTAATAAGACTGATATTGTCTGATTGGATCACAGATTTGACAGGATCTGTCAAATACCAATTCTTAATGTCAAAAGAAGACAAAATGAGGATGAAAAAGAATGAAAAGTGTGTGTGTGTGTGTGGGGGGGGGGGTAAACTCAAGTGAGTTCTTTACAGTACAGTGTACCCTGTAGATTCACAGATAAAAAAAATACCCTGCGCCAGCAAAGCAGACAAAGAAAAACAAAAACAAAAAAAGTCAGTTTTCCCATTTTAAGGAACACTGTTAAGCCATTTAGTTTGAAAACAGTACAGATTGCTGTAACTGAAGTGAGGGACATAGATCAATAATAAAACAAAACATTTAGATTCACTATGTACATAAAAGATTGCTGAATAATCTTGATGCAACAACCCAGAATCTTTACCTGAGTGTGTAATCTAAACCATCTTGAAACAGAAAACCAACTGATACTAGCACTGCCAAACAGAATCGTAATGACGCTAATAAGTGAATCATCACATCTATAGGGACACAAAGATTTTTTGGTCACAATCAACTAACTGTTAACTCCACAACACTACAAAAAAACAAAAAACAAAAAAACAAACACAAAATGACATTTTCTAAAACTACAAAAAAATTAAAACCAAGCAGAGAAGGAAGGGTGGGAGGACAAAAAAATAAAATGAACAAAACACAAAAGGGAAGCTAATCAACCCTATCATGGGGGGGGGGGGGTATATCTGTGATTGTGTTGTGATATGATGAGAAACCTGGATCAACTGCTTGTGTGCTTGAAATGAGTGTGTGTGTGAGAGTGCGTGTGTGCGTGTGTGTGTGTGTGTGTGTGTGTGCGTGTACTGATGTGGGCAGAGTATATAAAGGGTCATCATCATTGGCTAGGGAGGGGAAAGGTGCTTTGGAAATCACTGAGGATTATGCTGTCTTGGTGATGCTCTCTGCATCCTTGGAGGCCCAGAGCTCCTTGTGCTGCTTGCGCCCAAAGCCCTCGTCATAGTTCCCTTTACTCTTGAAGAGCTGCTGGAAGTGTGGTTTGCAGTAGAACTCCCCCGCCAGCGCTGCATAGGTACCCAGACTTCAGAGCGCAGAAGCCAAGAGATAACATTAGAAATACATAAAAAAAAAAAAAAATGATTAAATGTTACTGCATTAAATTGACAATTGAGTGACGGAAGTATTTGTAACAACATAAAGGTCTTTACTGTTACAAATAAATGCTGTTCTTTTGAACTTTCTATATATAAAAGCACCATGAATAAAAGTGAAATCTTCCTCAAATCAGCACATCAGAATGATTTCTGAAGGATCATGTGACACTGAAAACTGGAGTAACGGCTGGGGAAAATTCAGAGCTTTGCAATCACAGGAATACATTGCTTTTTAAAATATATTCGAATAGAAAACAGTTATTTTAAATGATAATAATATTCCATAATATTACTGTCTGTACTGTTTTTTGATCAAATACAAGCACCCTATGAGAGCAAAAGGATTTCTTACAAAAAGAAGACTTCCTTCAGTTCACAACCCTTGTTCAGCTGCTCTAGTTTTTGCCGTTTTCTCAGGCTGTGCTGATGAGGAAGTGACTAACCTGAGTTTGGTGTTGCAATGCTTGCAGCAGAAACACGTGGTGTGGAAGATGAGGTTGTTGGCCACCAATCTCTCCATCGGATACACGGTTTTCTCACATGATGCACACGTCTCGGTCTGTGTCTTTAAACTGAAAGACTGGTAGGAAACGCAAGCATAGACATTGTGTTTCAATCAAAGAACAGATCAGAAGATCACTACATGACTTCAGAATATTGACTTGCACTGACTTATAAACTTATATTAACTTTAATTCGTTTTGAAGCTTTATTTGTCCTTATTTGTACTAAGGATATATGCATATCTTACAGTCATATTCTAGATAAGTAAAAATATTTTCAACTTACATAATGCATTATATCTTTTATTTATGAAATGTATTATAAAATAATATGTATACAATAATGAATGGTTTTGAACATTGAATCATGTTCAAAACCTCATGGAGGAACAAAACCGATTGCTTTACTTCTCAAAACTAGTACCAGAGTGAGTGCTGGGTGTGGTTGAAAAGATAAAGAAAAGACAAGGAGGATGTGAACATAAAGCGACGTACCTTAGAACGCTGAACGGGCTTGTCATCAGACGCGTTCCTGTTGTCCTGGAAACAAAAAAAAGAAAGAAAGAAAATGAAGCCAGTGGTCCTAAGACAGGTTACCCATGGCAACAGTTTTTCAGACAGAGCCTCGTGAACACCACAGCATAATCCTTATCCTTTTAACCTGACACACTCCAAAATGTTCCTGCAGTCCCTCCTATATCCCTCCATCTGGCAGTATGCTCTTACAAGCACCTTTCGTCTGTGTCGAAGACTAAGCCCGGTGAGCATTTCTAACTCAATCACCCTTTAGAAATAAAGACCCTGCTCACACACTCTTTCAGTTTCAGCAAGGCCTAAGCTGCAATATGACATTACATAACACAAGCCATGTCCCACGGTCAACTCTGCACCAAATATTCGAAACAGCTGCCAGCCTGAACAGGCCACCAAATTACACACAGGAGAGATTGGGAACTCAAGAACCAAGCGTTTTTACGAAAGATTTCAGACAAAATGCTAATGACAGGGCCTGGGTTTGGGACACACCTGCACAACACTGAAGCAGCAACAAAAGACTCTGAAAACAGACCCAAAGAGAGTCGAAAATGTTTTAATGCATCATCTGCTGAGCTGACAGGTCTTTATGTAACTGCTCAGGTCTGTCAGAAAGCCAAGAGCAGCTCTCCACCTCCACTACAGCAGCTATACTTGTCTCTTTCGTGGAAATCTAGAGCTTGAGTCGCACACAGATCTGCTGGTATAACGGCTCACACTCAGACCCACTGTTGTTGTTTCTCTAGTTCTAATTTGCTTGGCTCAGACAGGCAGCGCAAGTATCAGTAATGACCATTATATCACATCAGACATTCAATAACACCACTTTTCACAAATTACAGCCATTATCGAGAGGGACTTCATGCTCTCACTCACATACTATCAAAGCCCGGAAATGAGATTACAACCTCTCAGTCTCAACATGATAATATTTGCTTACAAGAACATTATCAGTAGTATCAGGTACACTGTAAAAAATGCTAGAGTAAAAAACCTGTTAATTGGTTAAGTTTCTGTACTACATAAGGTGAATAACTGTAATTACATTTAATGTAATTTAACAGTAAAATACTTGTTTTATACTGGTTTTTGGAAGTGAAAAAGAACAAGTCATTGTATAATTAACAGTGAAAAACCATAAATTGTCATTGCCAGAATTCCCTGCTTGACACTTCACATTTTTATTAAATTAAATTTTTTTTTCTTTTTTTTTTTTTTGTTGGTTGCATTAGTTGTTTGTTTGTCTTGTTTTTTTGTTAAATTAATGTTTAGTGCATTATTTTAGTATCGTGTGGAACCATGATTGTGTTTAGTGCTTGTGTGAATGACACTAGGCACCTTTAATATTAGTATTTACTTTCTCCGCTTGTGGAAAAGCGGTTTGTGATGAGCTTTGATTGATTGTGACTCTCATCACAACCTTTTTTTGGTGGTTATCAGTGTATTGTACTTTAATAGGTTGGTACATTAAAGGTGCTGCATGTAGTTTTGACACCGAGTGGTTGAACTAGGTATTGCAGTCCAAATTCAAAATATTGGAGAGGGTTTTTTTTTAACCGGCCCCTCCTCCTCAGACTTGATGCACACACAGGTTGCTAGATTGAGACTCAAACAGGAACTAGCGCACTTCATGATCAATGAATTGAAATACACTGTTTTCCCCCAGTAGGCAACCCGGGGTGCCGAAATACAGTTGGGTAAACTTGCAGTGGGCGGGTTTCACAAACCAAAGATTGACATTAATCACTTGCTTAGGATTATCCACGTCATTTTTCAATTTGAAACCAGGCTATTTTGTGATTCGTTAACTGCTATAGGTAATTAACTATAAGAATAATAAAGTGCAGTAATTTTACTTATTTATTAAGAATTTTAGTCATTTAAAAAAAAATTTTTAAACCTACACACCACCACCAACATTTTTGTTTTCATTCCATGCTGTAAAATAGATTCATTCAATAGATATACAGCATAAAACATTACAATTTTCAAAACGGATTAACAGTAACACTGTTCTGCATTTGCATTGACGCATTTCAAAGCATGTGTTGCAAAAGGAAGTGCAATGTGTTTCTGCCTCACCTTGTTAGGTGTTTTATTGTACAATGTATACTTAGGTCATCCCCTGGTCAATAAAGAAAGAACCATTTACCATGTATTAGCCAATGCTATGCAGTAAAACGAGAAGCCAACATGATTAAGCTTTATCTGATAAAGTCACGACACACCCTGAGTGCAAGACAATCCTCAGCCCACTTCCTGTTTAGGAGCGTTTGTGTAACACGTTTGTTTCAGAGCCACTGCAAGAGACATTTACATATTTGTGTGCATTTAGCATAAATATCAAAAACACCATTTACATTTAAAGAAACTGTGCACAAGGAGCCTTAAAATTCTATTACTAATACTACTACCAAAAAAAAAAAAAGTTTCAGGCACTCTCTGTCTTCTAGTTAGCAGAAGTGCAATAAAATGATGCCACACACTATTAAATCAATAACAAAGATGCTTGGGTCAGTCACAGTTGAAATGGTGGCAAAAACGGGATTAGAGATGTGTGAGCGTGTTAACACAACACAAGAGAAGCACACAAAGCAATGGAGCAGGGTACTATCTCAGCTTGTGCCATCTGTCCCTTTTTGCCTTATTTGTACATAAGATGAAGAAAAACACACTCTCTCACCACACACATGCAGATAGCACTGCTGCCCAACCTTCTGCACTGTGGCAGGAAGGAGTGGTGACACATCTTCTTCCTGTGTTCTGCTCTGATGCACTTTATGATGATAAGGTCTAATCCGCCCTCCCTAGAGACCCTCAAAAATCAGTCATTAGCTTACATGCACACTGAGACACAGCTTTAGTGCTGTATGCACGGCATATGGAGTCATAAGACACTGAAGTTTGACGGCATTTTCTATTGTGCCTATGGAGTCATAAGACACTGAAGATCACTGCATTACAGTTCACATTACCAGCTCTTCTGGGTTTCACAATGACACTCGCAGAAAAAAAACACCATGTTCTCTTTAAAGTTCAACCTTGTTTCAAAAACACTACCTTGCGTGTGAATGTCACAAGAAAAAAAAAAAATGCAATCAGGCCATTAAATATAAAGTGATCACTATAGTGTGGAATCTAACAATGTCATTTTTTTTCATGGCCTGTTAATACTCTAAAAGGCATTTTAGATATAGTCATATACTCATTAAAAAAAAAAAATGTTGCAACTCAAACATGGCACTGTGCATGATTTATTTTACCACAGACAAGAGTATTTTTATGCATTTCAACATTAAAATAAATAAATTACATTAATAATAATCAAACATCATCAAGTTTGAGATAACTGGCTATCACAACAGTTAAGTCACAGAGTTACAACAACTTCCAGAACTTTTAGAAATGGAAAAAAAAAAAAAAAAAAAAAAAAAAATACACTTTATAAATTCTGAATGATGACATACATTTTTTTTTCTGATAAGTGACATTAGAGCCAATGTCAAAAAACCTTGTCCTCATTTTAGATTCTTAAGTTCGGACTACACAGAACTGTGCAAAAGAAAGTGAGGTAGAGAGAGAGTGCAAGACAGAGTGAGCTAAACCTCTACCCAAATTTAAAATTACAGCCAACCAGATGGGCTGCAGGCCATTCTGTGACCCAGGCTAGTATTTGAACCATTGCTCCCCTCTCAGACCCTGACAGATTTGTGATGGCCTGCGATTTACCAAAGGTCAGTATTGTAATCTCTCCCACAGCCACACACTGAGCCCACACAACATTCACTCTCCATTACACTTCCTCTATTGTATTGGACTGTAGACGCTCTTTTAATCTCATTAGCTGGACAAAATCCCATCAGCTGCTCCCCATGGGTCCAGAGAGCCAGGGGAATAAGCAGGAGTTCAGTGGACTGAACCACCATGTGTTCATCAACCCACGCAACCCCTGTTCACCTTGTGTCTTAGGCATCTTGTGATCTTTCAGATGTGATCTGGGATGCACAGAACCATTACATTTGTGATACCACTGCAAATGCCCACAGAATATCTGCCTCAACGTGCAGTGCCATGCATTTTAGATGATTTTTACTAATGGGTGTAAATGACAATCTGTTTTGGGGGGCCACTTATGGATGGATCCACTGGAATATTAATTAAAAACAGGCCAACCTAGACATGGAGTGAATGATTTGGCTGACGTACCTTTTGCCACAATCTGCCAAGCTAATAACAAGAGAAATGAGTCAGATTTAGAAGATTCCTGACAACACATGTTCATGCAGCAACCCTGAGGGAATCTGACTAGTCTCCATGAATGAGAAGCAATGTTTTAAAAGACGCTGGAAGGCACATTTTTGCAAAAGTCAAGCTATGATTGATCTCCCTGTAACTAGAAAAGCAAAAATGAGCCTTCAGGCAGCAAAATACATACATTCTTTTACCAACTGACACATTAGGGTTAGTCGTCCTCCACTAGTGCCTATCAAGAAGTAATTTTCCAAAAGATTCAATAATTTTGTGCATTTCTCCACTGCAATGCATTGCTTACTTTCAGTTTAGACAGATAACTCACAAGAGATATAAAACAAAAAAGGAAATTCCCAAAGCCTCTGGCTGCCAATTACTCTTGTATCTAGATATTTGAAGGTCGTATATGTTTTAAAGGAAAGCTTCAGTTTAGCTTAGCCAAATTTCTACCTCATGTTTTGTTTTGTACGTATCGTTAGACCTAAGTGCTTTTCCAATCGTTATAGTGCTTATTTTCATAAGTTGCTGAGAGCAGAAACACCCTGTGTCAGAGAGAATGATTGCGTGAAAGTATTTGCATGAGTATGCAGAAAACGCTAATGTTTAAACACTTCTAAAGAAGAACGTGAAAGTCTTTGCCAATGCATTGAGCCACAGACAGAAGCTGATGCTGGAGTCTACACACGGATGTGAAACTGTAAATGTGTTTAGGCAGAAAAAAGTCTGAAGACGACTGTACAGGATGTTTTATAGAGAAGGCTTGTGGGCTGGGTTGTAGAGGAACAGTCTAATGTTTCATTTGACTCCAGAGTACACCTTTGACCAAGAGAAAGTGCACGGTGTAAAATTTCACCTGTTAAAGCTGAAGTGGCGCCACTAGAACACAACAGCAAAAAAAAATATATTGATTTTTTTCAAACACGTTTTAACCCAACCCCCCACCCCCTTTATTTCCTGTAGCTTCAGTTTATGTTTACTATACTTTGCACCACACTTGCAAAAATGAGCAGAAAACCACTGGATCTTTACTTGGAACGGTACTGCTAGGACACATCCCTTTTTTGAAGCCTTTCAAACATGTTCAGACAGAGTTCGAAACTTGATCTAGGCACTTCGTGGTACTTCACAAAACACAGCCATCAGCATCTACCATACCGTGATCTTATCACAAGGAAGGGAGTGCATTTTGCAATCAGAAATCATAATACATACACACAAGAACTGCCAAGAGACATTGCACTTTTCAATGGAATTTGACAAACGTGGTAGAGATTGTAAACCTCTTCTACTTTGCTCTTTCACAGGACATTTCACACACATTTTCACACAGGAAAGCCATTTTAGCAAAAAAAAAAAAAAAACCTGCAACAAAAGAGCCTCTATGAAGACTAGAAGTGTTCAATATGAAGTGTCTCAAATTGGGTTAAACTCAATGCCAGTCAGGGCTTGACAGGCTAAACATATTGAATACTCAAAACACTTGCATTAACATAATCAAAAGTACATATTACACCACAAATACATATATGAACCGATACTGAAGTCAAAGACATGCTGGGACACCACAGATAACCACTGCATCGACTGCAGCTAGTCACTCAGTGGAAAGTTCCATTTAGGCCTATGGAGCAAGCCTAATTTCTTCTCTTTCTCCATATAAGGAGACAGTTT
Source organism: Cyprinus carpio (assembly GCF_018340385.1). NCBI lineage: Eukaryota > Metazoa > Chordata > Actinopteri > Cypriniformes > Cyprinidae > Cyprinus > Cyprinus carpio. Next base: position 22,562,809 of record NC_056599.1, on the reverse strand, counting down.
TTGCAAGGAAAAAAGGGTTCCATTATCACTCTGCAGAGGCTGTCCCAGAGTCCTTGTTGGCATAATTTCATTAGTGTGGAGATCTAAGAATAGTCAAGAGACTAAGAGTAGACATTGGACTAGAACCTCAGTGTGTGACATTCAGCTCAAACAGGAACATCACTGACGCACAGCGTGCAAAAACACTGTACAAAAGAAAACACTGCATTTGATGGTGGATTTAAACAGACTTGAATGGATAAACACACCTAGAGGCCCATGATTAAATTATCTGATTGTCATATGAATGAGAATTTGAGAAAAAAAAAAAAGAAAAAAAAAATTGGGGCCTCCCGAATACTTTTAAAGTTCCTGCAAGTTGCAACCTTTTGAAACACCTGGAATGACATGCCTCCACGTTTGTTTCTAACAACTGGACAGTTGACGCCGCAGGCTGTCATCTCCACATGAATAATCTGTGCATACAATCTTCTGGGCTTTGTTTCATCTGAAAACCCTGAGGGCCTCTGCCGTCTGCTTTTACCTTCAGCGTACAACAGAGAATGACACCTCTAATGAAAGAAGCCATCATTAAAAAGCGACACTCTGAAAGAGGTCACATTTAAGTTTATTTGTACCATTTGCTTGAGCATTCGCAATCTCTCATGCACATCATTTGCTGAAAGAAACATTTCCTTGTGCTGCTGAATTCCCAATGGAGCCAATTTAACTGAGACTGTACATATGTTTGATCAGACAATCCACTGGCAGATGGTGATCCCTAACCGCCAAAACAAAGTGCCACTATCACTAATGACCGCAACGAACAAACGGAAAGAAATGGGAGCTTTAAAGACTAAAGATACACACATTTAAGCTTTAACGGTTGAATAGATTTGCTAAAAATTTATTATTCAACAGTTAGTTCCTCAAATTTGATTCACTAGTGAGATTTACTGTAAAATTGTGATGTTTCACTCTAGCCTGGACTGGAGTATGCAGAAGTTTGAAAGTGGAAGTCAAAGCTTCTACATATTCTCACACATTAGCTTTTTACACATTTTTTTTTTTTTTTGTTCTCATTAGTGTTTGGGGAGTGAGAAAATTCCTGTCGCTGAAGTGCACACATATGCCGTTCCAAACCAGGAGCGCACAAAACTTAATTGCACTTTTAGAACTCTTTTTCGCTGTACAAAATAACTGGCAAATTTTCGTCTGCAATGCTAGATGCTCAATATTATTCAGGCTATTAGAACTTGCATTCTTCTTGTAATAATGAATATCACCACAACTGTACTTACCTGCAGTTTCAGGTCTACAACAGAACCACTGTCAAGCGTGATACTGCTTGTATTATCAAAATGATAACCATCTAAAACTGGCCGATAGACAGTTGTTTCCATTATTATTGTGTGCATACATGGTTTCAGCCAGCTGATGCTGGGCAGGAGTTAAATAAACATGTAACCATGACAACTTTAGGCTGAGAGGATTCACATGTAAAAAGCATTTACATAAATTTCCACATAAAACCTGTGCCTAGTCCTAGTCGCTGCTTTCCATGATACAACGACAAAAAGAAAGGATGTAAGTCTATGAAAGCAGCCTACAGTTTAGGCTTCATTTGGGCTGAGTAATGAATGTCAACATGTCAATTAATAATTTCACACACAGAAACGAGCAGAATTGGAAACCTGAATACACCACAAGTCACTTTGGATAGTGTCTGCCAAATGATGAATAAATGAAAATGTGGTCAGACAGGAGAAAAGATGCATTCGACACAGACAGGCAGGGCTACGCAATTTTATGTAACAATAATCAAGCATCATATAACGGCAAATATCCACTGAGAGGTAGTAACGTTACAAAAAATGTATCATTACAAAAACCAATGCAAGTTTACCGCTGCTTCAGTAACGTTACCGGTCCAGCTTTCCGTTGACTAAACTGGGTCGACGAAAACCAGAAGGCTTTGTTTTCGGTCTAAATTCATCTGGAAACACACATTTTCAAGAAGACACATGACAGCTTGGACCCCAAGACCTAGTCTCCCACAGCACAGGACTGATTAGTATTCATCTGCTGTATCCTATCTTAAAGCGCACATAAATACATCTCTACAATAAGCAAATCGTCTGCTTTGATGGATCACTGCAGAAATAGTAAGTCTGAGCCCAGTCTCCTACAGTTAGCTCTTGATAGCGCTCTCGCTAGCGCACTGCACCTCACCACAATAGACGGCGAGGGGGTCGCTGGGTTCACCGGCTGCAGCTGAATCAAAGCGGAGAAACTCACCATCTGGGTCTCCTTATCGGTCTGCTGAAGAGAAACGGGGTTGCTGCTGCCTTGTCCGGTCCACTCAGTGTGCGCGACTCGGTTCAAATCTCTTTCGTTTCCTCCGCTGGTCTAAACGATTCACTTCTCCGGTGGAGCTAAATGAAACGTACCAGCACACGCTGCGATCATTCGAGCCGTCTGAAGAGCATGACGTGCATTTCCCCCCACCTCACGCTTTTCAACGGACGGTTTTTTCTCTCTTCTTCATCACGCCCTTATTTACTCAGCAGGATGTCGCACGCGATTGGACGCAGCTCGTGCCGCGTTCTCGCGCTCTCCTCCCACCTCAGAATTTAGGTAAATTTTTTGAGACTTTTGCAAGAAAATAGCCGTATTACCTCACGGACTCCTAATTCCTCGCCTCCGTTTCTTTCCCGCTGTCTTTATTCAGTCATTAGTGACTAATATGTGCGGTAAGTAAGAGGCAAATGAGCTAATTCTATTTGAGCCATCTTAATGTATAAAATGATTTAGCTTTGGCTGTATATTGATGGATACGTAATCCGTCATATTTTACCAAAGACTATAGAGTAATTTGATTTTACTCACCGACCGTCATCCCGTTGCAGTATGGCCTGTATTTTTTATTTTTTTTTATTTGCAGCACTTAAAGGGTTAGTTCACCCAAAAATGAAAATTAGCCCATGTTTTAATCACCCTTAAGGCATCCAAGGTGAGTATAATCTCTGCCTCAGAAGTCACGCCCACGAACCGTTGGCTGAACGTCTGATGCATAATGGTGCGTTCACACCAGACGCGAATAGAGCGTCTGGCGCGAGTGATTTCAATGTTGAGTTTATGTGTTGAGTCGATTATAATATGTGAATAGCCGACGAATGGGGGGGAGTCGATTTGGGGAAATGTGTGGAGATGTGTAATGTGTTTTTTTTTGTGATTTTTGGTGGCGTTAACCAATCAGGAGCTTACTCTAGTAGTCGCGAGTTGGAAAATCTGAATTTTGGCAAAATTTTGCGTGGTGAATGGAGGACAAACTTTATCATCACTGTATGTGCATACCCGGAGCTGTATGATACTTCTTCATACTTTTACAGAAACAGGAATAAAAAGGATCTTGCTTCTATATATAGCATTAATAGATTTATTGAATAAAGACCAAAGATTAGATTTACCCCAAACGAGTTATATTTTATCTTGAACCACTAAAGAGACATCAGAGCCAGCGGCACATGTCAGAAGGTCTAGCCAAGGTGAGACAGCTCTAGGCGGATACATGATCACTGAGCTCCCGCTGATTGTGTGGAGCTCGTCTCCGAAATTGGCGAAACACATTTTTAAATAGACGATGTCTTTATAAATAAACCGCATATTTGAGTTTAAAACAACTACATTCTCGCCTGAAATACTTTTAAAACTACATTTCATGACAAGATAACAGTAATATTTTGGAAATTATCCAAATAAAAATGGTTGAAAATGCTGCGTGAACTCAACTGGTAGAAGCCCCCCCCCATGACGCGAATTCGCGTCTGTTGTGAAGTGATTTTCGCACGCGTATGAAGCGAATTTCACGCACGAATGAAGCGTCTAAACTCAAAATGTTCAAGCGTCCAACTACGCGCGAATAATGCGATTTATTCGCGCAAGTCGCATCTGGTGTGAACGCACAGTTAGGCACACAAAAGTGGAAACACTTCAGGAGTGTCGAAGTCATCATTGGATTGATGGAATTCTACAGGATTTCTGGGAGACGTGTGTGTCGCATTCTTTAACGTTCTGCCTGGAAACAAAGATACCATGGCACCAAACCCCCTCACGAAAGAAGAAAGCCGTCGTGTTTACAACTGTGATGACAAGCTCTTATTAAGATGAACTAAATGCTGGATTCTCAAAAATATGTAAAATATTTAAAGTTTGCGGCATAGAATCTTTAAAATACGTCCGAGAGTTTTACACACCAGTCTGTTATTATGGCAACATTTCCACGTCCTGAAACATGCCGTTGAACGAAACGAAGTGTGATTGGTTGTTTGACATGTCGGTCAAATGGCATCATGGGCGGGCCTTGGCCAATGAAAGCTGCCATAGATTCCAGACCTTCAGCAGTCAGTCTGAAGGTTTGGCTACGTGAGACTAAGGTGTGTATGAATTTCTTCTTTCAGATGAATCCAATCGGAGTTATATAAAAAAATTATCCTTGCTCTTACAAGCATTAGAATGGCAGTAGGTGGGTGTTTTTTTTCCCCAACAGTCCAAAAGTAGTCAAAAGCCCCTTTCACACTGAGATTCCAGATAATACACGGGTAATGTGTCCCGGCAATTGTTCCTGGATCGTTAGATTTTGGTTCATTCACACTGCCAGTGATTTCCCAGAATCTGTGCGTACGTTCACACACAACCCATAAAAGTCCCGTAATGACACGTGACATCAGGATGTGACGTGTAATGTAGGAGTCGAAAACGCTAGGCACATTAACTTTTACTTAAGCTGCCGAACAATCGCAGTTTCAGCACGGATAGTGAGGAACTAGCTGATCTCTGCTTCATTACAGTGTGCACATTTTTTTTGTCGCAAACATTGATCTGCCTTCAAAACACCTGGTAAAAGGTGGGGTGGGGTGGGGGGGTTCATTCAAAGTCTTGGAAGATTCAAAGTCTTCAGAACATTCAAAGTCTTCTTAAGTCATAAGAACAGAACCAAATTTGTCATTCATTATTATCCTCAGCTCTTCAGATGTGCTGCTCTGAGTGAATATACAAGGTTACAAAAGTATATTTAGATCATGTCATACATTCATATAAAAAAAAAAAAAAAAATTACATTTAACAAGCAAACTAACAGATGGTTACTTTTTTATTTTATAAGATATTAAGATAATTACGTTGAGAAATTATATTTAGTATTCCGGTGTGGAGTAGTGGGTGCATTCTTCAGATCAATCCTGAATTTAGGCCTTACCTTGGAGGGCTTCAGGACATCATGATGGGGGGCTAAAGGGGTTAGAAAAGTTTACTCAGAAAAAACCGGTGTGGAGTAGTGGGTCCTTCAGATCATTGCAGGGGTTTTTGATCATGTGATTGGGGGGCTAAGCAGACACTCCCTCACCATGGATCTGATTGATGATGAGCTTGATGCTGTCCTAATGTGCTGGCTGTTTGAAGGATCTATCTTGCCATTGGTAGAATAACCCTGCAGAGACACTCCCCCATTATATTTTTTTGTTTTGTGGCGTATTTTTGGTATTTTTAGGTGTCCTAATTACTAGTATTTATGTTTTTTACATTTTATCTAATTGTGCATTACATTGTTTTCTTTTGTGATTTCTTTGTTGTTAGTTTTATTTTTGTTGAAAAAAAGATATATACACATTTATACATGATATTATACAAATGTATATTATACTTTATACATTTCTTTCTGGAGAGAATAACATGGTAAGAAAGGTTTTAGTATAAGGAATTTGAATCAGCTGCTTTCAAGTGAATAAGGGACAACAGAGAGCACAAAACAACCACTGATACCTGTTTGCAATTTTTGGTTAAATAGCTATCTTGCATTAAAGTTATGTATATGTAACCTCATTGGTTCCACATGACCTTCTCCAAGTTGGAGGTATGGCACACTAACAAGGATGCTAAAGACTGCAGCCTCTCAATTTGATTTTATTTGTCGGGTTGAGATCTGTGGGGTATGGTTTTTATTTCTAGATTGCGTCCATTTAATAAATCTAAGCAGGGTTGTTTTTGCGCTTGAAGGCAGCATAAAACTTTGCAACAAATTGCTGCAAAAAAAGTGATTCTTTGTGTGAACACATACAGATTACCTCACACCAGGGAAAATATAAAATTAAAACTGAGGATTTCAAAAACCTGATAAAACCTGGAAGGAAACTACTGACTCCTAAATGCTGTTAACTTGGTACCTTAGACTGATAAAAATCTGTATTTAATACTCAAAAAAGGTACATCAACTCAGCAAACACTGTTAGGGCATGTCAGCTTGATTTTGCATGATAGCATTGGAAAAGTACCTGGTGACTTGTCTCCAAGTATCAGGGCCTTGAGTTTAATGGCAACCAGTGAATTGAGACACGAGACTTTCTATGTGCTACATGTTTGTGCAGCACTTAAGACACTCGAGTTGGAAAACTAGTTGCCAGCTCTTTTCAGTGCATTCCTGATGAGGCTTATCCAGCATGAAACACTACGGTTGCCATTGAAGTGCCCTTAAGAGTCATAACACTCCCACCCTAACCAGTGTTTGCACTGAAGTAAAGTTTTGGCACCATTTAGTCAGTGTACAAAGTCAGCTTCATACATTGGCAAGTTATAGGAATTGTGGTTAGGTTACAAGTTTGGCTTACTCGGGAGTGCCAGTAAAACCACATAGAACAGGATACAGTGGTAGACTTAAGATGGAGTAAAGAGGTCACAACCCATTAAGATTTTTTTTTTTTTAATAAAGTAAAGTCACATGGCACTACCAGTTAATTTTTGGCCATAGCCATATTCCTTAACATTGATGGGCCCAACAGAAGTCCTGTCCCACCACAGATCTGAAGAACAAACAAGCAGTGAGAAAAAGCAATGTACACTAAATACAAAAAAAAAAAAAAAAAAAAAAAAAAAAAAGACCTTTATGAGGCTGATCACTTCCTCTTCTGGTACTACAGGTGGTGTCACAGCAGCCACACACCTGGTCAGAATCATCTGCAGACAACCAACTGACAAGACAAACCCTTAAGTAAGGCAATTCCTTAGTCACCTGTACACTTATCTAGGGGGTGGGGGACATACCCATTAGCAGAGAATGAACAAGCTTTCTGTTCGGGACTTGTTGGAGTTGTTGCTACAGCCACCTTTACTATGCATGTGAAGTAGACCTGCAAAGACCGTGGTTTTTAGACCATGGTAGCACATCATACAAAGTGTTGCACAGTCACATACCAGTCCACTGTCTGGTTGCTGGAACCTGAAAGCCTCCAGCTGAAACTGCAACTTGTCACCTTGGGTTCGGGGCATAAAGCGAGACCTGGAGCCTGTGAGCTTGGCATCAACCAGGCACCTGGTAAAAAGAACCAAGTTAAACAGCTTACAATACATGTAGAGTGTGGGACACATGAGGTGCACCACTTACCCATTGTTCTCAATAAAGGAGTATCTGGGGACAGATGTGACATCAGGGACTAGTGTAGCCACACAGCTGTCCACAAACACACGGATAGGAACATGGCTGTACGAATGCACTGATGCTTCAAGATTTATAATATCACCCAGGAAGTATTGGTTAGAAGGTCTCTCGAATCTCCAGTCATCTACAAAGACAACTTTTAGCACAGGTTTACAAGCACTGAGTGCTACAAAAGCACTTGGTATACCAACCAGTCATGAGTTTGAGGGAGAAGACAAAGATCTCCTCTGCAACTTTAGTAGAGGTATATGGGGTCCAAGTGGGCCCCAAGGAATCGCTGCTCACATTATGCTTTCTGCAAGAGAATTAAATAAACCAACACCTTATGGTGGCTTTAGTACATATGGCAACCTTGAATTCTGGCCTCACCTTGAATAGTGACACTCGATACCAACCACCGCACTACTGCTCCTAACAATAGGAACACCATAGGAAAGTTCTTGTGGGGTGTAGATAAGTTTGAAGGTATAGACAAGCTCATCATTAGTCACCTGAAGGAAGTAGAGCCACATTAGTCACAGAAAATATTCAGAACCATAGAATAGAAAGTTGAAACCTCACCGTTACTATACTGCCACATCCATGCAGTTCAGACTCAAAGATAAGCACTTGAGCAGAAGGGTCTTCTCCAGTTGCAGTACAGCTTCCCAGTGTAAGAGCAGATGACCTCAATAGCTTACCAGTACCAAAGAAGTCTTCCTTCACTTCTACATATATGGAGTTCTCACCACACTGAGCTGCTACACTGTTAGCAGGGACAGGACGACGCAACTCAAAGGGAACGTCTGGCTGCTGTGCTTCTTTTGGTAGGCTTGGAAAGTGCCATGTCAGTTTTGTTACTGGACCCAGCATCAGCTCTTTTGATTGAACACCAAAAAGATCTTGAGAAGGCCTTCTATAGTCACTCCTGGCTGGTGTTTGGACAGGAAATGGAGTAGGAATTTTTTGTGGTGCAGATGGAGGTTTACTGGCGACATATATCTGAGGAATTGGAGACATCCTAGAGTCTGTCTGCTGAACTTTCGCCCTAGGCATAAAAACACCTGGGGTCCAATAATCTCTTCCTCTAGGACTCAATTGTGCTTCAGAGAATCCCAGTACAAGCAGAACCACCAATCCAACTCCAACTTGCCAGAAACCCATTGTTGTTAAGCTTGCTTTTCAGTTATGCATCAGTGCTCCACCATCCAAATTTATACAGCTGAAAATCAGGATGGCTCCACCTCTCTCGTGACGAGCATAATTTTCTCTGCACCAGCTAATTTACTCAATTTGTCACAGATGAAAACCATTAATTTCTCATTACTCAAAATAAACTATGCCCCATTTAAGGACATGTTGTATTAGAAGCTATACCAAATGATTGCTTATTTTAAATATCAAAATACCATCAATTCTCTGAAACACAGCCAAATTCTAAGCCTTTTTGTGTCCTCTTTTTATTAATTCAGAAACATGTCCACAGACAGAATTGTACATTAAAGTATCCAGATCATCATATTTCTACACAGTCAGGTTTAGATTGACACAATGTGCCTCACATGAGTCTTCACAACAGATATAAATGGAGAAAGGGAATGCAAGATCATAGTATAGTACATAGATTTTATTGTAGATTCACTGATATGTTTTCTCCCCCTTCCAATTGTTTTATGACCAGGTTGATCAGTGTGTGTGGATTTACGGTAGACTTCATTCCTTCAGCTTGAACTATACTGCATGCTGGGCAGCACAGAAATACAACCTGAACAGACAACTAAAAAGCATTTGAATTCCAAATATGTAAGTATGAGCGAAAGAAACCCATTAATTGATGTTAAGAACTTAAAAATGGTGGTGTTTGAAACATGACAGCACACATTAAGACACACTGGAAAATTTTCAAGTCTTAAACTAAATATATAGTTGACATAGTTTGTGAAGCAGCACACGGTAATATAAAAGTTGGCAACTATTAACAAAAATTTTTTTTGTTGTTATTTTTTCTGTTACACATTTCTCATTCGATTCGTTTCTTCATAAAGAAACAACTAGCGTGCCACTGAACAGTCACATCTACTTTAACACAACACTTAGGCTCAAGGTGCATTTTATTCATCTTGACATTTCACAGTTCTAACTGGCTGAAACAGCCTGTAATGTATGCATTTATTTCTGGTAAATGACAAGGGTGATGGGATGGGAGTCTCCTAGGCACCCTTAAAACAGCTTCATCTTACATACAGACAAAAAGACAAGCGGACAGGTAAAGATACTGCTAGGGAGACTGGGTCAGCTGTTTATTCTGATCAAAGAACAGTTGACGGCTTCTTTCCTGTACACTTTAATTGTCCCATCTGCTTTTCTTACGTTTGGGGGGATCAGGAACTGCAAAGCTGTCTTTATGAGTCCCTGACCTCTCGCCGCCATCTCTTTCTGACCGTCCCTCTCTGTCCCTATGGCTCCCTTCACCATTTCGGCTATCGCTGTGACGATCTCTGTCACTATGCCGGTCTCTTTCTGCATAGCGATCACGGTCTCCGGCACTATGCCTGTCACTGTGATGATAATGACTATCTCCACGATGACCCCTGTCGTCAGCATTCCTATCGCTACGGGATCCCTCTTTTGAAGAAGAGCTAGAGTAAGAGTCTGAAACTGAGCTCAAGGAGCCTGCACTGCTGAAGCCGCTCATTTTGGTACCCGAGCTGAGGGCAGGGGGCGGCGGCGGCATGGAGGAAAACGAGGAAGAAGACGATGGCAAGTAGGACAGGTGGGTTCCGTCAGGCCCCTCTGGTGCTCCTGAAGGCAAAGAACTTAGACTTCCCGCACTGGTCCATCCAGAGGAGCTGCTGGACTTTGTGGTGAGTTTTGGAGGAACACCAGACGCTGCCACAAAGTGGTTTTTATACTGAGCCTGAAGGAAAAACAAGAGCAGTCAAAGAAAATCCAGAAATTGGTACATACACCTTTATATCTTTACTGAGGAATGTAAAGTCAAGTCACCTTTATTCATATAGTGCTTTTAACTATACAGATTGTGTCAAAGCACTTTACAGTATTAAATAGGAAAATAGTGTGTCAATAATGCAATAAATAAAGGGGTGGTTGAGTATGATTTCACTTTTTTAAATTAAGTTAGTGTATAATGTTGCTGTTAGAGCATAAAGAATGCTCAAAGTTCAATGCAAAGAAATCACTGTTTAAAGACTACAAAAAAAGACTGGTAGGGACTACAACAAGCTTCTTCTCAGGTTTGAGACATCACTAACCACAATGTTTATGTAAACCTGCCCATGGGAACATGCATCTACCCGTAATGGTAAGGGTACGTGAGGTTTCCGGACCAAGTGCAAAGCTAACCGATCTGAGCCCGATTACATATTTCTGAGGGAGTGGCTTTGTAGAACCAGGAACTCAACAGAATGTTTTGATGAGAACGGAAACAGAGGTGTAAAATAATGGTAAATAGGTGCTATTTTAACAACTAAACATTAACACGTGTTACACTACACCCCAAAAACACAATCAAGCCTTTGAAAAAAGCTGATCAACCACCCCTTTAACAGTGGGTGGCAAAAGAAAGTCAGTGAAAGATATAACCAAGACAAAATAAAATAAAATAATCAATTAAAAAAAATAATAATAAAATTTACCTGAAATGCTTGCTTCAGAGCAGACATACGGTCTCCCATGGCCCCAGTGGAGGGTTTGTAGGCTTCATAGTTACCAAGAGCAGAACCACCACCACTACTGCGCTCCTGTTTGATCAATTAAAGATATAATAAATATAATAAAAGCATTAGCAATGAATTGGCTGTGGTTTCTGTCTGTACCACCACCACTACTGCGCTCCTGTTTGATCAATTAAAGATATAATAAATATAATGGAGACATATATACACATACATACAAAAATATAGGGGGGGAAGGGCAGAAGATACACATATATACATATATATCATATATATATATATACATATATATATATATATATATATATATATATATATATATATATGTGTGTGTGTGTGTGTGTGTGTGTGTGTGTGTGTGTGTGTGTGTGTGTGTGTGTAAAATAAATTGTTAAAAATAAATAAATACATAAAGTAAGCAAGCAAAAGCAAAGCCAAACTAACAGTGGATTCAGATCCAAGGCCTGGTCTCTCTCTGTAACCCAGGCCTCCACCTCCAATATTTAGCTTCTTCCCTTTCCCTCCCTTGAAGCGGGACTTCCTGAACCAGGGATTCTAGAGGAAAAAAGAAAAACAGTAATGAAAAGTTGAAGAGCAAGTCTGTGAACCATGTTGTATTATGACAGGTGTTTTTTGTATTCAGGTCATTGTTTTACCTGCATTGCCAGGTCCATCAGCTCCCTTGAAACACTCTGATTGGCTCCCTCTAAATTTCGAACCAGGTCACCAGCAAATGAAGTGTCTTTAGTGGTGAGTAGAGTGTAAGCTAAACCCTTCTCTCCTGCACGACCTGTTCTACCAATTCGATGTGTATGTGTGTCAATGTCCCGTGCTACATCATAGTTCACAACAGTACGGATGGATGGAATATCCAACCCACGAGCTGAGAAGTGCAAGAGAAATATTAATTAATACATAAAATGTGGCAAATGGAAATAATACATTTATTCTGAACAGATAGAGCTACACAGATAAAAAAAAAAAAAAAAAAAAGCCCAACTGACCGGCAACATCTGTAGCTACTAATACGGGCAGATTCTTCTTCTTAAAGTCAGCGATGACTTTGTTCCTCTCACTCTGATCCATGTCTCCATGCAGCAGCCCTAGGCTATAACCTTCCTGATTGAGATTTGTAGCCAGTTCCTCACAGTTAGTCTTTTTAGTGACAAAGATCAGCACAGAGCCAGCTGAGGTGAACTCAACCAGCCTGCGTGTCAGCCAACCCCACTTTTCCTGCCCAGTCTGCAGCACCTCCACTATCTGAGTGACATCTTCATTAGCCTGGGAGTAAGAGAAAAGAGGTGTAAATAGAGGTTAAATAGACAATGCAGTGTGCATTTTTAAATACTTGCATTAAGAAATTGAGTCTACACCTCTCCTATGTCTCCCTGAACGACACGAATGGGGTCGACCAAAATATCTCTCGCCAGCTTTTCAATTTTCTTCCGAAATGTTGCACTGAATAATAAAGCTGTGAGAGATCAGAGGTCATGAAGAGCTAGTAAGTACAATAAACTCATTGGATTGGGTTAATGCTGGAATGTAGAAGTGCTTTAAAGCAGCACATTACTAGAAATATGAGAGATACTTACTCTGTCGATCAGGTCTGACATGGCTGGCAATGGATCTCACTTGGTATTCTGTATAATACAGATCAAGTTTAAATGAAATGCCTCACAACTGTACTTATGCTTCATAAAGGAATAGTTCACCTAAAAAAAAAAAATCTGTCAAATTCTGTATTTACCCACCCTCGTGGTTCCAAATGAAACAATGAATGAAAGTCTTGAGGGTTTGATAAAACACGAGGGTGAGGAAATGACAGAATATTGAACTAATTCTTTAATTCAGTACTTTGGTAATGAAATCTCAGTTGGGAAACGCACTGACTGAGCACAAAAATTAGTGGGATTAAACAAAAAAAGTGACATTTTACACATACCAAATCCCATATCAAACATGCGATCAGCTTCATCAAACACCAGGTAGGTCACTCGCTGCAGAGATGTAGCCTTCTTCTTCACATGATCGATCAGGCGACCCTATGTGAGAAGAGCCTTTAACAGAACACCCAAGGAAGGAATCCCCCTCACACAAGTAAACAGAGAGATGTCCAACTGGGTTGTGTATCAAAACATAGGATGTTCTTACTGGGGTGCAGACAACAATTTCGGCTCCTTCCTGTAGAGCTTTGGCTTGTTCCCACATGCTGCCGCCTCCATATACTGCCACCGAGCGGAGGCCATACACCTTCCCAAAGCGCTTGCATTCAGAATGGATCTGAACCACACAGATAAGCACTTTTAAAGTGACTAAAACCCAAAACATACTACAAAAACATCATTCATGACCAAGACTACATAAGAAAAACTGTTAATCCTTTTGCACAGCAATTATTTTTCAGCTCCTTCCATCTTTTACACCTTTCCCTCGTATATAAAAGAGTATTTTTGTCCTTCTCTCTAAACCTGTTGACAGAGCTCTCTGGTGGGGCAGACGATCACAGCAATGGGTCCCTCTCCCTGCTCCAGCTCCTTCTGGTCCATGATGTGCACCAGCATTGGCCAAATGAAAGCTGCAGTCTTTCCACTGCCAGTTTTGGCAATGCCAATCATGTCTCTGCCTCCCAAAGCTATCGGAACACCCTAGTGAAACAACACACATTACTGTAGAAAAATAAACCGATACCTAAACAAACAAAGGTTCATTTGTGGGAGGGTTTGGCAGCTCACCTGGCACTGGATGGGTGTGGGTTGAGTGTACTCAGATTTACGGATCTGGTGCATGAGCTGCTCATCAAATCCGAAGTGGGCAAAACTAGTGGCTGGTTTAGGAGGTGCTGCACCTGAAACCTGTTCATTTGGAATATAGGTAAATGTGGGTTGAAAGAAAGAGAACGATCATTTGTGTATGTGCTTGTATGTGCTGCCACTGACCTTCAGATTGAGCTTCTTTCTCAGTTCCACCACTCCGGCCTCAGTCAGACTGCTGAGTTCCTCATGCTCAATAAAGAAGTTCTTCTCAAAGGGAGGATAGTCAATCTACAGACAGAAGAGAAATAAAAATATACTATTCAAGATATGCACTTTTTTTTTAATGCATATACAAGGGTCTTCTTGATATGAGCAATCTAATAAATGTACTTGCTCATCAATAGAGCTGCAGGAATGAGTCCCAAAACATGTTAGCAGAAGTTGGGAAACCTCTGGTTCCTGGTTCTCTGGTGACATCAATAAGTTTGTTTAAATGGATCAAATGTCTTAAACAAGGTTTGCTGTTAACATAAGCTCAAGATATTTTCACATTTTATTCTAAAACATAATATACAAAAGTAATACACCACTGTTGATTTTTAAACTTTTTCAATGTCTTGAAAGAGGTGGTTGCTCAAAAGTGGCTAAATTGGACTACAGAAGCTGTTGGGAACATTTTAAAGCATCACAGGAAAACTTTTTTTTTACGGAAACACTCAAGTGCGCTTTTAATAGCCTTACTGTTTTATAGTCACATTATTTGAAACTAGTTTAACTCAAACTCTGTAGATTTTAAATAAAGATTAAAAGGTTGTCTGTCTTTTGACAGCTGCATTTAAGCTTCAAAATTGATAAAAGTTGTGTTCATTTGTGAAGATTATCTCGAAGCACAAACATGTAAGGATCATATTTTTAATGGTCACAGAGCTTATTTTCTTCAATAATCCAAAAGACCATGAAAAAAATACTATTAGCTTTTTATTATAAAAACCTCTGAGCAGGCCTACAAAAAAATGCCATCCCTGCAGCAGTCTATTTAAAGACACTGATGCAACAATCACTGTAGGAGAAGCAGTAACAGTACCTCTGAGTGGTCTATTGGGGGCAGTGGCATGATAATCTTTTTGGTAGTAGGAGCAATGGGGTTTCCATCGCTGTCATAGTCCACTTCTTCCTCATCTTCCTCTTGGGTCAGCCCAGCTGTTGGGTTTTCCGCCATGTAACGAAAATATGCTTCCTGCAAAGAATGCAAAAAAGGATTTAGATCAAGACAAACAGCAGTAGGTCTTTACTGCTGAATATTAAGAAAAGTCATCAAAATGTTGCCTTAGACTGCATCGAAATTAACTTGTCTAATAAAACATGGTATGTTAAAAAAAAAAAAAATGAAATAGTAAATTCTGAAACCAACAATTTACTGAGCACTGAGGTGGTGTCAATGACATTAAAATTCATTTTAATTGATCACTGCTATTTTAACACATAGCACTGACTCAAATCTCACGTTTCAGTCACAAAAGAATCACTCTTCATGTAAACATTTAAAGACAATAGATAATAACTGAGAACCAGTGAACTTGTTAAGATTGCATAAAAAAAGCTTAAAAACCACACCTACTCCATCACCTAAAGTACATTTGAATGGCTCAGTCTGTAAACTGATGTAGATATATAGAGAACATAAAGACAAATAGAAAGAGGAGTTAGGCACAGTCATTTCTGTGGCAAAGATACGGTGGTGGTAGGAACTTCAAGGGGGTCACTCACTTGGTCATCCTCCTCTTCGATGTCATCCCGTATACCCCTGGAAGAAACAAGCGGAGAAAAAAAACTTCCCTGCGACTCGCTCAATCACCCAAAGAAACCTTTATTCTTACCCATAAACCCTCTTCCATTCCCATCCTCTCTGCTATTAATATTATTTGGATGAACGGTCTTAGAAAAACGCTGTGATAATATCAGGATCTTACTTGGCTAACTTTTTCTCTTTTTCCTTTTCTTCGAGTTTCTTCATGTCTTTTGCTGCTTGGTCCTGAAAGAAGTCAAAAACAGGAATTAAAGCAAAACGGCAGCAATGTCCACCGCCTCTTCTCAAAGAGATCAGTTCAGGAGCTCTCACCTCCACCTCAGCCATAAAAGCATCAAGAGGGTCATCCTCGCTGTCGGAGCCGCCTCCTCCTCCTCCAGACTGGAACTGCTTTCTAGTGGGAGAGTTCTCGGCGGGTATATACGGCAGATCTGTACTGCTAGACTCCTCTTCATCATCCTCAAAATAACTACGGAAAATAAACATTTCAAGCAATAACTGTAAAAGCCTCTTTCATTCACCTAAAGCTCATTTACTCAACCTTAAAAAGAGATATTAGTTTTAATGACAGTCTTCTCAGGCACCTTTTGCTTTCATCGTCTGAACAAAAGCAATAAAAGGGAATGAAACACATACTTTTGTGTTCAACATAAAACAGGAAGTCAAACAGGTTAGGAACAACATGAGGGTGAGTAAATAATGAGATATGTTCTTTTTAAGATTGAACATTTTGCCGTGAACTGTGCATTTAGAAATGTTGGTGAAGTGGTCACATTTTAAGTACTTACGCATTCTCCTCGTCGAAATTGGCTCGTTTTGTTCCTATTTTGTAAAAAGAAGAAAGCTGCTGATTCTTGCCGTATCCACCTGATGGACCTGAAGCTCCAAATGAAGAGTGGGCCTTCTGGGGAAGACTAGGTTCCTCTTTCTTCCCGCTCGCAAGAGAGAATCCCCCGAATCCAAAGCCTCGCTTGCCACTCGGACCTCCCTTGTTCCAGTTCATTGCTGTTGGGCTGCAAACACAGCGTCAGATTAGGGGTCAAACCCCGTTAGTTAAATCCAGAGTGTATCATGTGTATATCCCCATCAGGCTCATTTACTGAAGCACAACAATTACAAAGTCTTACTGCTCGCGCACTGCTTATAGATATTTCTCAGCAGCTTTACTGTCTTTTGCAATAGCTAATTAATTTTCATGGTTCGCTTTTTAAAAATGTATCGTAATGTCTCAATATTTTGGGGCCAAACAGCAAGTAGGAGACGGTGTATCGTTGCGCTGCGCTGATGGCCGTGGAGAGGCCTTGAGCTAATGTCATGTGTATACGGATTATGCTTCGAGTACTTTCACATTGCATGCGTCGAAGCGTAAAACCTGGATTTATTTACATTTTGTTTATTTACCTGTTTCTGATAACGTGAAAAGAACGATCTTCTAAAGTGGGTGGACACCTTATTTATCCACAACGCATTTACCACTTCGGGCTATCTCGCACACTCCTCGGAGAGTGGGTTTTACGTCATTTACAACGGACTCGTTTTGTGTTTAGTAAAATTTGCGCGACGCGTTTGGTGGAGAACGTAAATACCGTGTTGCCAGATCCTCATCTTTTTCAGTTAAATAATAATAATATATAAAAATCTTATTTCAGTAAAATATACTGTCAGTATAAAATTATATATATATATATATATATATATATATAATATATAAAAATCTTATTTCAAAGTATGGTACAAAGACTATCTGTCGTGTTTTGTTTTAGTTTTTAATTAATCCTTTCCTTGGCTTATTATTTAGAAATAATATAAACATTTCTCAGAAGTCAGGAACTTTCGTTGATCTGCATGAAAAACATACAGAAGACATTGATTAAAAAGCTTAACTGCACTGTTGATAATAATAAAAAAGCAATAAGCCCCAAGAACCCCCTTTGCTGTAATAAATTCACTGTAAACCACGGCTTCACGGGGCTTATTGCTTTTATAAAACGGTTATTCCATATGCGTAATAAGGTTTCACAGAATAAAACAGAGCAAATAAAGTGTAATGATATAAATAAAAACAGTACGCTATTCTAATAATTTATTAAATTAATGATTTAATATCCGTTTTACAATAATCTTTTAATTAAAGCAAATACTACTAATAATAATAATAATAACAAATATCGGCAAATGTAATAATAAATCCTTCTTTGTTTCGACCATGGCAGATGGTGGTATGTTTGACATCCTGAGTGCAACCTGCAACGTCTCATGTTTATAAGCGATAGTAGTAAGAACAGAAGATATGGCAACATAGAACGCAAACAAACTATTTTATTCGCTCACGAGCTTAGACCAATGAGGAGACACGCAGCCAACCTTTGGTCCAATAAGAACGCGAGGACGCCGCGTCGTCAACGTCACTCGTCCATTCACCAGCCGTTGCTTAACTCGAGCCAGCGCACTGCGAGACGAGAAGAAATGCGTTACAGTTCTGATGATAGCTGGAGATTTGACGATATAAAGAAGTGAGACCCATACAATTTATTAGCAGAGGGTAAGTTCAGCATTCATATTGTATTACTTACACAAGCACACTGGAGCCCCGTGCTCTGTTTATCATCATTGAGAGATAATCATGTCGCTGCATGGCTAACTGAAAGGTAACGTTACCGACATGTTAGCTGGTATGCCACATTTGTTTATACATTAATAACTCTTGTTTATTAAAAATAGCTGTGTTGTATTAGTAAATACACATCTTTCATGCTGCACACTAAACGAGCAAACCCAACGTGTTACATTTTATTTACAAACGTATGCAGTTATAAAGACAATCTCAGTTGAATCCGAGCACTGTAGCTGTAAGTTACAGCTAAAAACTGTGGTTTAGAAGAATTCATAAAGTATCAGGACAGAAAAAAATGTTGTTTTCTACTTCAAATTTTTTTCCCTTGTAGATTTGTCCTCTTGTATGTGTTTGTGAAAGTATTGCTACCTGTCACCACCATCTCCAGGACCAGGACCCATGTCTTTTTTGGTGAGTGAACTTGATTTGGTTGTCAAAGTGACTGATTTTATTTGGATGTACATTAAATCACTGTATTTCCTCACTTTCTCTCAGCGCTGGGTGTCAGAGAAACTCAGTGTGGAAAGCCTGAGGGATCTGGAGTTATTTGGAGGTGAGTTCAGTCGTCCAGCATCTCATGCCGCTGTGCTTCTCGTACCTTTTTCAGCAGACCTCACCCCTGCCTGAGCTTTATTCCACATTAGCCAGGTGAATGTGAAGGGGAATCCTAGAAACATTTAGTTTCTGGTACACGCTCATATTTAAAGATTCCTCTGCAACATTTAAAGGAACAGTTGGCCTATTTTGAACTCGTCAAATGGAATAGTACACATTTTTTTGGACACAAATCCTGCTCATAGTCAGCTATGCAGGCCCATAGCAAAAGAGGAGCTGTACATATAGACCAATTTGGAGCAGACGTCACAGTTACGTCACTTGCAGCTGCACGTGCATAATGGTGGCAGAAAAACACTGGGAACAAGCGGAGGGAAACTGGGAAAATCCATGGAAAAAAAGAAAAACATGTCTTTGGATGTCGGAATCAGAATGCATATAATTTTTATATAATACTGTCATCAAAGACGCCATTTGAAGCTAAATGCAGACGTTTAAATGGACAGACTGTGGATGAAACCTGCTATGATTACCCTATTTTAAAGCATAAATCTGATTTAAACAATAGGTCTATATAATATTTATATAGGGGACATATTGTATTAGCCCTACAGTTGAAATACATGCATGCAATACTATTTAAACCTATAACATTTTACATAACATTTACCTATTTTATCTCACAATTCTGACTTTTTTCTTGCAAATGCAAGTTTGTATCTCCTAGTTCGGACTTTAACTTTATTCAAGTCAACAGTTGCGAGTTTGTCAATTCTGAGGGAAAAAAGCCAGAAGTGTGGGATTATGAACTAAAAAGAAAGAATGACGAGTTGATTTTTTTCTTACCAGAACTGTGAGATATAATCTCGGAATTGCAAGAAAAAAGTCATAATTTTGGAATATAAACTCAAAATTAAATGTTTTATTCCATGGCTTGAATAGACCTCTAAGTTAAAACTGTCATTTTCTGCCACCAGATAGGCTCCGCCCACAAAAAATGTTATCACTGTTTGCAAACACTGAAATTGGTCTATTCAGATTACCCATGATCACAACCAATCAGTACTTTTGCAAAAGCAAAAACGCAGCTTTTGGTTTGCTATTTGTTTTGCGTGTGCTTTATGAAAGGTTTTGTGAATTTAATATTGTCAGTCAGTCTTTTTGAGTTTTTGTCGTAAATGTGTTCTGCAGTAGTGTGACACTGCTCTATAATAAAAGTGCAGCGTTTGCGTCATGGTGACTTATGATGGTGGTGACAGCAGAGTCTGTGTGTCCTTGTGTCTGTGAGGCTGTTTAATCTCTTCCTGTGGTGATGTATCTGTATGTAAGGCTGGCTGTGATGGAGTGTTATTGCTAGATGTTGATGGATTGCTTCTGTGGTGCAGCTGAGTCACTGTGAGAGGTGGACTGATCTGTAGGGCAGGTCTAACACTGCTGAAGCTGGATGAAATCTGTACATTAGAGTAATACCACATGTATTTGCGTATTGTGGGCTTTTACTTATACTGGTTTACAGGAAAATCCAGATATCAAATGTGATTTCTTTTGGATAGTATTTGGTGTGCATCAGTATTTAACCTTTTTTATCCATATTTTCTCCTAGTTAGTTGCAAAACATAACAAGTCAATATACACTACTGTTCAAAAGTTTGGGGTTAGTAAGATTTTTTTATTTTTTTTTTTAAATAAAGAAATCAGTACTTATATTCAGCAAGGGTGTAGTAAATTGATTGTAAGGACATTTGTGTTACAAAAGATTTATATTTCAATAAATGCTGTTCTTTTGAACTTAAAAAGTATCAAGGGTTCCATAAAAATATTAAGCAAAATAACTGTTTTCAACATTGATAATATTAAGAAATATTTCTTAAGCAACAAATATTAGAAGCATATTAAAATGATTTCTGAAGGATCACTTGACCCTGTAGACTAGAGTATGAGCTACTGAAAATTCAACTTTGCCAACACAGGAAAAAAATATTTTAGATTACATTTAAGTTGAAAAAAGTTAGGCTATTCTAAATTGTAATCATATTTAACAGTATTACTGTTCTTACTGTATTTTTGATTAAATAAATTTAACCTTGACGAGTATAAGACACTTCGTTCAAAAACATTTAAAAAAAATCTTACTGACCCCATGTAAACTGCAGTCGTGCAAACTTTCATGTAAATATGAAAAGCATTGTTTTGTGCAATTCTCTAGTTTGCATGATCTTGCTGACATGCATGGGTCTTGTCCAAGAGTTCTATTTTAATGCCATGTAGCTTTGGCTTTAGTATATATATTTATATATATAATAATAATAATAATTATAATATTTATTTATTTATAGTTAGTGTGTGTATAGCCAGTGTCATGATAGTCTGAGAGTTACATATTTCCTAATATTAATAGGTCTTCAGTGGTTCCTGTGTCTAACATGGTGTAAAATGCATTAAAGGATTTTTTTAGGTGTTGCAACTTGCTTTTTGTATATCTGCTTTCATTCATTTTGCTGTTGTCCATAATCGCTGCTCCATATCTGCTGTAGAGATGCTAATTTATGTTTGCTTTTGGCTGTTATGTGTTCCATGGCAATGAGTTAAGGGTTGATAACCAAGTTTATGTTCAATAAAAAACATTATATAAAATAAGTAATTAAAAAGAGAGTTTTTCTGATGGATTGTCATTTTGTTGTTGAATTGAATGCTCAAGTAATATAAATATAATTTCTTCTTGCTTAAATGATTTTTATCATTTAGTATATGCAGTATGCTATGATATAGATTATAATATACATGGTATAAATTTTGACTAGACAATAAAAACATTTGACAGATACTTATGTTAGAGTTTTTCTTGCATTGTTTCATTGTTTTTTTTGTTTTTTTAAGGGCACAGAAAATAAAAATATAAATTGGTATCAATGATATATATTTTTAATTTATACAAAGTATCTATTTGAATTGTATTTAAAATGGAAAAATTATTAAATCGCATGTAGAAAGTGTTGCTTGGAAGGATGCTGCCTCTCAGAAAACTAAAGCTGTTCCAGTGAGAGTTTGTTAAATTTGTGAGGACCACTTTAAAGGCAGATTGTTTGTTTGTATGTGTCTCTACGCCAGAGCAAGCTCAGGCAAGCCCACTAAGGAAAGTAAGTGCGGAATATCTTCCAGCTTTTCCATCCGCCTGTTGGTGTGTGTGTGTGTGTGTGTGTGGTGTGTGTGTGTGTGTGTGTGTGTGTGTGCATGTGAGATGGTGTGTGTGTGTGTGTAAGTATGCATGTGAATGGTAAGTGTAATGTGTAAGTTGAAAATATAAGATGGTGTGGTGTGTGTGTGTGTGTGTGTGTGTGTGTGTGTGTGCTCGGATGAATACATCCCCTGTGCTCCTGTGTTTGCCTGCATGCACTCATCGTGCTGCTGTGACACTCATACTTCACACTTGCTCAGACTGAGGCTCCAGGAGAGGGAAGTGCTGGTATTTAAGTTAGGAAAAGAAAGATGAGGTCTCCTAAAACTACCTGGTTACAGTGCTTTATTATTGTGCTTGATAAACCAAAGGGAAATGAAAACTTGGGGTTCAGTTTCCCAGTAATGTAATACTTATATCATATTTAAGTATTAAGTCTGAATTAAACATTCATTTTAAAGAGCAGGTACAAGAGATATGCAGAGTGAGACTAATTCTGCATTACCCCTCATTGATGCAATATTAGGACATCTCTCTTATGAAATTGCCTCAAAGAACAAACCAACTCCAGGAATAATGGTGATGTAGTCATTGGTCACCTAAGCATGTGGAGTTGCTCATTGTGTTAATGCAACACATGGAGTCATCCTGTCAAAGCCTGGGCTTGCTGCACTGTTCACTGAAGTAGTCCTGCCTACACTTCAAAGAGCATACAATGATTTGTTTTACGAATTGCCATAGACCTGCATGATCTCCACTGACAGATGCTCTCATCGTAATGTGTGAGGAATTAATATTCTTATCTGTAAGTTCCATGGCAGAGCGAATGTATGCTTTGATGTAAAAAATAAAATAAAATTGTATTTTATTTTTATGGGATCATGCATATCTATAACCAAATTCAACACAGTGGATTGTAGTTTATTTGATGCTTATAACATGCTTTTGCAAATACGCAGAGTTTTGTGAAGCCATTCCTGCTGCAGTTTTCAACTTCTCGGTCTCGTACTGAGTCTCAGAACAGTTGGACTGAATCTTTATTTAGCCGTAATCTGCCGATCCTCAGTACTTGATCTGTATGATTCTCTGAAGAGCTTTGCAATGGCTGGGATTTATCAGTGTATGCGCAATAAAAAGCCGTCCCCTCTTCAAAACCAGGTTGGTTTGTGCTGTTATCACAACAGTGGCATCAGTGTCTGTGATTGTACATGTGTGTAATCTTGAAATGTTTCCTAATTCACTGAAACTGACATTGATGCTCATAGTATATGATGCATTTGAAGGGAAAGATAACATGCACTTAAAATGTTTGCTACCCGAACACTGCTTGCATAGTGACACCAATCCTGCCAGAAATGCTTTATCACATGCAAATGACAAATCCAGCATTGAATGTTTCACTATATTATTTTATAAACTCCCTACGATATCTTTGAATGTACAGTGAGTCAAAAAAGTATTTGGACACTTACATTGTGCTAAAACGTGCATTAGAAAGAAAATATTTGATCAAAAGAGTAAAAAGACTAGATTAATATTGTGGAAAATTATTACAGTATAAAATAACTTCTATATTTTTATTTATTTTAAAACCAATAGCAAAACTTAATTTTCAGCATCATTACTCTAGTCTTCAGTGTCACATGATCCTTCAGAAATCATTCTAATATGCTGATTTGCTGCTCAAGAAACATTTATAATTATAAAAAAAAAAAAAAAAAAAACCTTTTTGGAAACGGCAATAGTTTTTAGGATTTATTCAGAATAGAATGAAGAAGAACAGCATTTATAAAAAATAAAATAAAATAAAAATCTTTTGTAAAATTATAAATGTCTTTAATGTCACTCTTGATCAATGTAATGCATCCTTGCTAATAAAAAGTAATCTTTTTTTTTTTTTTTTTTTTTTTTTTTTTTTTTTGGCCCTTTTGAACAGTAGCATAGTTCATCCACCATAGATCAGTGAGTTCATCACATTCTACTAATGTCTGACCACTAGAAAACTGAGTTTATCTATTGTTTTCTCTTTTAAAAACTAACAAGCTTCTTTTAATGAAGTGTTTTGCTTGGAAAGGTGAATAAGCACATTTCTTTTAGATGACATTTGGTCATCTATTGTGACATTTCATACATCTGTTAGTGTGAATTAAGTGTTGAAATACTTTGTTGGCACACTGTATGACTAAGTACCCACAAACCACTTTCACAAAAGCACCTTCTTAAAAATGACAGGATTCACAACCTAATAATTTAAGTATGTTAAAAGGTTTTAATTGTGTTGAATAGGCAAACGACATGTTCTGGGACCTGAGGTGTGTCTCAATCTGCTCCCTAGTGTCTCAGTATTTGGTAGATTACGACCCGTTGTTATGCCTGTGTTTAAGTTCAAAATATACTCTCTGACATCAGGAAGTGGATCGAGATGCAGCTGTGGTCATTATGCACTTTGTTGGCATGTTTATTTAGTGTTTCCACATTTGACTAATGACACAGTTTTTTGGCTCAGGCCCATGAGGACAGTCAAGAGTCTCTGAGCCCTCTCCCGTGCAGAGACACCATGGGAAGCTTCCTTCGAGACAACAGCGCCTACGAGCTGCGCACTGTCATTGGTGAGGCCAGCACTAGAACAGCTCTAGATCTCTGTGAGGAGCATCTGTGACTCCTCCAGCTGATGATGATATGTGTCCGTCTCTGCTTGTGAGGTCGAGGTTTGGAGGACTTGATGACAGTGAATCTGGCCAGGTATAAACCCACAGGGGAGTATGTGGCCATCCGCCGCATTGACCTGGATTCCTGTACCAATGACATGGTCAGTTACTTACAGGTCAGTACCGGTGACAGAGGGCTTCTCTCACCATATATCGGAGATGCACGATTCATATTAAAATGTCATTTGATATATATTTAAATTTTTATTTTATTTATTTTTATAATTTTTATTAATATTTACCAGAATAATTCAAATCAAATAATAATAATAATCATTAATATAGTAAAATATAAAAGTTTGACACACAACTGAAACAGGCAATATACATTAATAAGAACATTGATAATTTATATAGAGAGAGAGATTTAGTACAATTAATTTACTGTTATTTAGTATTATTTATATACACCAGCATATTATACTATTATAGCATTATCGTCACATATGCATTGCAACCACTTTCTCTGTTTTTCTAAAGGGAGAGCTCCATGTGTCTAAGCTGTTCCACCACCCCTGTATCCTCCCGTACAAGAGCGTCTTCATCGCTGAGAACGAGCTGTGGGTGATCACACCCTTCATGGCCTACGGTTAGCGGAGACATCATGTATCAATCAAGTCTAGACAGCTGTGTTTTGCTTACCATTCATATGTGTTTCTCTGCTTCATCAGGATCTGCACGAGACTTGCTCAGCACACATTTTTCTGATGGTTTGAGTGAGCAGACAATAGCCTACATCCTGCTGGGAGTGCTGAGAGCGCTGGAGTACATACATCAGATGGGCTACGTTCACCGGTGAGGAACACACATTATGACAAATTATGATTAGTTCTTCTTATTTAGTCAAACAGGTTAATAAATCAACAAGCACACCAGACTGTCAGCCTGATGTCTTTAATGTGGATGCTACAAGAATATTGAAGTATTCGTGTTCATCTGAATATGTGTCTGTAGTAGTGTGAAGGCAAGCCACGTCCTGATTTCGGCAGATGGACAGGTGTATCTGTCCGGTCTCAGGAGTATCTTCAGCTTGATCCGTCACGGTCAGAGAGCACGAGTTGTACATGATTTTCCCCAGTACAGTGTTAAAGTACTACCGTGGCTCAGTCCAGAGGTTCTGCAGCAGGTACGTTTTCAGGGTTTTTTTTTTTTTTTTTTTTTTATAAAAATAGAACTGTTAAAAATAAGAGAGTGTTTCTTGAGCACCACATCAGCATATTTGAACGATTTCTGAAGGATCATGTGACACTAAAGACTGAAGTAATGATGCTGAAAATTCAGCAATGTTATTGCAGGAATAAATTACATTTTAAAATATATTCAAATAGAAAATTGTAATATTTCATAATATTTTTGATAAAATAAGTGCAACCTTAATGAACATAAGAGACTTCTTAAATCTTACAGACTTTTAAACAGAACTGTATACTGTCTGTATAACACTGGAAATTATATTATATATATGTATGTATGTATGTACACTATAGAATCTTCAGGGATATGACTTCCGCTCAGACATTTACAGTTTGGGCATCACTGCATGTGAGCTAGCTAATGGACACGTGCCCTTTAAAGACATGCCTGCTACGCAGGTAAGGAAAACGCTTTTTTTTTTTTTTTTTTTTTTTTATCAATCTCTTTTTGCTTTCCCTCCTTTTTATCTTACATTTACCTTGATAAACGGTCTCTTTGCGTTTATCAGATGTTGTTAGAGAAGTTGAACGGTACAGTCCCCTGCCTGCTGGACACCACCACCATCCCCCCTGAAGAACTGAGCATGAAACCGTCTCGCTCTGGGGCCGACTCTGGGATCTGCGAGGGCCCCGGCGCCGGCGGAGCTCGCCACACTAACGGAGAGCCCTCATCCTCCTCCGGAGGAAACCCGTACAGCAGAACATTCAGTCCTCACTTTCATGCCTTCGTGAAACTTTGTCTACAGAGAGATCCTGAGAAAAGGTAAATAACACTCTACTCTTTGCGATTTATATTTATTTAGTCTTAATGATTGTCATAGTTTTGTGGAACACAAAAAGAGAAATTTTAGGAATGGACTGACCACTCGTTACTTTATAATGAAAGTGATCCAGGCTCCAAACTAAAAATAACTGTAGCATAAAAAGTTGAACAAAATGACTGTACACTTTTGTGGTGTCATGTCTTCCCACAGACCCTCTGCCAGCTCTCTGATAGGACATTCCTTCTTCAAACAGGTGAGTCTTACCTTCTTCAGAGAGAATATCTGACAAGCGATCAGTGCCACGAAAAAAAATGTCATAAAATGTCATCTGGTCTTCATCAAAATCCATACAGACAAACATAATTTGCTTAAGCTAACAACACAAACAATTATAATCTTTGATGAGTTTCATGAGTTCCCTGATTGTTCTGAATAACATTTGTTGATCATCCAGAGAATTACAACAAGATAAAGTTCACTTACATTAATATTTAATGGGGTGTGATGAATAAGACCTATTTTCTGAAATTTGCAACACTGACAAAGTTATCCACCCTATTTTTCAATGCAGAAGTAAGGCGTTTTCTGTGAATGTGCAAGACTTCCGGTTCATTAGCCGCTGTAGGGAAGTGCAGTAAACGCTAAAACTGTTTGCACTACAAACCACTGTGTTCATAATTAAGATAATACATTAAAATAATATGGTAAGACACACCATTTTGAAATATCAAGCAGCAAAACACGTTGTTTTGTACAACTAAAAATAGCTGGAAGGCAAACAGATGAAACCGGAAGCCAGATACATTAAGTTTGCAAATTATGTGTCTGCTCTTATGGGAAAAATAATGTGGATTGAACTGAATTAAGACACTATTGTCTTCTGTAGAGCTGTTGAAATTGAATATTTAAAAAATGATCGATTTTACAACATTAACACTTATTTTCCTGTTTATTGATGTGAAGCTGATTTAAAACAATCTGTATTTCATAAAGTGTTATATAAATAACTGTGACTTGACTCAGCGTATTGTTGTGGTCTATATAACATTATAACATTGTAGATAAAGCGCAGACCATCTGAGGCTCTTCCTGAGCTCCTGCGTCCAGTTTCTCCAATCAGCAGCCTAGACTGCATGCAGCCTCAGGATTCTCCCACTGGATTGGCCAGTCTGGAGTCTGATCTCAGCCAGCTGGACGTGGATGACTGGGACTTTTGACATTAAACGGATGAGAAAAAAAGGGACGATGGATTGGACAGAAAGGGAGGAGATACTGTAGGACTCTTAATGAGAATTGATTGTTTTTGTTGTGTTTTAAGGGAGAAAAGGGGAAGGCTGGTGTTATGTGAATGTGATATAGACATTACAAAGAGCTTCAAAGATGTTACAAGAGACTCTGGGATGTTTCTTGTTGTCTTTTGGGATTTGTGTAGATCACTGAAACTTCAAGGACAGACAATGAAAAGAGAAATGAAAAACCAGCAGCCGCCATAGCCTTGCTAATGCATTCAGAAGCATGAACTGAAGCCTGAGGCACGCACTGCACAAACACTTACTGACTGGCCTTGTGACAATGGTGATCAGTTCAGGCTACTGAAGCCTGTTCTGTGTGTTTCACCTGAACTAATGACACTCTGTGAATGTCTACCAGCTTACAGCAAAACAGGTTCACAGTTGAATTCCCATGTCTCCTAGCATATTTGTCCAATGAAGCATAAAGAGCAGTCAGTAAAGTCAACCTAAACGTAGAACTGTTCCAATTCATGGATGGACTGTGAGGATTAAAACTATCCCAGCACAAATGTTGATGCCACCAGAAATATGCTAGAGGACACGATTTAGTTTTGCCTGCTCTCTGGTGTAGTTATTAGTTTTATATCAGTTGCATTTCTGCTGAGATTTATTTCTGTTCTTGACATGCATTACCGGGAGGAAGTACTTCAGTGGACCGTTTGTGTATTTTCAGCATATTTACCTCTTGGTCAAATGGAATAAATGTTGCAACTGCACAAAGCTCAGCCCTTGTTTGTTGTTTTTCCTATGCTGTTTGTTACATCACAACCCATTTTGAAATACAGCTTCTGCAATAATGGTTTCTCTATATAATATTCAGTTTATATTAAGGAATGCACTGATAAATTTTAGATTTAAGCTGATAATTTTATTCATGTTATGGCCAACAACTAATAAATGGCGGATATTCAAATTCTATACTTATTTGCCTAAATGAAAAAAAAAGGTTAAATTATAGGCATTTAGTTACAATATAATATGTAACAATGTTAAAAATAATGTTTTTAAAGATCACCTTTAAGTTTGCCAACATCTAACAACAATCAACAAGGTTAATGCCGGGTGGATTCTGATTGGCTGTCAGTATTTTTAGCCTTCATCAGCTTAAATTACAATGATATTGTTGCTTTGTGTCATTATTGTTATAGTTTTTGTGTGGGCTTTCCTGTTCTCATAGAACGATTACTAAAAAAAAGTCACAAAAAAACGTTCTACAAAAGTATGTTTATTTCACAGGTTTTGAAAATGTACAATTCCGAGAGTATCTGACTAACAAAAGTAAAACACAGACGGGAAAGTTGTTTGGCGCTAGTCATCCTCATCTGAGGGAGGCTGGTCATCAGATGCCTGTTGCTTCTGCATCTTAGCCATGAGCTCTGAGGAAAAATACACTAAAATCAGTTTCTTATTCTTCATTTCAAATAATATAGGATACTGGTGAGTGAAACATCAGGGATCTACCAATTCTCCACAACTTTTGAACAAGTGACCACAACTATTCCAGTTATTTGTGATTAATGCAAAAGAACTTTCCACCTTAAACTACACAACATTTCAAAAGTTTGGGGTCAGTAAGATTTTTTTTTAATGTGTTTTTGAAAAAAGGTTTGTGGAAACTGTGATGCATTTTTTCAGGATTGTTTAGAAATATTATGTAACCTCATTGCTGAATAAAAGTATTCATTTCTTTCAAAAACAAAAATCTCACTGACCCCAAACCTTTGTTCAGTTCAAGGATTATAAGTAGATAAGCACCTTTGGCAGGGTTGAAGACACCATTGGTCTGCTGGTTGCAAACGTAGCAGCGCTTAGATTTGCGGTAGTGTTGAAGAGCACAGGCCTCGCAGAAGTAGTGCCGGCACCTGGAAAACACAGACATTATACTTCTGAAGAGACAATGACGTACTAGTTCCAGTCAAATATGTGACAATGACATGCAACCACAATGCCAAATGATTTAGATATGAGAGACTAAAGCAAAATAATGTGGATCTGTGCTGTGGTAAGAGCAGGGAACAGCATTTGCAATTCAAACTGGCCATAGGTTAATGTAGCACTTACTTTGTAATAATGGGGTTTTTAAACGAATCTCTACAAATGAAACACTTGAAAGGAAGATCTTCCTCATCGCTGCTCACTTCATAGTTCTCCTCATCTGTAAGATCAACAATATGTCAGAAATCAGAACAAAAGGAGCTAAGTTTACCTAAAGATGGCTCACCGTTTGCCCCATATCGTCCTTCTTCGAGCTCTCGCTCAATCTGCCAGCCGTGCTTATAGTCCGAGCGGTCGTGAAGAAACTTACAGCTGTCTGAGGATTAAAAATAAAAGAAAGACGACATGTTTATTTCTGCACTGGTTGTTCACATTAACCTCAAAGGATTAACAAACCGAGAGAGGAAATCTGGAAAGCTTACTCACCTCCAAACCCACAGAAGCCAGTCTCTTTATAGTCTTTACAAATGTCAGGCTGGTAATCCCACCGTACTGTGGCCCTCAGGTGCTCTGATTGGTCCTTTCCTATCACGTACAAGACATTATGAATCAGTTTAACACTATTGTGTGTCCTCACAAACAGATAGAGTCACAGCAAACTCATTCACACTGACTCACCTGACCATACCAGAGGAAGCGTTGCCCATGGTGGAGTCTTTGGGTTTAATGTATTTGTGGTAGTTGTTGATGCCGCGGTAAATTTTATCATCTTCTTTACCAGTGAGCTCCTAGAAATAAGATCCAGGCATGCCACTGAATTAACACCCTAACAACATCAATACTTATATATATCTTAAAAGTCAGCATGAAATGGAAATTAATTCACCCACCTTTTCTCTTCTAAGTGCATCTTAATGTAAACAGATCATCTATTTCTGTTTCAGGTTTTTATCTTAATTTTTAATTAAAATGTAATAACTGTATCGAACAATCAAGTTTTTCAATCATTAGGTCACTTTCTCTTATAATTAACCACAAGCTCACATTCAGATCTGCTTCCATCCAATCAACAACTAATGGACCGAACCAAGTCATGTCTTTTTTTTAAAAAAAATTTCACGCAGATGTACGATGCAGAAGAAATTACCCGGCGTCTCTACTTCTGTTTCTTTGCAACTTTAAAGAAAGAGTCGGCCATTGAATGCACCAAGTTTGGATATGTGCACATTTATCCCCTGTGGGGTGTTCATATTTTGGTTACTCAGCCAGAGTTCGTGGGTCTGGTGGACCCGCTGCAGCTTGGGGTTTTTAATTCAACACAAACAAAAATGATATGTTAAAATACTCAACAGATGTTTACTTCATCCCAATTACAAGCAATATAAACAGCATATATGGTCAAAATTTGCCCGTGGTCATTGAAAATTTGTTCTCATATTTATTCTCCACAGAAAATGAGCCAAGGCCAATGACTCTGAGTTTGAAAAAATAATTCATCGAATCATTTTTCTTTTGATAAAAAGTGAAAACGGGTCCCACAGACCCAAACACCACAAGGGTTAAATCACACACACCATGATAGGAAGTGAAAACGATAATGACTTTTGTGCCTCACACAGGCATGGTTTTAAAAGTTGTGTTTATTTATAATACTTTTATTAAACATTTTTGTCTCCTACGTAACATCTTCCTTTTGAAAAAGAGTAAAATGATGGCAAAATGTATAATTTTAGGATAAACCTTCTCTTTAAGAGCAGGTTTATCATAATATCTGCTGAATTACTACAAGATTGTTTCCACAAGTCACAGAGGCTCTTTTTCTAAACGTTTATTCAATTAAATATTTAGATAACTACTATTCAGTGAAATGTATCGATTCAGAAACGAGGTCAGTAGAAGTAAAGCGGCCTCAGTGAACCTACTAGATGATCTTCTGTAGGTGTATTTCTAACCGAACACACAAAATAAACTTGAATTTATAATACCCAAACACCACAAGGGTTAAATCACACACATCTTCTGGCTGCGCTCAAAAATGGCCTGAGCATCTTTGTCCCTCTCTGTGTCCAGCTGATAGAGAGCAGTGGCCCCCATGTCATCCGGCCCCTCTGGTTTCTGCAGCAAACACAGAAACACACTCAATTACACGAGTCCAGTCAGCAGACATGTGAAATGAATCAAGAATCATGTCCATTCTCCGTGTAAGGTTTGTTAAACGAGAGGAGTCGTAAAGGTGAAGAGGCTGTGGCAGCAGACTCACCGCTGACCGAGTGGACCTGTAAGAGACAGTGACGCGCTCGTCCTCCTTCTCCTCTTCACTGTCGCTCGAAGACACTTCCTCCCTCTCCACTTTCTGCGTCTGCGTGTGCACGATATAACTGAGGCTTACGGCTTCAGAGTCAACAACAGATCCGTAAAACCAAATACTGCAGACTGTCATCTAACATATGAAACATACTCTCTGAATCATGGGATTCGTGACAGCAGCTTTCTTCTTCCTGACCACAGCACTGCCCTCCTCGCCGCTACTCCTGTCTGATCAGCACACACACACAAATACTCATTCACACACTGACTGTGAGCTGCAGAAATGTGCTGAACCCACTGATCTATAATATATGTCATATATAGATCAGTGGTTGAACCCGAGCTGCACGGACTACACAAAACCAAACATTACCGAGCGCCGAGGGAAGATACGAGCAAAATACCTTTATCGCTATCACTCGCATTTCTTTTCCGCGTGGAAAATTTCTTGTTAGATTTCTTAAAAAGAAACTTGCAGGTTGTTTTCGGCTCTTCGGACATCTTTAACTGCGTCTGAAACACGAGGGACTGCGCTCACAGCGCCTCTTGTGTTTGGAGCGGAGGCGAGGGATCCGTTCAAGCGCGTTTCATGTTTTACTTTTATTACAAATCTGTACTTGATCATTTTCAGACTAATTTCGGAGGCAGGCATGACACTAGATGAACGGCATCTCGTTTCGCTGACATGTTAAAACAGAACAACCTTTAAGTCTTTGCTAACAATAACATTATTTTATACTTTTTATGCTTCTACATTTGTACATCGGTTGTACCATAGACATAAATACCGGTACGAGTATTTATTATAGCTGTGTCCGCTCCCTATCCACTAGATAGTGCACTATCGGGTGTCAGCCATTTTGTAGTGCTGTCCGGATTCTGAGTGAACGACTTCATTCCCTACATCCTTCCACTTCTTTTTTACCCACAATGCATTCTGATTTCGAGTGTACGACCATAGACTTATAAAAAGTGTACAACCGATGTACACTCGCTGAAGCACTATTTCCCACAATCTAATAGGGAAAGCCGTCGAGCTGGAGCGAGAGAGTTTGAATGAGAGATGACGTTCACATCTTTGTTATTTCTGCTTTAACGTTTATTTCAAACATTATTTATATTAAAATATTTGTAATGTAGGCAATAACCCCTATGGCAATAACTCTGTTTATTATTTTACTAATCTACTGAGGTGGCATCGTTGTTAACTTACAAAAATGATAATTCGGTGGCTAATTTAAAAATGTTCGCAATAACTCTGTTTATTATTTTACTAATCTACTGAGGTGGCATCGTTGTTAAGACGTATTTGTTTCATGCTGATACGAAAACGTGTAAAACAAATTACCTTTCACGGTCGCCTGATGGCTGCTGGGCGCTCTACGACCAAGTGTTATCCTCTCTGAGCTAGTGGACCGAACAAAAGGTAAAAGTGGAAGAAACCGCTCCTCGGAGAGCGTCAGGATACTAACAATAATCAATACATAAAATTATGAACGTGCTTATGTGAGTTTATTTTTGTTCTTAGTATTTTAATAGTGTATAATGTTTATGAACATAAAAGAATCACAAAACAAATTAATAATATACCAATACATAAAATTATGAACGTGCTTATGTGAGTTTATGAAATGGAAACCACAAAGCTGACGCCGAGGTATGTATAATTACAATATAAAGTAATTTTGAGTTTTATTGCAATGAATGTTATTTTCTGAAATATGGTACCAAAAAAATGTAAATGTGACGAAGATGTTTTTGCAAAGTCTCACGTCCGAATCCGTTCACTTATTCGTTCACTCCTTTCTGATATAGTCCACTCAGCTGCCATACACTATTTATTTATTATTTAGTGAGTTAGGGTTGTATATGGATTTTTTTATGTATTAGTGGGCTTGTGAGCTATGTATATGGATGTTTTGTGGGTAAAAAGTAGTGGAAGAATGTAGGGAATGAAGTCGTTCTCTCGGAATTTGGACAGCACTACAAAATGGCTGACACCCGATATAGTGCACTATCTAGTGGATAGGGAGCGGTCTCGGACACAGCTGAAATTCAGAGGGATCTGAAGGCGGGCAACTTCTAGTCAAAGCTTTTATTTTGTAATACGTAACCACGACGTAAAGCTAAAGTAGAGCTCAAGTGTACGAGTGTAGTAGATTGTAAGATTGGATTTTGGTTTTCGGGCCTTTTTAAGTTTTGAGACGGCTCGTTCAGCTTCAGCTTGGTGAGGATACACGTTGGGTTTTGTGTGTGGGCCGAAATACACACAAAATACTAAAGGGATTTCAGAAGTTCACGCACGAAGAGTTCCCACAGACGGACGCGGAGGGGTTTCTGCGCTGAACTCGGAGGTTTCGTCGGAACCGAATGAGAAGCTGAGGTAACTGACTGTAGGAGGAGGCCGCTGAGGAAATGTTGGCGATCTCTGATCAGATCAGTACAAACTGAACTACTAGAGCTGACCCTAACCTCGGGTTTTGATTTACACGTGTGTTACAGGACGTGCACTTCCATTACTTTCGTGAAGCGTTGCGATTTGTTTACTATAATAGGCAGAATAGTGGAAACGCGGATTGTTTAATCAATAATGCAGTGCGATTACAGCATTGTTTGTTTGCAAGAAGCTAATCGAGGTAGCAAGCACCGCTAGCTGCTAGCTTCCCGAAAAGTGTTGAAGTTAAGGGGTGTTACTTTACTGATGCAGATACTGGACATGCTTGGATGTGAAAAACACTAAAAGTTCCCTCCTCAGGTTAAGTTTCCCAACATCAATGTCCCTGCTGTGGTCTCCTTGAAATCTCGTTTTATTGATCATTAACCCACCGTGTTTGATACGGTATTTGGGGTATATGTTAAAGGTTGTCCTGGGTTATGAATTAATGCATTTCAGTGTCTCGTTCCTAGGTGAACAATGACTCAGTTTCTCCCCCCGAACCTGTTGGCATTGTTTGCCCCGCGGGACCCGATTCCGTTCCTGCCTCAGCTGGAGAAGCTTCCCCACGAGAAGCATCACAACCAGCCCTACTGCGGGATTGCTCCTTTCATCCGGCATTTCGAGGTGCTTTTGCCATATTTTATTTAAAAGATTAATTTATAGATTTTTTTTTTAAAGACTGATTTAAAAGAAGATTACAGATCAAGTCTTTGATCATAAGAGTGTTGCACGCATGATGCAAATTATAAAATATATTTTGGTCAGTGTTATGTAGTATTGTTATATAATGATGTTTTGTTCCCCACTGTTGGTTAGGACCCCAGAGATGCTCCACCACCCACAAGAGCAGAGACGCGGGAGGAGAGGATGGAGAGAAAGGTGAGCCGGTGTTGACTGAAGTTTACTCGTGGTGTCTCATGCTGAATGGAGTAAAGCTTGTTGACGGGCATTTATTCAGGGAGTTCAAGATGACAGAACAGAGTATTTTTAAGATTTTTTAATAAATTTGCCGTCTTAAAGTGATTCTGTGAGTAGTATAATCTTTTAAGTACACTTTTCATGTGTTCCATGAGAGATAATGTCATGGGAAACTTTTTTTTGTTTTGTTGTTGTAATATGGTCTATTGTGATTTGAATTGCAGAGAAGGGAGAAGATGGAAAGGAGGCAAGTTGTGGTGGAAACAGAACTGAAGCTATGTATGTATCTGAACTCATTACTAAGTGAACCAAACTTAGTACCACACGCACTTATAAAACCCTAAACAATATTTCTTGTATTCCCACAGGGGACCCACACAATGATCCTAATGCTCAAGGAGACGCGTTTAAGACCTTGTTTGTGGCTCGAATCGTGAGTATTTTTGTCCACTGAAAAGAATCTGAATGTTTAGAAATTGTCTTGAAAATGCACATCTTACCCTTTTTTTCCTGTTCATGCAGAATTATGACACCACAGAATCCAAACTACGCCGCGAGTTTGAAGTTTATGGTCCTATCAAACGGGTGAGTTGTACTAAACTAGTAGATAGTAGTTCTATCTATTTGCTATCCTGCAGACTAATCCCCGAATTTATTTGGTTTTATTAGATCTATATTGTGTACAACAAGAAAACTGGAAAACCAAGAGGCTATGCGTTCATTGAGTACGAACACGAGAGAGACATGCACTGTGAGTGACCAAGACTTCTCGTTCTTCTTTAAATTCCTCTGTTACTACAATGAATCATTCATTCTTTTTTTTTTTTCCATGAAAACTATTAATTCATATTTTATTTTAAAGCAACAAAGTATGTTGGTCATAGTTCATCTGCTCTATTTTTTTTTTCCTGAAATGACCACATATTTAGGTGTAGCCAACCACTCAATATTTATAACTTGTATATGAGAATGTGTAACTCTGTCACGTTATAAAACTCCATTTGTTTGTGTGCTTGTATGACCGTCTGTCAACCCTTTTATGTCTGTGTTCGTAGTATATTCCTGTTTTTACCCCCGTGTGTATGTGTGAGTGTGACGGTGAAGCACATGTGGGGGAAACGTGGCGTGTGGCTGTGCGTTAGCCCAACACACATTCTGATGAATGTTGCCACTTTATGGCATCTCTGTAATGTTTAGGCAGTGTGACATAGCAGTGTGTTTCCGGCCGGAGCGGTGATGGTAAGCTAAAGGCTAAGGCCATCTGTAGTGAAAAAGGTGACCCATATACTTACACACCTGTTCATGTCTGGTGCACAATTAGTCGTTAATATCAAGGCTTTTATAACTCCGTTCACACAGGGGCGTTCATGATTGAAGTGTTGCGGAGCGAGTCAATGCTTTCTATTAATTGTGTGTTGTTCTCATTGCTACTGCAGCCGCCTATCTCTGATGGCTATTGGCCAGAGCTGGCTTGCAGATCTTGATGATGGTTTTGATACATCTACACCCTACTACCACAGCTCAGTATATGGTTGGTATGATGGGTTTGTATGATGGGTAAGATTTCTTTACACCCCTCATCTAATTCTAGGTTAGGTGTACCAAATCACTGCCCCATTTTAGGGCTAAACATAGGGCCTCCAGTTGTCATTGAGTGTGGCTTGGGCCCGTTGTAGTGAGTTTGAGCCTGCCATTAATCTCTTCTATTAAAGCCATCATACTACTACTAATGTGGTTGTACTCTGCAAGATTTAGACTGTAGGACCGTTGCATTTGAAACAGAGTGGTGCAGTAAAGAGAACCTGTTGGATGTATTGCAACGATGCATGCGGCGCAAAGTTGCCAAATTATGTTAAATTGAAAGCTGATCTTGATTTGGTATTATATTTTTAAAGCTTGCAGAATAGATTTCGTTTTTATTAAGCAAAGTTATTTGCCTGATATATAATACCTGACATAAAGGTGCAGTCACATTTGCTGTTTGGTGAAGGCAGTTTTGGCAAGCTTGTCATTTTAAAAGAAATCCAATTAGGAATTTTGTATTTCAGGAAGGCAAAAGATTTCCCCGCAGAGTTCACTACGGGTTCAAGTTGGTCTCGTAAATTTGCGCGTTGACCAGCAGAAAGCTGCTTAGTTTGAAAGTGACTTCTGTGTGACCTGTGGTTCATGTATAGCTATTGACAATACACAATGGTTCTTTTTTCTCAAGAAATTGTGACTGCACCATAAAACACTTACTCTGCAACAACAAAAAATGTATCTACATTTGTGTTGCACAGTAATAATGTGAATGCATATTTCACATCATTACTACAGCTGTTTTTATATTGCTAAGCGTTAATATATATTAAAGGCCAGGACCATAACTCTATTTTATTATGTAAAAGATTGCACAATTGACACTTAATTGGTAATGATGATTGTGTATAGGCATAATATGCACCAGAATGTTTGGAATTTGCTTTAATAGAATAGATTAACCAAGGGCATTGGATATTCAGATCACTGCACGGAACCCAATTACATTTAAAGATTCTTGTTGTCATGGATTCACTTGAATTTTTAGTGGTTAAATTCAGTCCCAGAATTCTTCTATGAGAGACTTAATCCATAAATCTAAAATTCCCATTTAGGATGAGAAGCGAGGAACTGCATGGAGAGTAACCTTTCCTATGTGTACAAATAAGCTGTTTAAATCTTTATCTAATACAACTTCAAGTGGGCTAAAAATACAACATGGGTGCAACCAGTAAAATGGAATTTACATTTTTACTTCCCTTAACACAAATGTTAAGGGTACATACCATTTATTTCTTCATATTTTTCTAAATTTTAGATTTAAAACATTTAAAGCATTGTGGGAGATCTTTTTAAATGTCACTTGCGAGGTAGATGTCGTCAAGACTATGAGAGATTTTACGGATATGAGGGTGGTTGGTAAGCCCCTCTTATTGGTTAGGAAGGAGAGGGTTGTGGTAAGGCCCTCTGTTAACTGCTAAAAATGAGGGTGGATGGTAAGGCCCTCGTTGGGTAGGTGCCTTGAGGGTGTTTGGTAAGCCCCTCTAGTCTGGTATGGTAGTCGGAGGGTTGTTGGTAAGGCCCTCTAGTTGAGATGTAAGGAGAGGTGTGTGCGAAAGAACTTGAGGGTTTGTTGGTAAGGCCCTCATAATGGGTTTCAACTGAACGTCATCGACAGTGCAGACCAGAGTAGCTTCGTGGATTTCATCGTATCGCTTGTTGAAGGATTGGATCAATTCCTTGATTCAAGGTTGTCCAGTTTTGGTATTAAAAAAAAAAAATGTACTGAAGGACGTTTTGATTCAAGGCAGCTGGAATCACCAGGCTACATTTCCGTGGGGTTTTCCATCAAGGACTTCCATCCTTGGCCAGGTATTATGGTAAGATAGCATCTCCAGGTAATGTGGTAACACTAAGATAATGACCAAATTCTTCAGGGCTTAGACTTTTATCTTGGACCAGCAGAAGGAAAGGGACCAAAGGTATTGGCAATATTGAAGTGTGAGAATTTTGTAACCTATTTAAAAGCAGTAATTCTAGCAAATCCATTATTTATAATATAGAATCTAAAAGTAAAGTTCTGCCAGAATGTTTTCTTTTTTCTCCTTTAGTTTGTCATGATGTGCGTGTGAATGTTGCCTTTGCTCATAGAAATTGTGTGAGTGTGATTGAATGTTTCTGAAAGATTTTGGAGAATGGAGAGTGTGGCTTTTAGCTTAACTGTGTTCACTAAGTGCCTTTTTTTTTTTCAAGATTTAATGAGTAAAATGGCATTAATGGGCAGTTAATGAGGATCACCCTAACTTTGGAGATGACTTGTGTGGTCCAAGCTGTTGATTACAATTCTTATTTGCATCACTTAAGTTCTGTAATACTCAGACGATCCTTTTTTCTTTTTGAATACCAGAGAAATGGCTTTTCCCCCCTGTATTTTACAACGCTTTTCGAAGCACATGTTTTAGTGTCTTTGGACTTTGTCAAATGATGTCTGGATTTGGAATTTCAGAGCATATTTAGAGCATTCTCGCATTCCCCAATGCGTTATGCTTGAGTTTAAGGAATTAAGAAACTTGAAATATTCCTTAAATGTAGTACATTAATCATGTGAATTCAAATACAGTTGTTTTCAAAGCATTGTGCTTTGATATTATTTCAAGGTATGCAGTCTTTATTAAATTTATAATCAAAATCATGAACTATTAGTCACTACTGTCCAGCTTTTAATAGAGCTGTTTTTGTAATATTTGTTGGTGTGCCTCAGTCCAAGTGTGTAATCATTAACTAAACGTGAGGTCGATTTTTTTTTTTTTTTGTTTAAATGGATGGCAACATTGTCAGTTTATCTAGTTTCTGGTGGCTTATCCATTCAGAGGTAAGCATGTGCCTTTAAATAGCTTAACATGTTTGAACGGAGTTCTTCCCAAATTCAAGGTATGTAGCAGGAAATGCTGTTTTGTGTATTCTTGTTTCTCATATTCCACCTCTTTCTTTCTCTGTATTCTCCTTATTCCCTTCATCCCTCCATCTCCTCTTTTCTACTGCTTGTCTATCAACTCCTCTAGCTGCCTATAAGCACGCAGATGGCAAAAAGATTGATGGACGTAGAGTGCTTGTTGATGTTGAAAGAGGACGAACGGTCAAAGGATGGCACCCCCGGAGACTTGGTGAGCATTTCTTGTTCTCTTCTAATCAAGTGCTCTTTTCGAGGCCTTGTGTGTCTATTTCTGCTCCTGGGGGCCCAATGTCCTGTAGAGTTTGGCTCCAGCCTACCCCAATTTTTTTTGTTTGTTTCTGTTAATCCAGAAGATACTTATTAGCTGGTCTTTCAGGAAAGTGGCCTTCTAGGAGCAGGATTGGACACTCCTGTTCTAGAGCAAAGTTCTAAAGGACAGTGGATCTCCAGGGCCAGAATTGCCCAAAGACGGGAGGTCTTCAATGTGCTTTTATTTCACTGTCCAGGTGGAGGTCTTGGTGGTACAAGGCGAGGAGGGGCAGATGTCAACATAAAGCACTCTGGCAGAGACGACACTTCCCGCTATGATGACCGACCAATTGGAAGGTAAGTTGAGTAGGGCATTATTAATTTTAAAGGGCTGGATCAGCCAAAAAAAAAAAATGTAATCAATTACTCGCCCTTATGTCATTCCTAACCCGTAAGACCTTTGTTCATCTTCAAAACACAAATTAAGATTTTTGATGAAATTTGAGAGCTGCCTAGACAGCAAAGCAACTACCACGTTCAAGGCCCAGAAAGATGAGGACGTCATTCAATTAGTCCATGTGACATCAGTGGTTCAACCATATTGTTATGAAGCAATGAGAATACTTTTTGTGGGCAAAGAAAACAAAAGTGACGACTTTGTTCAACAATTTCTTCTCTTCCGTGTCAGTCTCTATTGCGCATTAACAAGAAGCATTCTCGTAGCTTCATAACATTACAGTTGAACCACTGATGTGACACGGACTATTTTAACAATGTCCTTACTACCTTTCTGGGTCTTGAATGTTTGAATTGCATTGCTGTCTATCCAGGGCCAGAAAGCTCTTGGATTTAATCAAAAATAGCTTAATTTGTGTTCCGAAGATGAACGAAGGTCTTACGGGTTATTTTTGGGTGGACTTTCCCTTTAAGTAGGTACATTTCAGTCTTCCAATCCTGACCTCTGTTGTCTCTTATCCCGCAGTGACCGCGATCGGGATCGTGAACGCAGGGATCGCAGTCGGGAACGAGACAGAGACAGGGACCGTGGTGTTGAGCGCCGCCGTTCACGATCTCGAGAGAGACGGAGGCGCACCAGATCTCGTGAGCGTGAGAGGGTCCTTGCGACTCCAGGGGAGGAGGCAGGAGGTGGCAGCCGGCGCCGAGAAAGGGAAAGAGACCGAGGTGTTGCCGGAGACAGCCGAGAGAAGAGTAAAGACCGAGACAGAGAAAGAGACCGCAAGAGGAGAAGCAGGAGCAGGGATAGAAAGAGAGACAGAGAGAGAGGGAAGGGTGCAGATGGAGGAGAGGAAGGCATGGGCGGGCTAGGTGATGGCATGATGCCCGAAGGGGGAGATAGGGGTATAGAGGACCCCTTGGGTGGTGAGCCAGGACGAGGGGAGGACGGAGGGCCTGAAGGAGAGGAGAGAGGACGAGATCGAGACAAAGACAGGGAGAGAGACCGTGACAGGAAGCGCAGCCACAGAGATAAAGATAGAGACAGAGATCGGGAAAGAAGGCGAGACAGGGATAGAGATCGTGAACACAAGCGGGACCGGGGCGATCGGGACCGTGGGGACCGTAGGGAAGACAGACACGTGTCCTCCTCAGCAGATCAGGAGGGTTTGGGTAACGGAGGTGAAGAGGGAGAAGAGCAGTTGCCGCCACAATCAGAAGAAGGTTCACAGGATGGGATGAGGATGATGGATCAGGATTCCATGCAGTCAGGAG
The DNA here is from genome assembly GCF_018340385.1 of Cyprinus carpio. Taxonomy (NCBI): domain Eukaryota; kingdom Metazoa; phylum Chordata; class Actinopteri; order Cypriniformes; family Cyprinidae; genus Cyprinus; species Cyprinus carpio. The sequence continues at coordinate 22,520,761 of NC_056599.1, read as the reverse complement.
AGGGCTATGCCTCCAATGAGAACGGATACAGGATGGAGGCCCAGGGCGATGAGTACTAAACGTGCCACCATTGTGTGAATGATCCAAGGTCGTCCAGTTATAATGTTGCTTGGATTCACAAACATCCTCAACCATTATTTAATGCCTCCACCCTTTGCTTGCACTATGTCCACAGTGTGTAAGTATTATACTGTACTACCAACAGATATCACGGAGAGAGCTTAGTGCCTCCCTGGTAAGAAGCATCCTTTTGTTAAAATAAAAAGATTATGTAGTTAAACTGTGAGCTTTTTTTTTTTTTTTTTTTTTTTTTTTGAGCCCAGCTATTTTATTTGTGGGGCTTTTGTTTGCTTAAACTTCACTAAATAACCAGCCTTATTATACATTTGAATTCCCTGACATCAACTCATCATCAAGGGACTGCATTGCTAGGAAGAGATCTCCTGACGGAGGCACTGTTTTATTACAGTGTAGTTTATTCAGTAAAAGATGGGTAACTGTCAGATGATAGGGGTTTAGTACCATATGTCCATTTTCATAGATGTTTGTTGGTTACAGGAGTATTTGCTTGATGGTTTGAAACGTTATTTGTACAACGTTCCTTTTATATCTGTCCCCATTTCTCTGTAACTTAATTTTTTCCTCTATCTTTTGTCTTGTACATTTTGTTTTATATTTGGTTCAATATATGGATCGTTTGCAAATTGTACATTGACCCCTAATTTTACTGAAGTAACAAAGGCAGCAAACATTGACACAAATGTGTTTTTTAAATAGGAATGTCTGCAGTGGGTTCAGAAAAATCGCTCTTAATTTTTTCTTTTTTTTTGAGTTTGTGTCTCTGATCGTATTGGTTCTGCTTTTCATTCTTGAATAAACGCTTTTTATTGCCAAATTATTGTTGTCTTGATTACTTCTAAAGTCTTGCCTTGTAAACGATGCGGATAGATCAGCCACTAGGCTGCAATAACGAGCTCGCGCCTCTGACGTACTGTATTGCGTCATTCAGTAAGTGGCTCGCTCCTCGCGCATCTCACTGCGAACCCGCTTAAGACTTGGTTTTTACAATTGAAAACCCTTTCTGTTAGCTTCGAAACAATATCTTGTATATTAAACTTCTAGCTCTGGTGAAAGAAGGTTGAAAACGGTTCAGTGCACTGCAGCAGACGGTCTTCATGATGTCATCGTATTATCATACGGGGAAAGAGCTGGACATGGCGGCGATGACGGAACCGCTCTGCTTGGAAAGAGGTAGTTTATTTCATTGTGTCCCCACAGACGCGAGAGCTGTTTGGAAATACTCAGACTGGTAGATATAGCCTTACCAATGAACTGACGGGCTCTCTGTGTCTTCACACGCACTGAGTGGGGCATATAGTGCCCACGATGTGACTGAATGGATGTCCCCGGTAGGGAGTGCTTGTGTTTGTATTATACTTGAATTTCATTGAGAACAAAACAAAACAGGATAGTAAGTAATTCTGCATATTTTTCAGATTTTTTTATTTTATTTTTTTTATTTTTTTGTCCTACTTTAGATGTTCATCAGCATCGGTGCTGACAATATTTACGTAGTCCCTTTTATTTGGCTTGAGAAAACCAGATGATCTACTTAGTTATTGAATTAGACAATGTCTTTTTACTACTTTTCAAGCAAAGTATTTAATAATAAAACTAACCTAATGACTTGAACCATGTTGCTTCGAAAAATAAAGAAATAATTCCAGAATTGTATCTATCCATTCACCCATCCATCCATCTATCTATACTCAGTTTTTTTTTAAATGTATATTTCTGTTATGTTGTATCTTCTGCCAGATGTTTGCAGAGTGATAGAATTGCTGGACAGGCTTCAAAGAAGCGGTGAACTTCCGCCTCCCAAACTCCAGGCTCTACAGAGAGTTTTACAGAGCAAGTTCTGTGCTGCCATCCGAGAGGTAAAGGATGCCTCACTCCTTTAAAGAGGTCATATGATGCGATTTAAATTTTCCTTTCTCTTTGGAGTGTTACAAGCTCTTGGTGAATAAAGAAGATCTGTGAAGTTGCAAAGACTAAAGTCTCAAATCCAAAGAGATATTCTTTATAAAAGTTAACACTTGTCCACGCCCCCCCGAAACGGCTCATTCAAACATGCCCCCACATCTCTACATCAGTATGTGGGAAGATTTGCATAACACCGCCCAGATGTTCACGCAAAGAAAGAAGGCGTACCTAGTATTCTCATTGTAGTATTGTTGTTGCCGCCGCCATGTCGTATAGACACTGTGTGTTTCACTGCGAAAGCAAAACTACTTTGTTTGTCTTCCAAAAGAAAACACGACTAGAAATCATGTTTATATCATGTTTATAATGGGTTTTATGTTTGTCTCATTGATCCTGCCGGACAAGGCATCACAATATGTTAAGAGGTGTAACATTTCCATCACACGCTTGAGGCATTCGGCCAATCACAATGCGCTGGATAGCTGGCCAATCACAGCACACCTTGCTTTTCAGAACGATGAACCTTGTGAAAAATCTACGCGTTTCAGGAGGCAGGGCATAGAGGAGAAACAATAATGCACAGTATGTGGAAAAAAAATGTTTTTTTACCTTTAACCCCATAAGGAAACATTTAATCACTTTAAATAATGTTCTTTTTAGCAGCATCATATGACCCCTTTAAACATAAGGACGCTTGATTGTGACTTTGCTAAAGTCTCAAATCCAAAGAGAAATTCTTTATAAAAGTTAACACTTGTCCACGTCGGAAAACATTTAAAAGAAAAAAAAAAGTTAAAATATTTACTAGAGAATTTAAAAGAAAAAAGTAATTTTAAATATTTAATAATTTTTTTTTAAGTTCTTGTGTGATACTACAGGGCTATATTTTGCAATAATGACCAACAGATTGTACATTATCATTTCATATGAAGTCAGTAATGAACATTATTATTGTTTAAAAGACATCAGCAGTTTGTGTTAACTGAATTATGCATGCGCTTGAAAATATGACTCAAAGTTTCAGGACATTTCTGGTATTTGAATGTATATTAATCAATGATCTGCAAAACATTGTGTAATGTGATAGTATTTGTTAATCTTATTAATTATAAAATGTTAAAAACTAACTAAACTACAAAAAAATTGAAATAACTGTCCCTTTTTTAGTCTATGAGCAGCTTTATGATACATTGGACATTGTAGGTGGGCAAGAGGTCCGAGCACAAGCCACTGCAAAGGTAACTTTTTACCAAAATATTGCCACTATATTGATCAAGGATGATTATATACTGAAGAAAACACTTCTTGGGTGTCGTTTTTCCAGGCCACAGTAGCAGCGTTCGCAGCCAGTGAAGGCCATGCACACCCAAGAGTGGTCGAACTCCCTAAAACAGACGAGGGGCTTGGGTTCAACATCATGGGTGGAAAAGAACAAAACTCTCCCATCTACATCTCCAGGGTCATCCCAGGGGGTGTTGCTGACCGACAGGGTGGTCTGAAGAGAGGAGACCAGCTGCTCTCTGTTAATGGAGTGGTATGTTGGGACAGTAGGATTTTGAGTTGTATAATTTATATTTCTGTGTGTGACCATGAGCTTGATTTGAGGAGCTGTGGTTTGCCAGAATAACAGATGTCAAAATGTCCTTCCTTGTGTGTAGAGTGTGGAGGGAGAACATCATGAGAAAGCTGTAGAGCTGCTAAAGGCAGCGCAGGGTTCAGTGAAGCTGGTGGTGCGTTACACACCTAAGGTCCTAGAAGAGATGGAAGCCAGATTTGAGAAGATGAGGAGTGCCAGGAGACGCCAGCAACATACCAGCTACTCGTGAGTGTGGCTCTTACGTTCTTTTCTTTTCATACCTTTTCTCTGTTTTTCTTTCCTTTTCTCATCATCTCTTTTAGCCCATCATTCATCATAAGACACGCCAGCAACATAGCATTTATTCTAGGGTTTTGTTTTTGTTAGTTGTTTTTTTTAATATTTTTTATATTTAATATTTTTTGCAGAAAATGTGATACAGTTTTAGGATTCTTTGATGAATAGTACAAAAGAACAGCATTTATTTGAAATAGAAATCTTTTGTAACATAAATGACTTTTCTGTAACTTTTGATCCATTTGAAATTTAAAACATCCTTGCTGAATAAAAGCACTCATTTCCCTCAGATCTTACTGAATGGTAGTGTATCTCACAACAATTATTTTGTTTATTACAGTAGACAGTGTGTTCAACAAACTGTTAAAATAAATAAAATAACAATGTAATTTTCATGTTAAAGGGATAGTTCACCAAAAAAATGAAAATTCTGTCATTAATTACTCACCCTCAAGTATTAAACTGTTAGCAATGCAGAGAGGGCTTTCGAGTGAGACGGGTTCCATAAATGTCCAAACCCGTAAGACCTTGCGTTCATCTTTGGAACACAAATTTAGATATTTTGTACATGATGTGGGGGTGGGGCTCTGGCTCTCCTCAGTTTGCGGGGCTTTGGAACACAAATTTAGATATTTTTGATGGCAACACAACTGAAATGTTTTATGGCCCAGAAACATAGTAAAGACATCGATATAATAGTCCATGTGACATCAGTGGTTCAACTGTAATGTTATGAAGCTATGAGAATGTGCACGTATACATAGTGGTACTCTCATGAACGTGTGTCGACTGACACAGAAGAGAAGAAATTGTTGATTGAAGTGGTTGTTGAAGTATTCTCGTAGCTTCATAAAATTACAGTTGAATCCCTGGTGTCACATTGACTATTATATCGATGTCCTTTCTACATTTCTGGGCCTTGAATGTGGTAGTTGAATTGCTGTCTATGGAGGGTCAGAAAGCTCTAGGATTTCATCAGAAATCTCTTAATTTGTGTTCCGAAGATGATCAAAGGTTTTACAGGTTTGGGTGAACTATCCCTTCAAATGTCTTTAATGAACAATGCCATATTCTACTGAATGCGCTAGTAGCCTATCTGTATTTTGACATTTCGTCTATCACTGTGTTTTCACCGACAGGTCTTTGGAGTCCAGGGGATAACCAGTCTCAACCTCTGACTGACCTTCTGATCCATTCTCCCACCCTCTCTGCTCCTATAGGATGACAGAAGACCCAGAGGAGATCAGTGTAGACTACCCTTAGCTATTTATATGTTAGTGGAATGATCTCAAAACATGTAGACCTCAAATATACTATTTTCCCTGGCCATGCAGGGGGAGAGACTGTATAGTGCATCTGTGTTCTTAGGTGGACCCTGCACCCTGTGATGTTCTCGGGGGTTGTGTGTGTCTGTTAGCACAGAAGAGAACTGGCTAGTGCAAATACACAGTGTGTGTACTTATAGGACTTTGTCTCTTTTGCCGTAGGATTATTGCTGAACTGAATGGCATGATGGCTCCTACTTAGACCATTATTCATTCATGAACGTATTGAGTCTGTGTTTCAGAAAACATGCATTGACTACAGAGTTAAAGCTATGCATTCCATTTCTGTAAGTATTCTTGTATTATGTGTTCTGCTCTGTGTGAACTAAATCAGGAGTACACAAACACTGTTATTGCAGAAGACACTTCCTGAATGAACAGATTGTTCCTACAAAGCATACCATACTCAAAAAGGGTAGTCACGACATTGTGCTGCTATGAGTGGCTTTGTGCTGCCAGTCATAGTGCCTATGTTCAATCCTTGAATTTTTGAGTTTTATACATTTATTCATACATTAAAACCAACAATGTAATTTAATAGTCTGAGTTAATTTATGCCCACAGATTAAAAACATTTACCATGATCACCAAAGTTTTGACAAAACATCATAGCTATTTTAATAATTTACCATATACCTTTTATTTGTAATCTTTTTGTAATAATGAGAGTGAGCATTTGTTGTGCATTATGGTTTATTAGAATTTAATTGTCATGAAAATATCACAATGTACTGTCTTTCTTTTGATTTTTGGAGTTAAATTTGACTGGTCTAGGACTTGTTTTGATAGATTTTATTAAGTTCCTCTCTAATGTGAATGGCCCTAATACAACCACTTTCACTTTACAAATGAAAAGAAAAAGAAATTGTAAAAGGAGGCAGCATTATCTATGACTAAACACGTAAAGGGTCTTATCAGTGATATTTCGCTTGTCTAATTCTCGACAGAAAGGAGTTCCTGTATCTATCTGGTTGTTTATTTTCATTTTTTTGCGAGGGAGTGTATGAAGCAAATGGATAACCAGAGACGAAATGTCCAAATCAGCACAACCACTGGACACACGCATCTGCAACCTTTTCCGTTTTACTTTAAAACTTGCAAGGTAAGTTAGGTAGGCACGAGAAACATCAAACTTGGTTACCAACCAAAGTTGGCATTAACTTTTACAAAAATCATGGTAACCCTAGTTACAAGAGGAGTTGCTACTACAGTTAAGCTGGCAGCTTGCTATTCTATCAACTTTTTTGACCGAAAATGAAACTGAACAAAATAACTTAACGAAGAGTTTAGTCTGTCTGAAGGATGCCAAGGAAAACAGTGGTTGTAGAGTTAGGCATTATCAGAAACTATAGATAATATTGTGTTTTTGATGTTCATATTTAGAGCTTTTATGCCATGTTATGTACAGCATATATGGAAGACCTTGTTAGTATGTTAATAACATCATAAAACTCAGGTTTAAAGTGTCCTATACATTAACCTTTCTTGTTGACTGGCCTAATGGTAAAGAACCGAAGAAGCAAGATGTCAAACTATAGATACCTTCAACTACCTTCTTGTCACTGCCCCAGAATGCCCCTCTTCCTCCAGTCCTCCAGCGTCAGAACAAAGGTCCTGCCTCTGCTCACTTCTCATTCACCTCGCACACTGTGCATGACAGAAAGCCACTGAATGGATCTCTGTACAATGAAATCCACTCTAAAGCTCCTGAGCACTGGACCACACACTTCTTTAGCGAGCTGGCCCACAGGGTGAGATGTGTGTGTGTCTTTGGAGATTTTGGTAGGTTTTGGAACTAAATGTCTTTTTGTTCATCATCCATATGTGTCTGTTTGATCCTCTGCAGAGAGACTGGCCAACAGTGAGAGTGGCCTCTAATCTTATCGGTGAAATGCAGGACCACTACAGAGGTCAATTGGCAGCACGTGAGCCTCCGGCTGAACACTTTAGCATGATGCAGGTGAGATAAAGAGGCTGAACATTGTAGGCTAAGGGAAAAATTTCTACTTGTCCATTCTTTTCTTCAGAAAAAAACTAAATCTGTGGCACTTACAATGAAAGTGACATGGAACAGTCTGTAAACCTTAAAATACTCACCGTTTTAAAAGTATAGCCACATGATATACATCTTGCACATCTAACAGGCCAATAAATGTAAGTACTTTTATAAAAATTCATCCATAAAATCCCAAAAATTGAGAATGAGGGATAAATCATTTTTTCAGTAATAAACCTTATGCCACAAATGCTGTCGATTGAACCTAAAGGGATAGTTCACCCAAAAATTATATTTCTGTCATAATTTACTCACCCTCATGTCTTTCCAAACTTACATGACTTACTTTCTTCTGCAAAACACAAACGTTATTTTGATTACTTTGTTAACCAAATAGTTGTCATAACCACTGAAAAAAAAAAATTTCATGGTAACACTTTATAATAACTTTCATTTATAAATCATTAAAAAACATTATATAATGCTTAACAGATCATTAGTTAATATATATTCACATAGCTAGAAATGTAAGAATGTTATTGTTAATGTTCACTAATGAACTTAAAAGGATACTCCATCCCAAAGTGAAAATTTTGTCATTAATCAATTACCCCCATGTCATTCCAAACCTGTAAAAGCTTCATTCGTCTTCGGAACACTTTTTTATATTTTTTGGGAGAAAAAGGGGGGGTTTTGACTGTCCCATAGTCTGCTAAATAAATAACAGTGTCAAGGTCCAGGAAAATATGAAAAGCATCGTCAGAATACTCCATCTGCCATCAGTGATTCAACCGTACCGTTATGAAGCGACGACAATACTTTTTGTCTCTCCAAATCAGCGTAGCGCCATTTTGGCAATTCTGAGCTGCAGACGCACTTCTGTGTCAGCCGCGCTGTGCCGATGCGCTGTTTGCTTTCAAACCAAAGCGTAAATACACATTAAAAACGTATCCTTGTGGCACGGCTGATACAGAAGAGTGTAAGCTGCCTGCGTACTGCTCAGATTTGTCAAAATGGTGCTACACTGATTTGGAGAGACACAGAAGAGAGGAATTGTTGAATAAAGTTGTTATTTTTGTTTTCTTCGTGTACAAAAATATTCTCGTCGCTTCATAACGTTACGGTTGAATTACTGATGGCAGATGGAGTATTCTGACGATGCTTTTCATACTTTCCTGGACCGTGAGAGTTGTTTATTTGGCAGTCTATGGGAAGTTTTCATCCAAAATATCTTAAATTGTGTTCCGAAGATGAACAAAGATTTATGGGTTTGGAACGACATGGGGTAAGTGATTAATGACAAAGTTTTCATTTTGTGGTGGAGTAACCCTTTAACTTAATAAAAATTACCTAATGATTAACATATGTTTATTTAATGTAAATTGAAATGCTTACAAATGTCAGTAAACTTTCAGCTCATATGATCTGTTTCTTGGTCTTTGTTTTTTTGTGTAGACCTCTATTCACACATCTTTACTAATCATTTATTAATCAATTGGGAGAGGAGGGGGGATAGAAATGTATTTTTGAAATGTTAGGCAATAAGCAGTAGGGAACTTCATCAATATATTAAAAAATTCTAATTCATGCAAAGTATCTTAATGGATGGCTCTCATAGTCATGAGGATTCAGTAGCGCTCCACAGACAGCAGTTTTATCTCCACTGGAGCTTTTAGGCTGATGGAATGACTCACGCTTCTCTTGATTTTAATCAGGCACTGTACAGAAAGCTGGAAACAACCACTACCGACTTCAAGCAATTTAACAGGTAACTCACCACCACCAGAGGGCGGTGTGAAGGCACTGATGGATTAAATGCTCATTCTGAGCTCTGAGGTCAGCAGTGGTGGATTCTCAAAAGTGATGAGAGAGATCAAAGGGTTTACTGACGGGATTCCATCCCAAGATGTAAGTGGAGGGTAATGTACTATTTGAGCAATCTGCTTCTAGATGCCATTAGAGCAAAGCATCCATCACCAGAACATCAGGGGTGATGTAAATCTGAAATCTGGCCTATAGTGAATCATGTGCAGCTCCAAGTAGTTCCTAGTCTCAGCCTCAGACGTCACACCCACGAACCGTTGGTTAAATGTCTGATGCATATGGGACACAAAAGTGGAAACACTTCAGGAGTGTCGAAGTCGTCATCGGATTGGTTAAATTCTACAGGATTTCCGGGAGATGTGTATGTCACATTCTTTAACATTCTGTCCAGAAACAAAGACGCCATGGCGCCAAACCCCCTCAACAAGAAAGACGTAGTGCTTACAAATGTGACGACGAGCATTTATCAGGATCAACTAAACACTGGAGTTTCAAAAGTATGTGAAATATTTAAAGTTCACAGCATAGAACGTGACGCTGAACGAAACAAACTGTGATTGGTTGTTTGACATGTCAGTCAAACTGCCTCATGGGCGGGCCTTAGCCAATGAAATCTGCCATGAATTCCAGACCTTCAGCTGTCAGTCTGAAGGTCTGGCTACGCGAGACTAAGCAGTTCCTGACTTTTACTGTGTATAATAGCAGCAGAACGGATATCTAGCATCACTTGATTTTTTAGAATTACAGTGCATGTAACACACACAGGCTATCTAACGCAACAAAAAATGTCTTTGCACACGGTCACTTTAACAAACAGTATGTTTAGGGTCAGAACTGATTGCAAAACATTTTTTTTAATGATGTAAAGGAGTAGTTCAACAAAATTAGAAATTTGAATTCTTTTATTTACTCATATCATTCCAAACCTGCATGATGTTCTTTCTTCATTGAACACAAAATGTTATTATTTGTACATACAGTATTGTTTTGGGCCCCATCTTCTTTCATTCTGTAAACAAAGCCTGTTGAAATGTTCTTCTTTTATGTTCCATAGAAGAAAGTCATAAGTTTGGAACAACATGAGGGTGAGTAAATGATCACAGAATTAAAATTTTTGAATGAACTATCTCTTTTATTATCATTAAGCTTAAGGTTCATCCAGCTTTGAATTCACATTAGACAGATGCTTTATTTTTCACGTTGGCCTGCTGTAGGCCTTATTAAAATGATTTAGTGAAGCATCGCTCATCTCACCTTCTGGCCTGGTGAGATTGTTTTAAGAGCACTTAAACCTTCTTCCTGTGTTTTAGCTCTTTTATTGAGGCAGCAATGGTATGGAATATACAAAGACATTTCCTCATGCTATGGAATGAAGAGCTTTAGTCTGAGAGGACCCACAATCTCCCAAATGTGTTTTCTATTGACAAAGTAATATATGAGCTAAGTGAATGGTCAGCATAGAGATAAGGCAAGAAGATAATAGACTTTAAAGCACTAGTATGTGCATGCAATGTATTAAAACTTGTCTGAGAGCCTTGTGCCTTTTCTTGCCACACTAAATCATGTTATTTTCCGCTGTTATTGATAATCCTTTTTTTTTCTCTTCCAGGTCAGATTTGTCTCCTCGCTCTGTCCTGGATGCAGCTACCTTTAATGGAACCTCAACCAAGAGCGGAGCTCACAGCCAACTTCCTGCTCACAAAGCTCCATCCACTCTATCATGTCAACCTCGGCTGCCTCGCACACCTCTGCCTGTGCCCCACAGGGGTAAAAGTAGTCTGTATATGGATAGTCTTACTGCACCTGTGCCTCCCCCAGCATTGCAAGCCACTGGTGTTGCACAAAGTGGGGTGAAATGGCAAGAAGATGGTGGTAGAGGTGTGTTACTGGACATTTTAGGCATTCCTACAATGTATAGTACTGAGAATCAGACATATGGAGGAAATACGATGTCTATGGTATAAGAAAATAGACAAAGTAGGGTGGATGGTTTGATTTACAGTTTTGCTATAATTGATCTAAACTTCAAAAAATGGTTTAATCAATATTGCTTAATTTCCATGCTTTTCTTTTGTCACCCAGAGGGCGATAATAAATGGAGAACAAAAACATGTTAGAAGTGATTGGTGGAAACATTGATTTATTGATCTGGAGCGTGTGCCTGTATGTATGTATTCTTTATCCTTAAAGGGATAGTTCAATCAAAAAAGGAAATCCTTTGCTTATCTCATGCTCATGTCATTTGAAATGTGTATGACTAACTTTCTTCTGTGGAACGCAACCAGAGATATTTTGAAGATCGTTCAGCTTTTTTGTCCATATACTGATGTTGTTGACCTTGTATCAAAATAGTGTCATAAAGGTTTGGAACAACATGAAGGTGAGTAAAGGTGAGTAAATCTTTCCCAGTGTGCTGTAATTGACTATATATGAAATGATTTAGTGCATTTAAGATAAAATGTATGCTTCTGAAGATAACAGGATGTGTGCTTAAAATCCCGTGGGGAAAAGCTGCAAGTACAGAGGGAAGACCAGGAAGAGACAGAAATATCGCTGAGGAGGCAGTTGGCTGCACACCTAGACAACTCAAGGGGGTTGCACCGTAGTGTGTGCTTAAACACTATCTTTCTCTGCTCGTGATCTCATAAAGAGAGCCTAAAACAAAACAGAGAGGGTGGGGTAAAGGCTAAAATATAGAGAATTAGTAAGAATGTTGCAATATAGTCTGAATTTTGTCCCACCCAGTTTCCTCCACCTACTTACTCTTGCGACATTTCGCTCTCCTCCCCCAGCTCTGCCTCTGGCAATGTGCCAAAGAGAGAGCGAGAGAGCAAGCAAGACTGATTTAAGGCCATATATGGAAGCTGGATGAATAAAAATTAAATAACAGGTGAAGGCAAAGATTATGAAACAGAGGAGGCTAGATTTATATTTTAGAGAACTATTAAAAGCAAATAAAATGGGTAAGGATATAGTTAAAAGATCAGAAAGAATAATCATTAATGACCATGTCTAGACATGTATGACCTCTTATTGTCCTCCAGTTTTCTTATTGTAGATTGTGGTATAATTTGATTTGAATATTCTACAATCTAGCCTACAATTTTTAATGCAGGCTAAATGTTAGAAGTTTCCATATTTAGGCGTTTCCCTTCAGGATATTATTTTTTTCGATATCTGCCTACTTTTGCCCTGCTTGCATTATCTGATTTCCTTTGGATGTTGAGTCTGCTCATGCAGAATTCTGTGACCTGACCTGGTGCTTGTCCTAATTGGTGTAGTGTTGTTGTCTTTTTCACACAGAGAGACAAATTTCCGTTTTGGAACACCCGTAAGAAGGACACATATCTGTATGGACTGAGATCAGGGTTATAGATTTACACTGGTAATTTGTGGCCCCTGGAAACACACAATGGCTAATGTAGAAGACACATTCCTGCTAGCCAACAGGTCAACATTCAAGTAGAGGTAATCTATATGCCATTTATTCCACTTTCTGTAATATTTTGAATGAACACTATCTAGCTATCTCAACATATGGCTGTAAACTTATAACCTACGTTCAATGTTCATTAATAACCCTGATTATTATTTTATTTAAAAACAGAATTCTGCATTATTAAGTGATAGGTTAATGAATGTGTTTGGGAATTTTGTTTTGTTTTGAACTTTTCAAAAATCACGTATGAAGGTAACACTATTAGGAATGCCGGAAATAGCGACAGGTTTGTCTCTTGGCGTGTATATGGTTAAGTGGCACAGGGTGGGGTTTGGGGAGGGGGCACCAGCTGCCACCTTTCCCTTTAAAGAGCTAAAGGGAGGGAACAACACAGAGGGATCCCTTGTCACCATTAGATTAAGGAATAAATTGCATGGAAATACAGATTTACAAAACAAAAACATCGACAGAGAAAAAAGGGAGGGGAAAAAACGAACGGAGGAAATAAGAGAGGAAGCTCAAGGAATAACATTTCTAGTCGTGCCCGGCAAGCTGCTTGTTCGGCATAAATAATTTCAAACAGACCTCTCAGTCTGCAACTAAAGACCTGGTTACGGTCTTCTGAACCCTGGACAACGGGAACTGGTGAAGATACGGAAGAAAGGATGCTAAAACTGAGAAGAAAGGGATAGACTGTTAATGGAGTGAGTGCATGAAGATTAAACAAATAGAGAGAGAGAGAGGTGTTTCCCCGCTGCACGTTTCGCTTGGATGAATAGACTTGTTTCGTTTAGGGAATCAAAGTAAAAGGTTAACACGAGCTTTAAGTATGCTAATAGAAATGCTTATTTACCAGACAAATATTTTTTGATATTAGACCTGTGACATCTATGTATATAACGAGAATAATTTATTTGAGGAACAAGGATATCAAAGGTGAAACTTAGGTGATATATTATATTTTTCCTAGGCTAGTCTTTTGTATCACTAAAGGAACTGAACTACGCACTATAGCACAGTTGCGTTGTTTTGAACTAGCAGGTGTTGTAGCAAGAATATATTGCATTATTCATAACTGTAGCCATTTTATAGAGAACAAAATCTTAGGTTTCTGCACAGTCATTTGGACCTACGCCAAGAGGATCCCTCAGTTCAGTCAGAAAACAGTAAATTCCACGTAGCATTTTTGTGCAGTTTGTGTGTTCATGTGTGTGTGTTCAGTGACACGCACACTGCACGCACGCGAACAGAGCCAGACCCAAAGCGAGTAAGTATGTAATATAGGTGTCTGTGCTGTGTCTGTGTCGTGATTTTTTGTGCAAGTGACAAAATATCACTTATGTTCTGAGTGTTTCTGTCTGTGTGCCCGGTGTACTGATGCAATGCAGGCCTGCCTACCCACTGCCTCTGCCAGTCAACGAACTCAACAAGTAGTAGTCAGGTCTACTTTGTTTTTGCCACTTAAACCCGTGTGCGAATTATGGGAGGGATTTGGTCTAAGCACCACAATTAAAATTTGGGAAAGGGGGAGAGGGGTATTTATTTTTCACATATAAGCATTTGTACGGTATTACAGCGTTTTGCTAACCATCAAAGTCACATTACAAATTGTAGTCAGAATATGCTAAATAGACGTTCGCAGATAGAATTCTGAGGATGTAACTATGGCAACAGTACGCTCATCGAACGCTTTAGATTAGTATCGGACGGTACAAGTCAAAACAAAATTACTTGTCACATAATCATAGATTTACACTATTATAAATCGGTCACACCAACCTTGTGTTTTGTAAAAACTGTCTATTAGTTGACTGTGATAGAGGTGTGAGACGCAAATTACTGACAGAAAAAGTAGACCACCTAAAGGTCACTCAATAATTCGCACACAACTTAAACCCCTTCATAATTTTTTTGGTAACATTTTTTTTAAGGTATTTCTGGTATGTTCCATTATTTTGAGTTGTCAGTCCAACAAATACATGGACGTTTTATGTCCCACAATGATTGGTGTCTGATTTTTTTTTCTTCACGTCACCTTGATAGGTGATGGAATGTGTCTTTTCTCTATGTTAAAATAATGTAAACTCTTACTTATACCTGTCTGCCCACTATTTTTCCCCCTCTGAAATGGAGTAGCCATGTGTATGCCCTTCTATATGTTATAGGGAACTCAGTGTTCTCGGTCCATGCACTGCATGAGCAGTTTCATTTTTTTTTTCATCACTCCCTACCCAATGGCAGGGTTCTCTACAATCAAATGTGAACAAAAGTTTGCGTTGACTGTAGATATTGCTCTTTTCATCATACCATGATCCCTATATCTTGCTAATACTCTAAAAACAGGGGGATCTTGAAAAAATGGGTTCCAATTGGGTCACGGATAATAACATAAAACAATGCTAAATACAGATAATAGAAAATATAGGTTGGATAACCAAATTATTTACTTTTAACTGTCTACTAAATAATCTGAGGCCTGGGCCCAGTTGCATAAACATAGTCACTATGTTAAGACTGTGTCTTAAGAACTAGTTTGACCAACTAGCAGTTGGCCAAGTCTTACTTTTCAATTCAGATTAGAGCAGTCTACCTTTTTGTAACTGATTTTAAAAAGTTATGACTAGTCTAGAAGAAAAAAAAAATGACATGACTAACTTTTTAAGACTAGTCTAAGCAGTTTATGCAACCGGCCATGAATTTAAGAACTAGCCTACTGATCTATAATCAATACTTTTGTTCTAACTTGTTTTCCTCTTTCTCTACACTCTCTCTTCTTATCACATACACCAGTTAAACTTTTTCTGTTTGTTTCTCTCAGCTTTTGGTCCCTCCCTTTCCCCTCCCTCCTTTGCCCTCTCACATCCCATTGGCAGTGCCTTATTTCAAACCATTTACTCTTCCTCCTACTGATGCCTTTCCATGATTTTGCATCCTTACAAATGCACTCCTTCTGAACAGTATGACCCTTACACATCACCAGTGAGGACCCCCGTTTTGACCTTCTCTGTCTTCCATTTGTTTTTCAGTTCTTTTTTTTGTCACCCTATACTCCATTCTTTACCACCGCTAAGAATAGTTTCCATCAAGTTCATGTGTGATTTGGCTTAACACAATTATATCCCATCTCTCTCCGGCTTCATTCCCTGAGTACTTAATGGGGGACTATAAAGGGATGGTAATTAACCAGAGAGGGCACTTTTATTAATTAGGTTTTAACGAGAGCTGAAGCTGGAGGAGGGAGTGGGGTTATAACTATCTTAAGAACACTGTTAGTGCTAGATATGGGAATATAGTCATGCATGTCTCAATGCTGTCACTGTAAGATGAGTCCTCTAAGCCCCATTCTGAATCTCTTTCTCACTCTCTTGACTGAAAATAAAGAGTGGGCCTTTTGAAAAGGCCTGAGAACAGAGCTGTGATTAGTTTCAAAGCAGAGGGCAAAGTCTGACTGATGACCTTCTGAGGATATATCGTATATACATATGTGCCAATGCTTTGTAGTTTGCCTTTGCACAGCTTAATTTCTTTTTAAAGCTAATTAATTGTGCTGTGACATTGCTTTTTTTTAATGTGACTGTGTTTGTGTGCGTAAGTGTCCTTGCTCTGTTCATTTATTTTCTTTTAGTGCTATTCCACAAGAGACGACGATATGAGCAACTCGGCTGAGAGTAGCTTAGTGCACACAAATAAGGGAGAGAGAGAGAACGAGGAAGGGATTGCAAAAAGCCTTAATCACTGAGATCAGGAAGCTCAGAGATAATACATGGTCAGTTCATATAAATAAGCGATTGAATTGCATTTGTTAAGTGATTTCAGTTAATTAAAAGGGTGTATGGGCTAAAAAGGGGACAAAAACCTTTATGCAATGCATCGACAGATGGTTTGCATAAGGCATCCATACCTCAGTCGGGGAGAAAGCTTGAAGAGGAGGGGGTACTGCAGTATTTTGTGCTGTGCAGTTCCCCAATGAGTCCTCTAGGTGGCCTTTGAGCACCGCCGAGCTTCAACTGCAGTGGGATAGCAAGCAGAAAAATCCAAAGAACCTACACTGCACCAGACAGAGAGAAAGGGAGTTAGAGTGAAGGTACAATGCAGACGCACTACAGCAGCATACTGTACGATAAAAGAAAAAGAGCATAGATATGGTTCAGTTCTACTTCCTTCTCATAAAAATGCATGTATATATCACTTCTCTTTGGCATTGTTTCTAGAAATTTAATAATTCATGAATGGAGCTTCATTTACCTTTACTGCAGTCATTCCATCAAATTTCCCTCAGTGGCCGTAACCTGTTCTCTCCCTTTTTCCTCTCTCCATGCTCTCTGTCGATATAGTGCTGTTGTCTTTTATAGGCGTATCTGTCCTTACAACCAACCCCCATCCCAATGGACATACACACACTTTAATGTACCCCCCCCCCATCCAGGCACACACACTTAACAATGATTTCCCTTTTTAGTGAGAGCCCTTTTTTTTTGCTTTATCAGCACAACTTTTCCCCCTAGTTTCCTCTCAGTTTTAGTTTTTCCTATTCATCATTTTATTTATTTACTCCTTTTGTGTTCCTTATAGATATTTATTTCACTATGCAAGCTTGACATATTTAAGCCCCTTGCAAAAACGGCACTGGTTTAGCTAATATTGCTATGTTGGGCGGCCCAGACAAACATAGTGATGTTTTGATGATGTAGCAGAGCAAAAGTTTCCACTTTTGAGGATTTAGTTATGTATAATTATGAGAACTACTCTGAGAATATAGATTGTAAGATGAGTGTAACACCAGCACAGTTGTGGGTTGAGTTTTTACATTATTATTTTATAATTACTTTATATTATGATTATTATTAGGTTTATTTTTGTATTTTATTTATGACTCTTCAGTTTATGTCTGTTATAAAACATTGTTTTGCTCATTTTCTTTTCCAATGCTTATACTGCTTTAAATGATTAACTGCAACTCATGCGCTGTCCATGGTGCTGAAAGCAGAAACCCACTTAACTATCTCAATTACATTGTTTCATATGATTCAGCCTCTCTCCTTCCTACAGTTCCCATATTCCTGTGATCTTTGTTTCAACAGTTAATCACAGGGAATGCAGGAGAAAGAGTGAGCTGAGGAGAATGGATAAGAGTGGATAAGTAATGAAGGAAGACAGTTTGACAGATATATATGGAGCAGCCGTGCAGCACAGCCAAACAAGAGGAACAGAAATAGGAGAGTTATTGTAAAAGCAAAAAGAGACAACACAGCAAAACATTTGTCGGTGAAATCTGACCCTTGTCCACTGTAAAAAATGTTTTGCTAGGCAATAGTAAAAAAGTGCTTCATGTAGTAATTTGTTTTATTACATTTAAAACCCTTATTTAACATGAGGGAGTCAATGTGCCTACATTAGGTCACAGTAACAAAAGTAATTTTTAAAGGTCAAATCAGCTACAAATGGCATGTTACCACAGTGCACACCGACCCCAAGAGAAAAAGATAATAGCGTCCCTGCTCCATATTTCTAAAATGGGACATTTTGATTGGAAAAAGAGAGACAGGACTCACTTGTTTCACTATAGCTATGAAGTAGAAACATTCAGTTTTTAAAGCACTTGCTTAGTGTAATGGAATGAAAACATGCATGTGTTAGGTTATGTAAAACTAACCCTTTTTAGGTAAATTTGATGATTGCACACTCAAACAATTAAAATTTTTCCAGATTTTACGTCTGTAACCAAGGTTAATACTGTACACAGAGTGTACTGAATGGTCTGCATAACATTAGCACTGCCCAGAGAGAGACAGTGTAAGAGTTAATGCTCTGCAGTCTTTTCTCCCTATTTTGTGTAGCTCAGCAAATAATCGTTCTGCCTTTAGCTTTTCTCCCTCTTCCTCCCACCCTTCCTCTCGTTCTCATTTTCTTCCTCTCCCTCTTTCTGTTGGATACGTTGAGAGTATGGTGTGGGGAGGGGGGTGGCTGTGAAACATTCAGTCATTTTCATCTCCCTTCGCTGTAATTGAGCAGAGTGTTTTAGTGAATTGAGGGACATGAGCACTGAGTGATGGCAAAAGACGGAAAAGGAAAGATGGGTGGGCATTGCAGAGGAGGAGGGGTCTCTTTCCTGTTTATTATGGGACACTTGAAATAATTGAACTCACTCCTTCATTAAAATGCTTATCCCATATACCTGCATCATCATTCATCTGATTTTGTTTGTTGGCTAGGGCCGTCATTTTGACACAGTTTTATGGACAGGCCCTCTCTTGTCCAAGCCCAATGAGTAGACTATACCATAAAGGACCTTAAGTTTATGATATTCAACACACAATGGTCTTATATTTGCATTTTCTTCCAAATTTCAATAGGATTTTGAAAAAAAAAATCTGGATTGACATTGTATTGCACCATATACACTTTTAAAAAAGTTACAAAACTGGGGCAGTACCATTTAAAAGGCACACCTTTGTATACATTTACCCCTAAATGGGGAAGTATTAGTATACTTAAATGCTACATATTTGGCTCTTTAAAAATAAAGGTTCCCAAAGGAGGTTTTGCAGTAGAACCATAGAAGAACTGTTTGGGTTCCCCAAAGAACCTTTCAGTGAGCAGTTCTTAAAAGAACCTTTTTTTTATTATTATTATTAGTGTGAAGAACATTTGAATAATCTCCATGGATGTTAAAGATTCTTCATGGAACCATAGATTCCAATGAAGAACCTCTAAGCATATAATACCTTTTGAAAAGGTACCACCCCTGTGACAGCTTTTGTACGGTCTTCCCTGCAGTTGTACAGAGCCATTAGTAACCGGTGCAAGAACTAAGGATGTGACGAGTTAAAGAGGTTATTTTGACCAGTCTGATACTATATAAAAGTATGAGCATCACTAATTTTCTCTTCTCTTCTGTTCTCCCACCGCAGGCTCCTCCTCCCTCCCTCCCCTCTCGGTTCTCTTTCCTCCTCTCCCTCCCCCTGCTCCTCTATGCTCAGTTCGGTGTGTGTCTCCTCTTTCAAAGGGCGCAAGGGTGGGAACAAGTCGTCCAACAAAGCATGTTACAGCGCAGACATGACTTGTCCGTCAGACAGCGAGAAAATAGTGATAAACTGCGGGGGGATTCGGCACGAGACGTACCGCAGCACACTGAAGACGCTGCCTGGGACGCGCTTGTCCTGGCTCACGGAGCCAGATGCGTTCAGTAACTTTGACTATGACCCCAAATCCGACGAGTTCTTCTTTGACCGCCACCCCAACACCTTTGCTTTTATCCTCAATTATTACCGCACAGGGAAGTTGCATTGTCCCAACGATGTCTGCGGTCCTCTCTTCGAGGAGGAGCTCGCGTTCTGGGGTATCGACGAGACGGACGTGGAGGCTTGCTGCTGGATGAACTACCGACAGCATCGGGACGCCGAGGAAGCGCTGGACAGCTTCGAGACGCCCGAGCCGGACCTGCCAGAGGACGACCCGGCGCTAACTGGTGGTGCAGACGGGGATTTGAAGAGGTTGTGTCTACAGGAGGATGGCCGCAACCCCAGCTGGTGGAGTACCTGGCAGCCCCGCATCTGGGCGCTGTTTGAGGACCCCTACTCCTCCAAATACGCCAGGGTGAGTGAGTGCGCCGGCATCTTGTTAGTCTGCTTTATTAAACGTGTCTGTAGCAGTTTGGAGCTCACTTTAATCGACCTTGTGATGCACATTCATCTAGTATTTGACTGGATATTTCTCGTGCTCATGGAATTATGAGCTGCTTCGAAAGAGTCGCAATAGTCCAAACACTGTCGAACTTGGCACAAGTAGTAAACTTATGGAAAGTTTGTTAGCTGCGTTCGGAGAGAAAAAGACTCGGGTTCGTTATGTGGAGCGTTTCTTTGTCACTCTCTCTGATAAATGCAGTATTTTGTCTCGCTGTCTGTCACTGTCTCCACGCGCATTATTTGCCGGTGAACACTGCGTCTCGAGCTCTCAGCATGCGCAGTCGCCTCCTCGGCACTTTGTCGCGCTTTTTTTAACTTTCCTTTTTGCTTCTGCTTCTAATGTAATTATAACCTCACTTAAATGTTGAAAAGTAAGTTGCTTTAATGGTTTGAAGAACGTTGATTCTAAAAAGGTTGATTCAAATTCGTCAGTAGCAGCATTCAGCGATCAAATATTTCTTAATAATGACTCTTTCCTGCATAGCTGTGTGTTCAATCGTGGTCACTACAAGTAAGGTAATACAATGTTTTCCACTCAAATCAATATTTAATGTCCATTTATTTGCTGAATAAGGTCTCGCAAGACGAATAATTATCAGTCAGACGGTAATTATCGCAAAAGTTAACTCTTAATTTTCAGACACGCATTCGTATCTCAAGCCCCAGTCATTGAGCAGGTTTTTATACATTTCGCTGTTGTCCATACTGCAGAACGGTACCTGGCAGACCCCGACGATCCTGAACGTCACAGGGCTTTTACCCTGAGGTGGGCACTATTGAGGTTTGGCTATTAACTGCATTACCTTGCAAACTGTGGGAAGGTTTTTTGTATTTTTTCCAAATAATGTTAGAAGAACGTTTTTCCCACTTGTTCCTGCTTTGAACAATTGTACCTGACAGTAAGCATGTTTTTATGCTCACAAACTTTTTAGCTATTTTGCATATTTGATCACGTAAATTATGTGACCCTTAAAATGCTAAAGGTTTAACCAGGCACAGTATTTGAGAAAATTCTATCTTACCAAAGCAAGTTACTGGTGTCAAGTTGTACTTGGGTATCCACTTTGGTAGCGCAGGATCTTCACGGTATCCCGGGAACTACTAAGTTTCCCATGGGTCTTACTTTTAACTGAATCAGTTTCCTGCTTATTCAGCAGAAGCCCTGCATGTCACTGGCACCACACCCGATAATCTCTACATACATCTCACATCCAGACCTGAAGCTTAAATTAGGTTTTTTTTATTTTCATTTCTTTTTTTCTGGGTGCCCCACTTGGGATCCCAATTTTGGGATAATGAGCATAATAAGGTCATATGAGTTCACATACTTTTCACAGTTGTGGCCTAATGGTTAGAGAGTTGGACTTGTAACCTGTAGGTTGTGGGTTTGAGTCTCAGGTCTGGCAGGAATTGTAGGTGGGGGGAGTGAATAACCAGCGCTCTCTCCACCCTCAATACCACGACTCAATACTCAATACCACTTGGATGGGTGAAATGCAGAGCACAAATTCAGAATACGGGTCACCATACTTGGCCACACTTCATTCACTCACTCATTGCAGCCCAATTAGGTGCACCAAACTTTTCCCTTGTCTTTTTAAGCAAGTAATCAAAATTTTTTTTCCTGTTAGACAATAATCTTATTTGTTATATATCTACAAATCTATAGCAATTTTAGGAAACCAAAGTCACTTACTGATCCTTGTTGGTTAAGAGATGTTTCAGCTGGAGCACATGAAAGGCAGTTCACCCTTTGCCTCACAGTACGTCATTCACAAGCTAGTGAACAGTGACCATTTTTCTCCTTTATCAGCACAGGCTGGTTATTTAAGATATTTATCTCCCGCAGCACATCTGGGTCAATAGATCATAGTCATGAGCAGTCGATACACACTTGCTTTCTTGAAATGAGCCCAGGGTTCCATTTTACTGATCAGTTTTTGATTGCATTTTGGGTTGCATTTGATTGCAGAATTTGCGCTTAATGCGTTTGAAGTGTCTCCGATTGTAAGTTACCCAGCTCTTCTCACAGTTCTCAAGGGGAGTGAGAGATGCCATCATTGTTTTACTGCGTCGTCATTGAACGGAGGTCTTTTATCAACTGTGACACGCTTAGTGTTTTATCAGCGGGCTGCTGTATGGGTGCAGGGCCTCGTGCCTGATTGCTAATCATCACTTACAACCTCCATGTCCCTTTCTCTCGCTGTGCTATAGCGTAACACTGCGGCGTCTCATACTAGCTGACTGCGCGTCGGTTTCTGCTGCAGAGAAACCGAATAACAGCAACAGAGGCAGAGCCTGTGCATTTGTTTGTGTGTACAAGTAATGCTTTTAGTCACTTTTTATAAATCTAAAAGTATGCAAATGCATGCAAGGGGTGTGTTATTTAAATTTTTGGTTACATCTTTAACTGGTTCAATTTTCATTTCAAGCACTTGTTAAGATGGTGAAGGTATCTTCAAAGTGCATGCTGACTTTCAGAAGACTGTGGCGTCAGGCAGTATAACATAAATAGCATGAGTATTTGAGTTGATCTGTGAAGGCAATACTGGGAGCTGTATCTCTCTCTGGTTAAATCCCTGGTTTAAATCGGATGATCCAGTGAGCCTGTACATAGGTGAAGAGTTGCAGCAAACCCTGGCTCCTCATTGGCCAGATTAAAGGATTCAGATAACAGTTAACTACATTTACCAACCTACAGTGCTATTTTTTTTTATTTACAGGGTTCGTACGGTCATGAAAAACCTGGAAAAGCCATGGAATTTTAAAATGGCAATTTCCAGGCCTGGAAAAGTTTTGGAAAAATGAAAAATATGTTAAAGCAATGGGTTTTTGAAATAAGTCATGGAAATTTGTTTCAGAATCTCTGTATATATTTGAATATAGTTGATAATATTGGTTAAATTACAATAGTTAATGTTGGGGTGATGCGTTTTGTGCTAACGTTAGTATTATGTAGCAATGCCAGGGAAATGCAGATTTAAAAAATGTATGGCTTCATGATGAAAAGTATGAGGGGTGGCTTGAGAAAGATCAGGACCCGTGCCGTGCTTAATGTACACTGTGTGTCGTAAAAGGTTTGACAGTTCGAACATGGGAGAGGCAGCGCTGTCTAGCCATGCTAAAGGTGCAAAGCACTTGTCTGCAGCTGCTTGCTCGACAGCTCCCAACCCGATTGATGGCAGGTGCAAAGCACCTGTCCTGATCACTGGGTTTTTCACTGCGGTGCTTCCCTCTTATCCACTGTAAAACAAGGGACCATTTTGAGTGCTGTATCCAGAAACTAAGCCCTAACTGCAGAGGTACTGTTGGCGCTAAAGGTGGCTAATTCGCACTATTCCTACAAGTCTTGTGAAGACACAGGCCAGCTTTTTCAGACTATGTTCCCAGACAGCAAAATAGCAGCCAGCTTTGCATGCGGCGAACGCAAGTGTTCATATTTATGCCCTTTTGGACTGGCTCCTTATTTTAAGAAACTGACTTTGGCAGATGTATCGAAGCAAAGCGTCTATGTTATGCTCTTTGATGAAAGCCTGAATCACTATTTATGGTCTAAACAGTTAGACATGCATGCCAGGCTATGGAACTGGTCCGAGGTGAAGACTAAATACATCGGCTCAGAGTTTATGGGCCATTCATCAGTTCAAGACATCACTGAAAAAGTCAATAACTTGCTCTCAGAGATCGGAATCAAGAATCTTGTCCAGATCTCAATGGACGTCAACTGGAAAGTATTCAAAATACTCCAGAAGCAAGTGCAGAAAGATGCAGGAAAGTCCCTAATTAACATCAGTTCATGCAGGTTGCACATACTGCACAATGCGTTCAGAGATGGATATAAATCCATCGGATGGGAAGTTGAACAAGGACTCTCTAGCTTGTATTGGCTGTTCCATGATTGCCCTGCATGTCACGAAGATTTTATGACAGCAACCGTTTGTAAAACTCCCATGCTTAAATTTTGTAAGCACCAGTGGATTGAGAATGTCAACGTTTCAGAAAGAGGATTGCTACTCTGGCCAAACATCAAACAATACATCCAGATGGTAGAGAGAGGTGAACTACCCAATCCAAAAGTAAAGTCATTTGAAGAGGTGAAGATGCGCTGTGCTGATACTCTCTTCCCAGTGAAAGTGGGAATATTCGACAGCATTGCGAGAAAAGTCGACCCCATCCTCACTATGTATCAGTCCGACCAACCAATGCTGCCGTTTCTCTGCGGTGATATGTACAAACTGATTAAAGGTAAGGATGAAGATAAATTGTGTGATTGCTAATAATGTTTAATTCTATACACTGCAGTACAAACATTCAGAAACGCACGCAAAAGTAAAATGACATTTTTGATGTTTTACATTATATAATCTAGAGCAAGATTTTGAATATGTTTAAGTAGTTTTAAAATAGCACGTTTTTGTGTTTAGAAATGTCAGATGCAGGGCAGTGGAATAAAACACTGTCTAGAGACAAGTTTTTAAGAGCTATTTTTTAGAGAAAGATTTTTTTTGCCAACCACATTAACTGAGGGAGGTGCCAGCACGATCACTTGTTATCATTATATTTATATGAGATTAAAAGTTAAAGTAATATGTTTATTATTTTACCATAACTATTACTGTTTAAACCATTTTATTGGTTTGTTTTTAGCTAACAGTTCATGTAATGTTCATTCTTGTAGTTTAATAAATTCATTGATAGTTAAATAAGTTAAAATGTCAGTTGTTTTACCTCAAAAGATACATTTGTTAATTTAATTTGGCTTGTAAATTTGCAAATTAAGTTATCAAACTGAAGAATAAAATCACTTAATTTTACTTTTTCACAGGCATCATGGGACGATTTCTGAAGGAAAAGCATCTGGAAGAGGCCACATCCACTCTAAAGCTCCTCCATGTCCCTTTTCAAGGCAGCAGTCTGCACAAGGACAGTTCTCAGATTGATATTGGGTTTGCAGCAGAAGCCACCCTGACCCAACTCAAGTCTTCCAAAAAAATTTCAGATAGGCAGAGACTAGAGATTTAGATGGACTGCAAGAAACTCTTGATCACACTCCTTGAGAAGTTGCTGAAAAAGGCTCCAGTGCATCCCACATTAGTGAGAAGCATGCAGTGCCTTGACCCAAGACGCATGGCTGAAAGTAAGGAACTCTGCGTAACTCAAATGAGAAGGATGTTGCACATACTTGTTGAAGCTAAACATGTAAATGAGGCAGTGTGCAACGATATTCTTAGAGAGTTTAGAGAGTTTTGTGATTTGGCTGCTCTTCAGGTTAAATTCAGGGAATTTGACCCCAAAACCACTCGAGTGGACACCCTGCTGTATGAGACAATGGGAACAAAACCATCACTTTCCAGAGTGTGGAATGTGGTGAAGATTCTTCTTGTCTTATCACATGGGCAGGCAAGCGTCGAAAGAGGTTTTTCAATCAACAAAGAATTAATAGTTGAGAATCAGAGGGAAAGATCTCTAGTGGCTCAGAGTCTCATTGTTGACCATGTCAGATCTGTAGGGGGTGTAATCAAGGTAGAAATCGCAAAGGAGCTGCTCCTTTCAGCTGCAGGAGCCAGGCAGAAGTACCATGGGTACCTGGATGAAGAGAAGTGAAAGAAAGAACAATAATCTGTTGACTTGAAGAGGAAGGCCTTCAGAGATGAGCTGGAAGATTTGAAAAGAAAAAAAAAAGGGTTAGGATAGAGGTGGACATTTGTGCTCTTGAGAAATCAGCAGATGAATATGCTGAAAAGGCTGAATCTTCAGGCAATCTGACCTTAATTAGCAAATCCAACAGTTTCCACCGTACTGCACAACAAAAGAAAGCATCTTTGCTCAAAATTGAAAAACAGATTGATGAGTCAGCATTTGTTGTTTTGGGGGGGATGTGGAAATCAAGTAAAGATTAAGTTAACTTGTTAAAGACCGTTATCCAGCGAGGTTAATTTATGGCAGTTAAAGTTAAAGGACACTATTGCTGGACACTTTTATTTATTTTTTAGTTTAACATTGTTGCTTCCCATTGATTTATGTTAATTATCTCCCATGGATTACGTTAATACATTTCTAAGGGGTTCTCAGGGTTTGATGTATTATGTTATGAAACTGTGTTACTGTGCAAGCATTATTTAAATAAATGGTTATTTCGTAATCTACACTACAAAGCTTGTCATTTATTTTAGTAAAAATATGCTGGGTGAAACATGGATTTTCTTCTTATTTAACATATATACATAGACATTTCAAGAAACATTAGGTCATGAATATTTACTTAAAGTCATAGAAAAGTCATGGAATTTTCTTGGTAGAAATGTGTACGAACCCTGTATTTAACTTTTTGATCCCATGAACTACCAAATATGATGAACGGATTGCAAGGGGCCCCTTCCTAAAACATACAAGACTAATAGATTTTAATGTATAAAAACACAATTTATATTTAGAACTAATAGATTTTAATGTATTTTATATTTAGAAAAAAAATAAAAAAAATATTCAACTTATATTGTGAAAAATATTTTATTTTATTTTAAAATAAATAATTATAAAATATTATCTGAAAAGTATTTACTTTCTATTAAGTTGACACAGTATTTTTTCTACCCATAATAAAGGTAAATTAATTTAATATACAAATTGTAATTTATTTTATTTTACACACTTGTGTGGCTTCCTAGGGTCCCTGAGCTCTAGCTTGAAAACCACTAATTTAATTGACAATTGTCTCTGTAGCATAAAGATTTGTAATTTGTGTGTGATGAACTTGAACAGAAGGTGCATCACCTGGAGAGAAGAAGATGCAACAAACACTCTACACACTGGAGTTGTATGGCAGGTTGATTAAAAAAGAAGCAATAGTGACCACAAAAATAAAGCATCCTCAAAGACAATGACGTGAGGACCAAATGCACAGTATGCAGAATGATCGCAATTGCTTTACTGTTGTTCAGCATCTCAAGCTTGTAGTCGAGCACATGTTGTATGAGCGGATAGATAACAACCTGCGGGTGCATAGTCATTTACATGCAAAATCCTATTCGATAAGGATGAACAACTATTAAATGAACTACAGAGCTCTAGCAGCGTTTCTTAGCAACAGCCCGTAGTCAAAATAATCCCACTTTGCAGTGCTCTGTGTATTTTTTTCCCACACGTAAATAATATATATGCAGAAAACCTTTAATTAGTGTCACAATTTACCTTGCCTCGAGTAAACAGTCCGGTATGTATTTAGAAATGTAAGTTTGTTTTGACACATTGCATTTTTCATAATACTCATCACTTAATAATTGCTTTTACATTTTAGTAGATCAACCCTCAATCGATGGCTGTGTCTCAAACCTTAGTGAGTTCTCTACTTAGACAGCATTTTTGTGTATCATATCAGCCTGCACCCCTATGTTTGTTGCCAGTACTATTCTAATCTATTTTTATTCTAATCAAAGCAAGTGTCTTAACAACAGCTGTTCACCTTACCAATATTTAGTTCTCTTCATGAATAATATTCCATTTTTAGGTGTAGCATTCCTGCAAACATTTGATTATCCTTTTCTAATAGACATATCATGAAAAAATATATAAAAAAGAATATTGTAAACAGAATATATAAAATATATCTTCTTTAAAAAACAATTGGGCAATGATTTTTTGGGAAAACTGGAGAAAAAAGTGCATTACCAGTACTTATATTCTAATCTAATATTCTAATCAGAGTAAATGAATTAACTGTTCCTCTTATTAATATTTAATTCCCATTATAAATAACACCCCATTTTAGGTACAGCATACCTGCAAACATTTGATCATCCTTTATCTAAAAGACAAATATTTAAACAAATAAATAAATTGGGGGAAGATTTTTTGGGGGAAAACCAGAGGGAATAAGTCTGGGAAAACCAAAGAAATCATTCTGGGAAAACTGGAGAGTAAAGTCTACTTCTATTCTAATCTAATTCTATTCAAATCAAAGTAAGTGGCTTAACAAAAACTGTTCACCTTACCAATATTTTGTTCCAAGTATGAATAATATCCTATTTTTTATATGTAGCATAACTGAAAACATTAGATCATCCTTACCTAAATGACAAATTAATAGACAAATGATAGATAGATAGATAGATAGATAGATAGATAGATAGATAGATAGATAGATAGAAAGAAAGAAAGAAAGAAAGAAAGAAAGAAGGGGGAAGATTTTGTGGAATACCTGGAGGAAAAAGTATGCATTGCCAATCCTTCTGTTCTCTAATGGTGTTCTAATCAAATTAAGTGGCTTAACAAAAATTGTTTACCTTACCATTATTTAATTCCCAGTATTAAAAATAATAATAATAATAATTAAGTGTAGCATATCCAAAAACATTGGGCTCAAATCCTTTGTCAGTAACTTGAATGAATGAATGAACGAGCGAACAAACGAGTGAGTGAATGAATAGAGGGAAGATTTTGTGGGAAAACTTTTTTTCAGCACCTGCGCTGGATTTCCCAGTAGCACAAATGTTCCATACCCGTCGTATAGTACTGTCTCCCCACCAGGTGTTTGTAAACAGTTAGCAACACTGAATGCTGGATAGCTGTGCCAAAAATAACTGAAAATAATTAAATGTCAGGACTCCAGGGACCTGAAACTATTTGAAAAGTGTGTCGCTCCTTGCGTGTATTGGCAGTTGAATATTACTCCTTGCTTCCTTTGCAACATTTGATTTATTCATTGCAAACATGTTTGAAGCGCATCCTCAAGGGCCACATAGACCACAGCATCCCTCTGTGTACAACAGATCGAGTGTGTCCGGATTCCTTCGGATGCTTTCCTTTTAACCGCAAGCTTTTTCTTCTAAAATGGGCTTGTGTTTATCAGTTCCTTAAAAGTATCAATTACCTTTTGTGTTCCCTGTAATGATCATGCTCATTTGTACCCAGAGTTTGTCTGGCTATAAATGCTTCTTTTCAGATGAGACCGCTTTTGGCATCCATGAACACACCTCCAGTCTTCCCCCACTGTTTCCCTTCTTCTACTTTTACTACATCTCTAAATATAGTAAGAAAACGAGGGATATGTGGGACAAGATCTCACTCCTCTCAGTAACAAGCAGGCCTCTTCTTTCTCCTGTACTGTTCATTTACACAATCCTGACCTGGCAGTGAAAGCTTAACCGAACCACCAGGGCGACTTGGGTTTTAAGCAGTATGTGTAGCACACATGTCTTCTGGCCACACATTGCAGCAGCATTATCAAGTGCATGATAATAAAGCTTATTGAACCAGTCATGCTGAGACCAATAAATCGGTGAATGAGAGGTAGAGAGCACTGGATGTGCTTGAATCTACAGTCGCAGTGTGCTTTTACCCCCTCCTACACTGGCCGCTGTCCAGCTCGCCGGTGAATGAGTCCGTCCGAGTTGCAGCGTATTTGCTTTTACAAGGCAGCTTTTCCTGGCTCGAGGCATTTTGTTTGCTTCAGCCTTTTCTAAACTAGACTACATGGACATCCCAGTGAGCCGGTCATCCACCCTGAAGTCTAGTCAGCCAGTAAGCTTGTACCTATATGGTGCTACAGTATATGCGGTGCAGCGCTACTACTTTGTATTTTAAATAGGTGTTGAAGACCAGCCGATGCCAGAGCCAACGACTTATCAGTGTGAAACCACATACTTTAAGGTTTTTTCATAGCAAGACCACTATACTACTGAAATAATCATAGGATGCCCAGTGATGTCCAGAACTCCTCATTTTGGTCAAATTCTGCACCACTTGAGCTTTTTTGTTACCTGGGCAAATGGAAAACCCTGTTCCCTTGAGCACTCGTTGGTCACTGGGGAACAGTCGGCTAAAAACAGAGAAGAAAAGCCTTGTATTTCAGCAATACACACCTCCCAGAGGTCCATGTGGGTCCAACGGTACGTTAACGCTTCTGACCCATAGACATAATTTCTATTGTGTCTAGCAGCCTGCTTAGTTTACAGGTCAAATGCTGAATTATTCTTATCGTTCCATTCAGGAGAAATTCATTTTAATGGAGTTCGTCATTAGCATGTTGATAAGCTAGCATTTAAAAACAAGGCAAATACAAATATTAGGTAAAGGAATCCATTTTCATTGACCTTAACCCTTTTGTTGTAGATTTGTTGTTTATCCAACTTATTTTTTCAGTGCAGTAAGCTTTTTACTGAGAATGTGCAGACGTCTTATTCATTAGCTGATATAAATAACTAGTGTAACTAAGAGTAATAACAAAGTGCAGTAAACTGTACAAGTGTAGAAAAGGTAAAAAATTATCAATTTATATGATAACAATTACTAGTTTGCAATATCAGCTGAAATAAACAGAAGTGGCTGGCATTGGAAGCCACATTCAAGTAAAAAAATGACTGCACCCACTTTATTTTTAATGATAAAAATAAAAGTTTTTCCTCAGCTTTTCAGCCATTTTGGATTTTTTTTTCTACTAATCATCCAAAAATCTTAACCTCAACCTGTATGACTTCATATTTTTTTCTGAGGAACATTTCTGTGGAATATTTATACAACATGTTTCAACTGTTTTCCCCCCATAATTTGAAAGCCCTTAAAATCCAAAACAACACTGGACATCAATGACTTTCTTTAAGAGGACGGAAGGACATATTTCAAAATGTTTCAAAGAAAATCATACATGTTTGGAACGACAAAAACCAACACGCACTCCCAGAGTGACAACATCTATTTGGATGTCTGTGCTCATGGCACTTGAAAATATATTCATAACAGTCACAAGGGGGACTCTGCAGTCTCTCATGCAGACACCATACATGTGTTAACACACATACAGACTATTTCTCTCTTTCTTTCCACCCCCACTCCTCCATTTCCCACCAAATCCATTGTGTTTTCTCAGGCACACTCCCACAAGACTTCATTTTTGCACAGGGCAGGAGAAACTGATCTATGACTGGAAATAAGAAAGAGTGTTAGTAAGGGAAAGAGAAAGAAAGATTTAGTGAAAGAAAGAATAAGGGAATGAGGGAAGGGGGAAACCATGGTGCTGTAATGTATCATGGCACTTTTACTTTATATATAGTATATCCTTGTTCTGTCATGTTAATCCCAATAAGACACTGCCATTCCATTACACACACACACACACACACACACACACACACACACACACACACACACACACCCATTACACACACACACACACACACACAAGACTATTAGTATGAAGCGATTTTTTTCCCTGCCAGTTATAGATAAGCCTTTTTCCCATGGATGTGGCTAGATTGCATGCTTGTGTGAAGCGAGGAGAGAAAGAGCAGCGCTCATAAGATGCTGATGGTGGTAATACTGCAGCATGCTGGATGGAGGAGCAGGAAAGGGAGAGGGGAATTGCAAATGAGAAATGAGGGAGTAAGACTGAATGAGAGCAAAGATAAGGTGGTAAATGGAGAGACAAAGCTCTTGCTGGAGAAACAGAGAAAAAGAAATGATAGGGAAAAGACAGAAAAAAGGTAAATGGGCACTGGACAGTGAAAGAATAAAGATGGCCGATGTTTGTTAGCTGAAATGCATCAAATATTTGCTTTACAGGTGCATGCAGCAGTTTTATTTTTTTTCCATGTTCCACAGGCTGATGTTTGCCTTTGGATGTATACTGGCGACTAGTGTTGTGGATGCTGTGGAAGCCTGATCCGCCACTGAATAAAAAATAAAAAAGGTAATTGCGACTTTATATCTCACAATTCTGACTTTTTGCATGATACAAACTCGCAACTCTGACTTTTTTAAAGTTTCACTTTATATTTCACAATTCTGAGAAAAAAAGTAAGAATTGTGAAATAAAAAGGCGCATTTATCTTTTATTTTTCATTCAGTGGTGGAATGGGTTTCTATAGGATGCAGCATAATACACAAGCAAACATTGTCAATTGTAGAAATGCTCTACTCCAGTGGTTCTCAACCGGGGTCAAACTTCCAGTGGGGCCCCAATAAGTCCATCAATTATTTAAATGTAGTTGTATTACCATAATTTTAATTAAAATACCAAAAAAACTACAAATAAAGATCTACAACATTACAATGAGCTCGTATTTTTGAGGTTATTTGCTTCTTTTACAATAGACGTCACGCCCACAGGAATTATACAGGATTTCCGGGAGACGTGTGTGTCGTGTTCAGCCTGGAAACAAAGATGCCGTGACTCCAAACCCCCTCATGAAAGAAGAAAACCGTTGTGTTTACAACGGTGTCAATGAGCGCTTATCAGGATCAACTTAACGCTGGATTCTCAAAAGTATGTGAAATATTTAAAGTTTGGGGCGTAGAATATTTAAAGTACGTCTGAGAGTTTTACACACCAGACTGTTATTGTGGTGACATTTTCACTCCCCGAAACGTGACGCTGAAACGAAACAAACTGTGATTGGTTGTTTGACATGTCGGTCAAACAGCATCATGGGCGGGCCTTGGCCAATGAAAGCTGCCATGGATACCAGACCTTGTGTGGTGGTTTTGTTAGTAGGAGGTTTATTTCAACTAAAATTTGAATAGTGGCTTGATTTACAGAGGGCCTTAGGGCCAGAAAGCTTGAGAACCACTGCACGATTCGCTATGAGCCATCATTAATTGAATTTCATAATAATCTGATGGGCGAAAGTGTCCAATAACAGTTACTGAGATAAAATAAGTAGAATTTGGCCGGTCATGTGATATCATGTTTTAGGATGTCATCTTTTATT
This sequence comes from Cyprinus carpio, assembly GCF_018340385.1. Lineage (NCBI taxonomy): Eukaryota > Metazoa > Chordata > Actinopteri > Cypriniformes > Cyprinidae > Cyprinus > Cyprinus carpio. The sequence continues at coordinate 22,487,932 of NC_056599.1, read as the reverse complement.
GGTCCACTGGAGTTCATCTAATGTGGCTGGACATGATTTAAAGATATAGAGGTGAACAGTATTTTTTTAATAAGGTTACAGTACATATTTAAGAAAGCTTGCTGATATTAAAGAGTGGGAACGTAACAATTGGGGGCTTGAAGTCTGACCATCTGAAAAATGCCCCAAACCTCTTCAGAAACTAAGACCAGCAAACTAGCTTAGACATGTTTAGGTATGTAGGAAAATCATTTCTTGTGGTTTGTGAAAGAATTCTAAAATAATGACTTTTGACTTGAAATTGCTATGCCTGTAAATCAAAGGTGTTTGTATGTGCACTTCCACATCTGGGTGTTTTTCGACCATAGTTGTGAATGCATACATCTAAGAGAAGTTTGTGCATCTCTGAGCATTTGGCACTAGCCACTGCATGCTAGCTTTTAGCATTTTCGCAGAGTGGGGCTCTCACTTGGATTAAGGACAAAGGGAAAGGCACTCTGTCATCCCAGCTAATGGCATAGACTAGAGTACAGACAGAAGGAGAACACTGCCAAACTACAGCTCAGACAGGGAGAGAGAAGTGACATGCAAGGAGGAGAGAGTGTTCGAGCGATGGAGAGAGATCGGGAAGGAGTGATTACGGGCAGCGCAATGATGGAGAGGAAGGGAGATGGAAAATTTGCAAGGACAAATGTGTGTAGTGTGCTGCAGTTCTCAGGATCGAATACCAAGCAGAAGAAAAAATGCTGTGCTACTTATTTCCTCTGTTTCACCTCGATGGAGTGAGCGTGTGTGCAAAAGAAGCAAGGAGTGTGTGCTTTTTGTGTATGTCAGGGAGTTTTGCATGTGTGTTTTCTTTGTCAATACTTCAGATGTGTAGTACACGGGCAGTTTTAGACAAAGAGCCTGTTTGTAGGTCCTTTAAGTCAAATTTCTAATATGACAAAGACAATTAAATTACACAATAAAGTGAATAACAAATATAAAATAAATAAATAAAAATAATACAATAATAAGACATTAATAATATATATGAGAGAGAGAAAGGGAGAGATTTTAGTAAATTTTATTTTAGTAAATATACACACACACACACACACACATATATATATACATACACTAAATGTGTGTGTATGTGTGTGTGTATAATAAAAAAAAAACTATAATTATTGTTATTATTATATTCTCTTCTCTACATGTTGTAGCATCAGCATGTCTAAAGGGACCTGGGGAATGTATGCTATGAATGGATATCAGAAAGAGAAAGATAGAAAGTGTGAATCTGGTGGGAGGTTGAATCACTCTCTTGTTCTCCATTAGGCCGAGAACCTCAGTGTTTTTATCAATGAGATCCAATGTGTCGTTGCCAAACAAAACACTCAATAGTGTATTGTCTCTCTTTCTCTCTGTCTTAGTCTGTATCCCCGAGCTTCCTCGATCACACTACATCAACTACTGTTATGTAATATACTCATCTTCTGTCTCAAAGGTTCATCTTTTACTCTCCCTGAGCTGTCAATATCCACACTCGCACCACAGACGTGTGAGGATGTTTACTCACACATATGCACTCTTTACTATACGGATACAAGGATTTTGTACAAGATGCTCTTTGGATCTTTGTTTTGGAGAACATGATCATCAGGTTTTATTGGAACTTGTAGAATTGATGCAGCTCGAATGCTGCCAAGGAGTGCAAACCAAACACTAAGACGTACTGAATGTTTCACTCAAATTGTTATTGTGATAGAATTTGCAATGAAATATTTTGCATTAATGCAAAATGCATTTCCACTAGTGCTCTTAGACTTTTGGACCTCAAAAGGAAAGAAGTAATCAGGTGGATTGTTTGATTATGTCTGTGTTTGTAAGAGCCACTGTGTCTGCTGCTTTTCTTATGCACTGATTTGAGAGGGTTCATTCCATCCTGTCAGTCACTGACTGTAATTAATCTAAAGTGCTGAGCTGTGTGTGTGTGTGTGTGTAAGAGAGAGAGAGAGAGTGCTTTGCTACAGCGACAGAACTCACCATTGCTTGTTTGTGTGAGAGACATAATAACATCTGACTGTATGCAATATTATTCCATGCCTCTGCTGAATCAGGCATGTTTGCTAAGATACATACTGATGTACCATAAGAGTGTTTAATTATATTGACCAGTGTTATAATGAATATCGAATTGGTTTTGCCTTGTAAACACTTTGAACACAAGTTCAGTGTTTGCTTTAAATTAAACAAGAATAACCTGTACATTTAAAGATATGTACAAGAAAAGTATTAGAACTAAATGAAAAAAAGGCAAAAAAGCCCAACATAAAACACTAAAAAAAGAACACTAACAATGATTTTATGTTCACATTGTATTTTAATGTGTTTATTTTTCTTGTTTCTGTGCAGTAAGTGTGCACTTAGAGTGAAAGATTTGTCTTCAGGTCTTCAGTTTGTTTGTTTTTCTGTTCACTTGGACCTTGGGCTCCCCTTTAGCCTTCATTTATTCCAAATTATATGTACTTACCAAGTCACTGTATGCTGCCATTAACATCTTGTTGAATTTCCTTTAGCGTCTGCCCTCTGTCATTACTTGTGTCCGTGTGTTGGTTATCGGGAGATCCAGGGTACACACGCCACATGACCTCCGTGCTGGTGTTTGCTTCTGTCTGTTACTGAACTAAACTCCAGAATCCTGCACTCATAAGGCATGCCAGATAGTTGTTGCTTTTTTATTAATTATTTATTTTTAAAAAAAAATTTATAGCTCAAAGTCACTATACTTTTCATTTTGTTAACTTTTTTGTTGTTGTCTTGACAGTAGAGAGTGGAGGATGTTGTTGGTGAAACAAAAAGCAGTAAAGGGGGGAATCAGACATAAATCTTTTGCATAATTGCCACGGCACAGTGTGACCGAAGCACATACACTAACTGCTATATCAAGCTGTCAAATTTTCTTCAAATTTTAGTCAAATTTTGCTTGATGATTTGAGAAATTAAGAGCTTAATGTACTCTGAAAACCCACCATGACTTGTGGAAGACTGCCCTCACTTCATAACGATGATTAAAAAAAAAAAAAAAAAAAACGAGGTCTGAAATAAGAAGAATAAGATCATTTTATGTACTTTAAGTGTTTGTTTCTTTTTTTTTTTTTTTAGTTCTTCAACTTCATTTCAGTTATTTACCAAGACAACATTTCTAATTGTCATTATAATTTTTTTTCAATTGTCAAGTTTTTCATATAATATTTATTTTTAATTGCAGCTTCATTTCAGTTAACAAAAAACGAACAAACACTTTTTATATAGTTTTCGTTAACAAAAACAAAGAATAAAACTTAAATTTAACTTAAATTGAATCGCACTTTTGGTGTCAGACTGGACGATCAGAAATATGGCCCTTCCAGTCAGGGTGAGGTACTAGAAGGAGAAAGACGCTTTTAAAGATGAACACCATAAAAAGTAATGATTTAAGAGTAAAACTGTTCTAGTTTGTAAAACTTTGCTCCTGGTAGATGCAGTTAGAAACCAATCATGGAATATTTTAGTTTGGCGAAAAGGAGGAAAATGGTTGTGAATAACTATAATTTGACTGGTTTTACTGAGAAAAAAAAAAATATATATATATATATAAATTTAGATAAATCTACTTTAAAATGTATTTAAAAGATGTAGATGTATTTAAGACAAAAACTACTTTCTCTCTCTCTCTCTCTCTATCTCTCTTTCAAACATATTTTCTCTTTCTCTGGCTGGTAAAGGTGCCAGATGCTGGTCCCTTGGGGTTCCAGGGCTCTGGCCTTCTCCCCACCCTGGTGTCCTGCCAGATCTTGAGAGAGAGGGACATGGAGGTGGGTTGAGGGTGGAGCTTGTCCTGCTCTTATCCCAGATGGCTGTTGTGGCAGTAGTCTCTCGTTCTCTGTCCACTTGTTCTCTTATCTTATTTCTTTAACCTACTGTTTTTCCCTCATTCAATAACATTATCCTTCTAACCAAACACTGTCACATGTACACGCTCTCACACAGCCTCGTTCATGTACACTCAGCAGTTCAGCTGACAGCGAGGGATCAATATGAGCAGTGTTATGAGAATGGCCTCTGTAGAGAATGACATCACACACATTCACCTCACAGCAAGAGGCAGTCCTGCATGTTTTGTGCTAATAGGAGATGCCTTATAGAGTTTTACCCTACATCAACTTCTGAAAATCACTCGGACAAAGCTTAACGCACTAAGAAGTGAATACAGACTAAAATATTTAGCTCCATGAAAAATATCTACCTGGCTTTTAAAAATTGTTTATTTTTGTAACAAAGCAGTCCATTTGATTCAGTCATTTTAATACTGAAATTACTTAAAACTGTTATTTTTGATGGTACCACTTGATGTTTTTTGACAAAACATTTTTGGTAACTCTTTAACGATAAGGTTCTATTCATTAATATTAGCTAATGCTTTAGGTATGAATGAATGGTGACCAGAAGTGACATGTTTGATTCACATAGTATTGAGACTGTGATAATTGTTGTAGCCAATATATAATTTTTTTTTCAAGTTTAATGCCTTATCGAATCAACTTGACCATAGCAACCATGGATTAACAATAATTGGAAATTATTAATACATTAACATTTTATTTTGAGTTAAGAATGGCATAAAGACTGGGCATATATATTTTTATATAATATATTCAATTATTTAAATTTCAACTATGTAACATCTCCCAAACAGTGTCTTTACATCACCCGAATACACTTTTAATAAACCTATAATAGTGATTTATATGTTTGAGTTGTTGGGACGGATTTCATGGGATTTCTCTCTCTCTCTCTCACACACACACAGTTTGAGTTGTTGGGACGGATTTAATGGGATTTCTCTCCCACACACACACACACAGGATTTCATGGGATTTCTCTCTCTCTCTCTCACACACACACATAAATACATTTAATTAAATATTAAAAAATGACTAAATCAACCTGACAAATTAGGTTACATCAAATAGTCATAATGTATTACTATTACATAATAAACATGTTTTATTATTATTACTATTATTATTATTATTATTCAGTGTAGATCAGTATAACAGTAAGAATAAAGAAACCAAGTGATTTTAGAAAAGATAAGAGGTGTTACTTTGATTAATATTTATTTTACTTGAAACAAAAATTTAACAAACTGAACCTTATAATGAAGTGTTACCATATTTGTACAGTATATGGCTCAGTTGCTTGACATAGCCATAATCTCTCATGGTGAGCTGAAGCAACATATAGAGTCCACACATATGCTACGGTGCAACCTCGTGCTTGCCAGTTATTTCCCTAAACCCTCTTTGTCATCCCTCCAGTAGTAGCTGTTATATCATCGTGCCGTGTAGGTGTGTGTAAGTGCCTGCTTGTTGTGTGAGATGGTGCTCCCAGCATCCCTGCACCAGAGCCTCTCGCTGACGATATAGGGGGGATCTCAGCTTGGCAGCCTAGCACTATACGGCCTTGGCTGTGTGCTGCAGGAAAGAGGAGGAGGAGGAGGAGGAGGATCTGGCAGGTGTCCGTGTCATTTTTACAAAGCTCCACCAGCACCAGCCACTGCACAGAATCCCCAACCAATCAGTGCTGCTCCTTACACAGCAGAACGAGCCGCCACTCGCTTCTCCCCCTCCTCCCGTATCGCCTGTTCCCTTCTCTGCGCTTCACAGCCCTCCGTCTCTCCTTTTCATCAGAGTTGCGCTCTTGTGTTGTTTCCATCATCACACCCCCTAACCCCTTTATGCATCTCCAAACACACTCCAAGTGGGTTTGATGCCGGTTATAGGTTGTTTTTGCATTATGGATGGCTTCTCTTTAGCAGGCCACCGTTTCGGCATCCCACTCTCCCATCTCTTTTACTTTCTCCCACCCATTTCTCTTCCCGGGCCCCTCCTCCATCCGTTTTTCACCTTGGGTATCCATTGGTTCATGTCATTATGGCGCAGTAAGGCAAAAGAGGGAGAGGGCTGGAGGCGATACATTACTGTGACGCTCCAGAACGCTTTCCCCTCCCTTCCTTCCTCTCAACCTTTCCCTTTCTGTCTCGCTAACATGCTTGCTTAGCCAAATATGATATTTTGTCCAGTAAGCCACTGTTTGTCCTCTGGTATGCGTATAGCAGAAGGCTGCACATTTTTGACATATTAAATGAGATGCTTTTAGTAGATGGATTTATCAATTGATTTATAATTAAATCCTCTCCACCACTCTTTGTTTTTCATTTAAATGATCCTATTGATTTTTTTCATGCTGATTCAGTGCAGTGATCAGCCGCAAGCACTGAGTGGTACGATTACCCCCCAAGAGGCGCTTGTGTGCATGTTTATGATGTGTATGCGCTTGATTAGATCAGGGATTCTCGACTGGTTTTGCTTCAGGATCCAGATTTTTTATTGGAGAAGCCAACGCTATACCAAATGTGTTTATCATAAAGAAGTACATTTATTCATGCAGAAGTGAAATAATAATAAAAACCTAATAACATACACAGCATATAACAATATTATTGCGACTTAAGGTACAATTTTAAACATTTTCAGGGAAATTTTGTGGGGCAGAAAAGGTCAGATGTCTATTGTCAACAAATTTATACTTGCATTTCGCAGACTTTTAACCAATCTGACTTACAGTAGCGGAACAAAAGCAATTTGTCACAGAGCCAGCATTATTCAGAGTGTATGTGAATTGCAGCTTTAGGCTAAATAGCAAAATGAACCATTTTGTAAATGCCTGAACAAAAACAGATGAGTGATTTACCAGCCAAAAAAATAAATACTAAGATAAACATTGTATTTGTTTGATCGAGTGACAGTGAGTTTTATTTGACATTAAGCATTTTCTCCTTTTTGAGTCTATTTATTTTACTATCCAAACTAAACATGCTTACATGTTTTCATTTTATTTTTAGTATGTATTGTTTTTGTTTCAATTTTTTTATTTACTGTTTTTCCATATGTTCAGGTATCATAAATGTGAGTCCATCAAGTGAAGAGGGACTGCAGAAATAGCCAGAAATGTGTGCGTTTTTGGCATCTTTTTACTGAATAAACTGAATGGTGTGGAAAAATGTTTTTGAAAGGACAGTGTTAGGTGAACAATGAATTTCTAAAAGTGTCTTTTTCTGTCACGTTAAAGACAAGTAATATAAATAGACATCAAGTCCATTAAACCTCAAACAAGTTTATTTAGAGGTGCTTTGATACATAGTTTTGATTTGAAGTTTTGAAGAATTTCAAATGCTGTTTTTGGTTTTTAAATACCAGTCTAAATAATTTCATACTTTAAAATTGCATTTTTTTCTAATATAACATGTTTTGTGAAGCTTCTACGATTTTAAGACTTTCCAGATTACTGGTTGCATTTTTATATTTATTCGTTTCTGTTGCATATTGCTTGCCATAAGGTCTCATCGTTTTCTAAAGCAACATATTCAGCTGACATTATATGCTGTGATATTTTCTCAGTCAAGTGTATAAAGGGAAATTTTGAATGGTCAATGTTTGTAGGTTAACAGTGATTTTCTAAAAGTGAGCGGCTTTTTATTCTGTCACAAATATAAACAGACAATTTCATGCATTAAAATCATCATTTAAGGTACCAGTATCTTGATTTGGAAAAACATACACACTGTCACCTGAAGCGTACACTAGGTCTAAGCTTTTTACCGTCTTGCTGAATGTTGCACAGCTGGTGGTGGTGTTGAATCTGCCACTAGCAAGGTGTTTTGATAATGGTGGACATGATCCTGTGTGACAGAGGTATCTGCGCTCCGTAATGATTCCTAATATGTCTTCACCTGTGTGTGTGTGCTTTGTGTTTTGTGTATGTGATCCACAGTATTCTTGTTCATATGCGCAGTTGCATCAGGCAAATGCTGCAGTGCACTGGCATATAGCGGATTAGGTTCGCGCAGGATTTCTCTCTTTCTCTCGCTCTCACACACAGCTCTGCCGGATATGAATAGAACCGACCTGGGGTGCAAGGAGCAACCACAGGCAGAAACATGAGCGCTGTGTGGGGAGATCAGCAGGGCCTCAGTTTTCCCATACCAGACCTCAGAGACCTGCACTTTCACCTCTCACGTAAAGAGGGCGCTGTTTCATACGAACCCTACCATACAAGCATTCTCTGCATTGCCAGCATCTAGTTCCATCTCTCTCTCTCTATGATCCTTTAATATCTCTGCAGTTAATGCAGTACTTGTGGCTTGCAGCATCATGTAGACTCATGCTGGACACTTCCCAGTCTCTGCTGAAACTGAGCAGAAACAGACAACAGCTATGCGACCTGAGGGAGCGTACGGGCCATTACACTCTGTGATTATATTCACACTTACATGCTATTTACTGTATGGTGCACAAGAAAACAGATTCTGTTTTAAGTCAAACAGATGTTTCAGATCATAAATGCCTATTTTGCTTAAATTAAACTTTTCACGAAAATTCAAGTAAATGGTTTCTGCAAATGTATCTGTGTTAAATGAACTAACAGTGTAAAAATCATTTTAATGCTACAGTTTTAATGCATAAAGCTTCTCCATTTTCTTATATTTAATATCTATACAAGGTGTCCCCTCCATAGTTGAACGTACCCTACGGAACTTAATTCAGTCAGTTTTACTGTTTCTCTCTGTTTTCTTGAAAATCCTACTCTTTGTTTACTGTGTTGGGGTATTTAAGTACATAGCAGTGTATGGAAAATTGTTTTGGAATATGAATTGGCCCATTTCTCTGTAAAGATACAACAGCATTTTAAGGCTACTGCCAATAGTCTTCATCTTCATTTCATTTCATCAAACATTAAGTAGTCACCACAGCTAACAAAAATGTGTTCATTTTTCTAATTTTCCATTAAGTTACGAAAACATCATTTTTGAATGTTCAATGTGATTTTTTTTTAAATAATGTTTAAATAATGCTTTTCTGGATTATCCAAACATTAAATTTTATAAAACATAAAACATTTTTAAAACATGTTGGATAAACTTCCACGGTTCCATGAACAGCATATACATAGTGTTTTTGTACTAACATGTTGAGAAAATTATTAAAGACTTGGATAACTTTGAACGAATGGTCTATTAAAGGGATAATTCACCCAAAAATGAAGATTACTCCATGATTTACTCACCCTCAAGCCATAGGTGTACATGACTTTCTTCTTTCAGACATATACAGTCAGAGTTATATTAAAAAAATGTCCTGGCTCTTCCAAGCTTTATAATGGCAGTGAATAGGGGTAGAGATTTCGAAGCCCAAAAAGTGTATTCTCACCGCTTCGCCTACATTCTACATCATCCGCTCTATTGTGTACATGAGTACGACAGTTAGCGGAAGTTAGAGATTACGGCTTATAAAATTTTAAATATGGATATTTTTCTTACAAAAACACATCGATTCGCTTCAGAAAGCATTTATTCACCCCTGGAGCCGTGTGGAGTACTTTTTATGATGGATGGATGCACTTTATTGGGCTTCAAAATCTTGACCCCCATTATAAAGCTTACCAATTTTTTTCAGACGATTGTATTTGTCTGAAAGAAGGAAGTCACATACACTTAGGGTGGCTTGAGGGTGAGTAAATCATGAGGTAATTTTCATATTTGGGCGAACTATTCCTTTACAGTTTATGTAAGAATATATGTTTGTAACTAACACGGATTGTTTCCTGTCAGCTAGGACTGTACAGAATAGCTTATTTCTTCAAAATTACACAATGGGACTTGCATCCATGTGCAGTAAACCTAAAATAGCAATGTTGTCTGAAAATTTAACAATGACATTATTTTTATGGCTGCTAGAGCACTCATTTGTACAAAGTCGAGAAAAAGCAGGTGAGCTGACTCAATAGTGTGTTGTACATTTGGGATCTGAATTCTGCTTTCATTTTTCCCATCGTGTACATGATAAAGGCAGGGTTTTTTTCCCCTGCTTGTTCTCCTTTATGAATTAACATTTTTATGTAGCCCTGTTCTGATCTATTCCTGGTGAATTCTGATGTACTCACTCCCTCTCTTCCTGTCCTGCTTCTGCTAGTTTCTTTCTCTCACACACTCTTTCTCTTTTCCTGTCTTAGTATCACTCTCTCTGTGGCATAGTTAGGTCACGTATGCATCACCGGGCTCTGATTAGTGTGGACCTGTCTGTAGGGCTTTAAACATCCCAGTTAATTGATGCTAATAGTGTGTTGTAATCTTCTGTCTGAAATGCTGCTGCTTTTCGTCTTAATCCTACTGTACTTCTCTGCACTGTTCCATGCTTGCACTTCCCTATCCGACTTTTTGTTAATTCTCTTAAATCTTTGACTGACAAACACGCTTTGCTTCTTTCTTTGTAGTTTTCTTGACATCTTATTTCACTTCTCAGACAATCTTACTATGTAACCAGTTTAGATTGTTGTATTTTTTCAGACGTATACTATACCATTTTTAGAGGCAAAACACTTGCAGCTGGGAGTGTCTTTGGCTATGTGGAAAATAAATGTGAATTTTATTTTTAGTGCTGACAATAGTATTTTTATATACATTCTGAGGTGGAAATGGCGGGGGAAGGACATTTGAAACATTTTTAGAATAAAATTATAGACTACTTTGTCTTTCTAAGGTTTAGGTCACACCTAGCATTTTATGTATCCAAATTCACATAATGAAACAATATTTTTACCCTTTTTACGTAATTTAACAAAATTAGAAGTGATGCATAAATAACATATTTTGTTCACAAGTGATATTTACTTTAATTTGTCTTTATTTTTGACATATTTCGTCTCAAGCTGATATTCACTGGTTGGGGTGATTAAAGAGGCTACGCTAACTTAAAAAAAAAAAAAAAAAAAAAACTATTGGATACAAATTTGTTGGCCGTAAAGTTAACACCTCAAAAGAAGGACAGCAGTAATTTGTGTTTTATATATATATATATATATATATATAGAGAGAGAGAGAGAGAGAGTAAAATTGAAAATCTGCTTCTGGGACAAGAGTAAAGCATAAAATCTATACAAAACAATTGTATGGAAAAAAGTGCTTTCAAAACGACAAAAAGGAAAAAAAAGACGCTATTTTTGGAAATTATGCCGAGTGGTCTTTTGCCTAAGAGGTCAGGAATTTGACTAATGTTAAGTGTTTAATATTGATATTTGCACCTCTCTTCATTATGTATGGTGAGAGAAGACAGGAATAGAGGAATGGACAGAAAATTATGGTGAGAGAAGAAAGGGATCAAAAATGGAAACATGATCAAAAATTGGAGTCCTGCAAACTGTGATGTGTGTGAGACAGTGTGGTCTGTAATATTTATGGTGTACCGCACAGTGCTAATAAAAATTAGGTCACTCCATGTCTAATGAAAGATGTGAACAGAGGAAAAACAGAAAGATGAAGGCGGCGGGTGAAGAGAATGAGGATACAGAGATGGCTGGAATATAAAGGAGGGATTTTCTCCTGAGAGATCAGAGAAGATCAGAACATTTTGTAGATGTATAATAAAAGGAGTGGTGGAGGGATGTGAAAGATGGTATAGAGTTCTTGTTCTTTAAACTATGACATCTGCCACGTCTATTGTATCTACTTCCTATCTCCTCTCCAGTCATCTGCTCTTTAAACTTGTGCGCTTGTGGCCAGATTGCTCCTTTTATTCGAGACTCTGCCTTCTGTTTCCAATACTCCAGACAAATCTAGACCTCTATTTTTAGCCCACAGCCTATGTATATTCATAAACACCAACTGAAGATGATTTATTAATGATAGAAAAAAAATTATTCTGCTGTGGTTTTAGCTTTGAATAATATTCATTTCAGTGGTTACTTCCTTATCTGTGGTGCAGTATTAATGCAGCAACATGCAGGCTAAAACCAGATGTGGAGTGCTGTGCTCCAGTGTTTGTGGTTGATAGACAGTGCGGTCCAAAAGTCATGAGACCACATTAAAAATCAGGGATTTAAAATTGTAAACTTTAAACAAATCAAAAGCTTTGGGATTTAGAAAAATGAAAAACAAAGAAACGTTACATTGTAAATTGTATGATTCTACACTACGGCTACATTCAAACACTCGTATTGTAAAGTGTGGCAAAGGACTTCCACTGAGACTCAGTTGACACACAGCACAGATTACAGAAAATCTGGGTTTGCGTCCTGAAAATGTAATGGTGTTAAGTTGCATGTAAACATAACCATACTAAAGGTCAGTTCATACAGAATGCCTAGCTCTGGGCTGCTTTTAAATAGGTTTTCTATGTAAACGTGAGCTATGTAAACTGACACCTTTGACCATGTCATATGCATGTTTAAGTGCCATTTTTTTAAAAAGGTACATTAACCCTGTTGAAAAAAAACAGCATATGCTGGTTAGGTATGTTTTGAAGCATGGCTGCTGGTCCTGAGCAGGAGCTTGTTTCTTAAGACCAGCACATGACCAGCTTAAACAAGCTCAAACCAGCAGCCATGCTTCAAAAAATACCTAACCAGCATATGCTGAATTTTTTTAACGGGGAAGTTAAGTTTAAATTGAGTTAAGTTGTTTTGTGAGAACATGTTCTGTTTAATCTGAACATAAAACATGACTGGCAACTCTATTGTGCTTCTGTAGCCCTCTATTATAGGTCGCTTCTATACTGTACAAATTTGTGACGTTCATATTCAAGGTCTCGGACCTTTGAACTCCAAGGGTTTTAACTTACGCAGTAAACTCAGTGTGGCTGCATGTACTGTCGTCCGTCAGAATCAACTTGTAGCCTATATTACATAACTAGCATAGGTTTTGAATATTCTTGGAGGGATTTTGGAAGGAATTAATGCACTGACTCAGTGTGAGCTGTTTCAACGACACTATGCAGCACACGCAAACACCGCTGGTGTGAGAACAGTGTTCAGAGGAATCTGAGACCAAAGCTTTGACCTTTAGTACTTCAAAGAAGGTGCAGTTCTGTGTTCTGTACAGTGTTCTGCACCATACAACAAAATGTTGTGTTTGTAAGACATGATGCATTGCTTTTTGATCTCATCAGGCCTTCTGATTTGCTAGAGTATGTTTTTTAGTATTTGCTCTACAGGCAATTCCTCCAGAAATCTAGCAGGCGTGTCCCACAGAGCTGACACAGTGTCTCTGGGAAAAGCCACACTTAAATGCTCCTCTTGGAATAACTCGCTTTACTTACTTACTCGACCGTTCTCAAGCCAAGTAACAGTGAAAGGTTCTCCTGAGCTCTCTGGAACAGTTTCTGCAGTTTCCTGGGGAAAGATGATGATTGTGCTAATCCTAAATGAATTGTGGGCTTTCACTTAGTCTTGTAGTGTTGAACGTACTCCTATATAAATAGCACAAAAAAGAAAAGATTTCTCATAAATATGCAGTAAGAGGAGTTCTTGAAATGATTGGGAATCAGTTGATGATCTTCTGCTATATGTTTTATTTATTGCAGAGTCTCATTTTAATAGTAACAGTAACATGAAAAAAATATATATTAATATAGTAATTTTAAAGTATTTAAACATATGGTGGCATTTTTGCCTGAAAAGAAGCGATTTATTTTTTATGTAAAAAAAAAGGAAAAAAATATTCTTTAAAAAATATTAAGAAAGACAATATCAGATGCATTAATGAGAATTTAAGGGTGAAATATGCTTAATTATCCTGAAAATAATCTCACAATGAATAATAATTACATAATATATGTCCAAAAATACAGTAAAAGCTCCTAATAGCTTTCTGTATGCAATATAGTTTATTTTTATTTTTTTGTTTTTTTTTATTTTTTTTTTTGTGTGTGAGTTTTGTGTGAGAGAGAGCTCTGGTTTTGTGAGTGTATTTTTTGTTGTGGCAGCACCTAGCACATTCATTTTCTGACAGTCATCTGAAGTCTTTGCAGAACTAATGTAGGGCCCAGAAGAGTGTGAAATTCGATGTTAAACCTAGATGATTGTCTTGACTGGTGTGCTGGGGAAAGTTATGGTTATACTGTACACTCATTCCAATGTGTAAAATCCATTCTCATTCTCCTATGGTTCTAATATTCTTTCTTGTACACAGGAGGCTGGTTTTAGGACATTTAGATGCATGCATACACACACCTATCTTTATTTTTAGTCTGGTATGTTTCAGCATGTTTTTAGAAAGTTTGACAGCATGAAATCAGCAGGCACCGTCTCAAGAGGTCATATTTCACTCAACCTTTCTCACAGAAAAAGCTGGTCATGATGGGTACAAACATGTCCGTAGCATCAGAGTATCTTGTAATGGAATACAGGAACAAGAGCAGAACTGTGGGCAGCAAACAGCCATTAGGAGCGTGTCCACACTCCCAGGAGTGGCATTAAGGCATTATGGTGAAGAGTTACTTCATTCCAGGAGAGTCTCTCCTGCTAGAGTCCTTATTCATCCTCTAGTCTAAATCTTTAAACAGTGAAGCTCTTAGACTTCGTTCCACAACTGTGGAGCCAGACTGCAGTGATACAAGAAAAACTCAATTCTGTTCTTGCATAAGCGCTGAGGTTTTGTGTCCTTCAAGAATAAAGGGCTGTTCGCTCATACAGTGCTCTGCAGTGCGAAAGCGATCTGAAAGTTATTCATTTACGAAGAGTTGGCCAGTTTTAGTCACCTGAGCGACAGTGAACTTTGATGATGTGAGTGTTTGAGTGTCTGTCAAAGTTGAGAGTATTTTAACTTTATGCAAATGAGTCGCGATTACCAGTTGGCTTGAAAACTGTCAGATACTGTATTCAGATGTAGGCAAAATGAAGATCAATGAATCAATTTAACTCTTTTTGAATGCCAACAATTTCTGACACAAATGTTTCCAAATATATATATGTGACCCTGGACCATAAAACCAGTCTTAAGTCACTGGGTTTTATTTTTAGCATTGGTCAAAAAAACATGGTATGGGTCAAAATTATCGATTTTACTTTAATGCCAAAAAACATTAGGATATTAAATAAAGATAATGTTCCATGAAGATATTTTGTATATTTCCTTCCATAAATATATCAAAACTTTTGATTAGTAATATGCATTGCTAAGAATTCATTTGGACAACTTCAAAGACGATTTTCTCAGTATTTTGATTTTTTTGCACCCTTAGATTCCAGATTTTCAAATAGTTGTATCTTGGCCAAATATTGTCAGATCCTAATAAACCATACATCAATGGAAAGCTTATTTATTTATGATGACTAATAATATATATATATATATATATATATATATGTGTGTGTGTGTGTGTGTGTGTGTGTGTGTGTGTGTGTGTGTGTGTGTGTGTGTGTGTGTGTACAGTGGTATGAAAAAGTGTTGGCTCCCTTTCTGACTTCTTATTTTTTTGCATGTTTGTCACACTTTAATGTTTCAGATCATCAAACAAATTAAAATATTAGTCAAAGATAACACAAGTAAACACAAAACATGCAGTTTTTAAATGAAGGTTTTTATTATTAAGGGAAAACAAAATCCAAAACTACATGGCCCTGTGTGAAGAAGTGTTTACCCCCCTGTTAAAACTGGTTTATCACACCTGAGTTCAATTTTTCTAGCCACACCCAGGCCTGATTACTGCCACACCTGTTCACAATCAAGAAATGTCTTAAATATGACCTGCCTGACAAAGTGAAGTAGACCAAAAGATCCTCAAAAGCTAGACATCATGCCGAGATCCAAAGAAATTCAGAAATGAGAAAGAAAGTAATTGAGATCTGTCAGTCTGGAAAATGTCATAAAGCCATTTCTAAAGCTTTGGGACTCCAGCAAACCACAGTGAAGCCATTATTCACAAATGGCAAAAACATGGAACAGTGGAGAACCTTCCCAGGAGTGGCTGGCCAACCAAAATTACCCCAAGAGCACAGCGACGTTATTCACAAATGGCTAAAAAATGGAACAGTGTTAACATCCAAAGAACCGCAGGCCTCACTTGCCTCAGTTAAGGTCAGTGTTCATGACTCCACCATAAGAAAGAGACTGGGCAAAAATGGTCTGCATGGCAGAGTTCAAGACGAAAACCGCTGCTGAGCAAAAAGAATATAAAGGCGTGTCTCAGTTTTGCCAGAAAACATCTTGATGATCCCCAAGACTTTTGGAAAAATACTCTGTGGACTGACGAGACAAAAGTTGAACTTTTTGGAAGGTGTGTGTGTCCCATTATGTCTGGCTTAATAGTAACACCGCATTTCAGAAAAAGAACATCATACCAGTAACAGTAAAATGTGGTGTTAGTGTGATGGTCTGGAGCTGTTTTGCTGCTTCAGGACCTGGAAGACTTGCTGTGATAAATGGAACCATGAATTCTGCTGTTTACCAAAAAATCCTGAAGGAGAATGTCCGGCCATCTGTTCGTGACCTCAAGCTGAAGCGAACTTGGGGTTCTGCAGCAGGACAATGATCCAAAACACACCAGCAAGTCCACCTCTGAATGTCTGAAGAAAAAAGATAAATTCAAGATTCAAGATAAATTCTATAATAAAAAGAGTTAAATTCTGTATAAAAGAGTTAAATTCATTCATTGTTGATGTTATCTGTGGTATGATGTACTTTGCTCTGCTCCAACATTTTCCTACTTTCCTCTCCAGAATATTACAAAAAACTGATTTCTTGTCAAATTAGAATGATATCTTATTTTTACCATCTGGAGCAGAACGTGTGGAGTACTGGTGACAGCGTGCGTGGTAGTGTGTCTGCTTGACACACAAACGGGTCCCTCATCAGGATTTTGAGGGCACGACAAGATGGGTTCGTTAAATTAGTTCATGCTAATCGGGTTTGGGAATTAGTTAATTCTCCCAGGATGCCTCAGTCCTTCATTTGACTGCTCCTCGTTCATCATGGGAGGATTGACCTGACTGCAGCTATTTGAGAGATGTCCTTAAAACTGTTTTTTAGGTGTCTTAATTCAAATGGTTAAGTAACTGTTTGTGTCTGTGTCTGTTTTCTTCATGTGTTGTTTTTATGGGTACTGAAAGTGGTTTGTCTGTGCATCTAGACTGAAAAAATAATGTTTTCCATAATTAGTAGCCTATATTTGTCAAATTTTCAAATACAAACATCTTAAAAATAAGATAAATTTGCCAATAAGATACATTTATGAAGTCGAAATGAAATGAAAATTCAACTGTTTCATTCATCTTTTGTAAATGCATATTATAGATGTTATTGTGTACAAATTTTTTTTTACTTTGTAATGTTTCATCAAAATATAATATTTAAATCATTTGAGCTAAATAGCCACAGCTCAAAATCCAATCAACAACTGATGAAACCAATTCCCTTTCCTAATTTTTTTTCTTTTCCCATTGTTGATTTCACTTGGCTGTACGTCACAATACAGAGGAAAAAATCTGTCTATACATCTGTTTCATTGAAACTTTAAAAAATAAAATAGAAATGATTTCATAGATTTTTTTTTACCCTGTTAGCAAGTTTCTTTCTTATTTTAAGCATAAATCTAACAAAATGTAGTGATATTTACTCAAAAAAAGGGGGAGTACGTTAAACGTTTTGCTTCTCATGTAAATGCATTTCGAAAATACTGATCATGAAAATTATTTTTGTAGTGTAAATGTCTGACATGTCATTATGAAATGTGAGGGACATCTGGGCAATTGGCAGAAAAGCCACAGAAAAAAAAAAGAAAACAGGGTAGGTGGACAGTCAGTGCAGAGGAGCCAGAAAAGGAGGTGGACAGATATTCATCTGCAAAAGGAATGGTTTACCCCAGTAAAGGGAGGAGGGGCAAGTGTGAACTGACAGAGAGGAGGGGGAGAAATGAGGAGCGGGGAGAATAATGTGAGCACTGCAGAGGGGGAATGGCAGCAGCAGTGTTTCTCTCTCTCACACACACACACACACACACACACACACTTACACTTCCAAATAAATGGCTGTAATGTCGGGCTACGTAAAAAAAAAAAAAAAGAATCATAGTATGGATGCTGGAACTGAGGTGGACTGAGATAAACAGATTATATTGATTGCAGATGATAGAAGAAGAGGCTGTGGGCTTTAACAAGAGACGTGCACTAGCCAATCAATGCACATCTGTCTGCAGGAGAGCCAAAATGACTTCTCTGTTTTCAGAATGGTGACCACTCACCGCGCACACTGCTACAATTCACCAACCCTCCCTTACTCTTTTCTCCCCCTCCCATTTCCTTATGCTCTCAGATTTTTTTTTTTCCTGTTTTTAAATATACATTTCTTTTTTCTCTCCCTTTATCCCCTTCCATTACAGGTCTTTGTATACGTACCATCTCTTCTCCATCATCCATTCTCCTCGTCTTTCTCACAAAGTCTGCTTTTCCCCTTCTTCTTCCCCTGTGGTGTTTCCTCAGTGCAGCGTGTCAATGAGACTGCTGCATTCACACCAATCCCACTATTCTCAGAGCACTTTTGCTGTTTTTGTAGTATTTGGCGCCCTCTATCTGTAGTACACCTCCTTCTGATTGTGAAGGACCTCTGCAGTGGTACAAACTGCATCACAGCAGCCTCTGGATGTTAAAGTGCTTATTCTGTCATGTAGACTATTTATTTGTACCTGATGCCAACAGCTTATGGCTTTAAGCACAGAACGGGAAGGCTGGCATGCCATTTGGTTTAGAAAATCTATCTATAAAAGGGTTTTTCAAATTTTTTTCAGGCCAAAGACCTTTTGTTGTATTGTGAGAACAAGCATGGACTCTCTGTTACATATTGTTGAAACTGAGCATTGCAGTTTAAGCCTGGTCTATAATAACACATATTGTTTTATATTGATACATTCACATAGACTATTGTACTTAAATTGTAGAGCCATCAAAATAACTATTATTGTTATGCTTAAATTTTACATAGTATATTTTAATGTGACAGGAAGAATGAAATGTTTACTTGAATTTCAGCTTCTCAAGGTTGGATCATGTTTATTTGTTTTACAAAAAGTAAGGTCAGACTGTACGTACTTATGTACTCTTCTATGCCATTTGATAATAGTGTGAGTAGTGTTCACACTGAAAATTTGACAAGAAAAGTGCACTTCAAATACCTAGACAGTACATATATCTAACTGAAAAAGAAGAAGAAGAAAAAAACAGTGTGGAATGGTTTCATGCGCTTTACTGTCGCAGCTTTCCTTAGCGGAAGGGGAATGTTATCAGACGCTGGATGAGAAAATAACCTCCAAAAATACAGAGTGTATATTCTGTCATTTGGGACACAACTTTGGTTTACTATCAAACAATATTTGTCAGAGCCCCTGTTGAAGACAATACAACAAATCTACAGTAGAACAGCAGTTTGCAGTGGAGAAACAAGTCATGATGTTGATGATGTTTTAGATCAGACTGTCGTTATTTTTGCAGTTCTGCCACAGCAATGACACACTTCAGCTTTAAGCACTGTACCAGTTCTTTATTCCAATAGTGATCTCACTGTATAATATTAATGTGCTCATCTTCTCATCTCTCTTTGTGTCTTTCTGTCTCTCTCTGTGTCTCCCTCTCTCTGTTTCCAGTATGTGGCGTTCGGCTCGCTCCTGTTCATCCTCATCTCCATCTCAACATTTTGCTTGGAGACACACGAGGCCTTCAACACCATCTACAGTAAGACAGAGAATGTGACGGTGGGGAACGTCACGCGGGAGGAGGTTGTGTTTGAGGTAGTGACTGACAACTGGCTGACCTACGTGGAGGGCGTATGCGTCATCTGGTTCACCATCGAGGTGTTTGCCCGTGTCATCTTCTGCCCGGACAAGGCCGAGTTCTTCAAGAGCTCGCTGAACATCATCGACTTTGTAGCCATCCTGCCCTTTTACCTGGAGGTGGCGCTGAGCGGCCTCTCCTCTAAAGCGGCGAAAGACGTGCTGGGCTTTTTGCGTGTGGTGCGATTCGTCCGAATCCTGCGAATCTTCAAGCTCACGCGCCATTTTGTGGGGCTGAGAGTGCTGGGTCACACGCTCCGTGCCAGCACCAATGAATTCTTGCTCCTCATCATCTTCCTTGCTCTGGGGGTGCTCATCTTTGCCACCATGATCTACTACGCCGAGCGCATCGGTGCCGACCCGGCCGACCCCACGGCGAGCAAACACACCACCTTCAAAAACATCCCCATCGGCTTCTGGTGGGCAGTGGTCACAATGACAACACTGGGTTATGGAGACATGTATCCAGAGACATGGTCTGGTATGTTAGTGGGTGCCCTGTGCGCCCTGGCGGGCGTGCTGACCATCGCCATGCCTGTGCCCGTCATTGTAAACAACTTCGGCATGTACTACTCTCTGGCAATGGCCAAGCAGAAGCTGCCCAAGAAGAAGAACAAGCACATCCCACGGGCTCCGCAGCCTGGATCGCCCAACTACTGCAAGCCAGACGCCCTGGCCATGGCAACTGCCTCGCCACACAGGATCATGGGTAATGTGATGGGCAGTATGGTGGTCTCTGGAAGCATGGCAGGAGACTGTCCTCTTGCACAGGAGGAAATCATAGAGATTAACAGAGCAGGTGTGTGTGTGTGTGAGTGTACCCATGTGTTTACGTGTTTGTGTGTGTGACGTTTCTTTGCAATAATAGGTTACATTCCCAAGAATAAAGGTGCGGTCACATTTACAGGAGCTCGGTGAAATTTAGCGGGTGAAATTGTGACCTCATGATTGGGAGTTTTGCATGAGTGCGAAAAGGTTCACCACACAGTTGGTCACTTGAATTTATCACACAGATTGAAAGTGACTACTGTGTGAGCTGTGCTTTCTACATTGCCCCACTATTCACAAGCGATAATTTTGCCTTAAATTTCACTAATGTGACCACGCCTTAAAGGATTAGTTGTATGATTATATTATGAACAAAAAATGCTATTGACGCACAACACTTCAAGTGAGTGTATTTTTGTGTGTGATGTCAACTAGCTCCATCTCACCCATCAAGAAAATTCTGTTCAAATGCCTGTGGTCATCACATCGCTTTTTATAATGAACTGTCATCGCCTAAACTGGATCTGAAACTGAATCTTGCGTAATGTTTACACACATACACACACAAGTATCTGAGAGTAGTAAAATGCAAAACTATGCTGTCATGGCCGGGTTTGACAGAGAACAGGAATGTTATTCAAATTATAGCAGGATTATGCTTCATGCGTTCCAATCAGTTTCTTAGACTACCAGAACACATCCCACCCAATCAGAAGAGGAGGGAAAATGATCCTGGAACTAGCAAACAGCTTTTGGTAGATGATTGACATAGAGCTTACAGTACTATTTGTGTGTGCAGTTTATTTGCACACTCACTGCAGAAACACATTTTCCTAATCAGTATATTTTTATATATCCAGTAAAAAAATGTTGCTTCTCAAGTAAAGTTATTCTTTATGTAAGGATGTTTTACAGTACAACAAGAACTAAGAACTTTAAGAACATCTTTTTTCACAGTTTTTGCATGTGACGGTTGAGCCAGTGAGCCGAGAGAGCTGCGTGTGTCATTACTGTGCAGAACACAGATATACACACCCCATGCTAAGATTAACATGAGCCAGATTATCCACGGCCTCTCAGATTGGCATATGCTATATTTGATCTATAATATAAGCAAAAGGTTTCAGATCACTAGCACTGTGCTTACTGCCACATATCTGCCCATATTTAGATGATTTCAACACAAAAAGATACAGATTATGACAGATGACAGTGTGTCCTTATAAATAGGATGACTTTAGATTGTTTATCTTAGAAAGTAACATTTTTGGACCAAGCAGCCTCTTAAATGGATGACAGCTGTAGTTCTCGGCTCCTCCTCTTTGTTTTGCTCTTCCATGGAGTTCTCACAGCTGGAAGTTCCCAAGGAAATGAAAGGGAGCATGAGCATCCTGAGACGCTTGCTGTGAGGAAACGCTTTAGCACATGTGCCCTCCTGTAGCTTCAAACCATTCCCACATGCCCTTGACACCTACAGTACTGGCATCATATCCATCATGTGCACTGTTAATGAAGTTTTATTAAGTAGTGTAAAACTAAAAGTATGAAATGTATAACAAAGTCATTTGTTTGTCACCCGTCCCCATGTGTGAGTGTGGTGGGGTTTTTTTGGCTTGCGTGAGAGGTGCTCTGATTCTGTAACTGATTTTATGCTGGAAGTTTCTAAAAGGTTCACCTAAAATTCCAAACCCATATGATTTCATTTTGTCAGTGGAAAACACAAGGAGATGTTTTGTCTGAGCTGCTCCATTTCACACAGTCAAATTGAATGGGGTCAATACAATAGCTTTATGTGAGGCACGGGCAGAAATGTACTCATTATTTACTCAAAATCCAGCCATGGTTTCCATTTACTTCTGTTGTTTGAAAAGAGCAGCTTGAACAATGCTCTAGATTTCTTCTTCAGTGTTCCACAGATCAAATAAATCCATGTGGATTTCTAAAGAAACTAAGGTGAATAAATGTTTTTTATTTTACTGTGTTATAAGTATTTTTATTATCTCTTCAATGGTTGGCTTTAAATGGCTGTCAGGAAAGTGAGTTATATCTGATGTAGTGAACCTTATGTCATGACCTTTGCTATAGACTTTTGTTTCATCCATTCATCACGCTTTGTCACCATTCAACTGTGAACATATTCATCTTAACAGATTTCATGGTAATATGCATTTTTTTTAACTGATAAATATTTGTAATTTCTTCCAATGAGCTCCAACTGCATAACGGGTCTCTGTCGTCATCTCCCTTGCCTTCCCATCCTCCTTTTTCTTTCCATCTCTCTCCATGTCTTTAGCAGGCTTTGCCCCTGGCTTATTTCTGTAAATTGTTGAGCGGTAACTCACGTCAGATTAGATTTGACAGCTGTGTCGGAAGCTATAAGAACAAGTGGCCCTGCAGCTTCTTTGTTTGAGTGTGTGTGCACATCTCACTCTTTCAGACACACTCAGTCATGTTGTGTGTGTTTGTGTATGTGATGTTCTGAGTTCCCCTGCACCATTTTAATCAAGTGATGCTGCTCTTTTTGTAGCGCATCTATTTTTGCTCCTTTTTATTCATCCCTTTTCATCCCTATTTTTTTTTTCTTCCCTCTTCCCTGGCTTTTCATGTTACTATGACTCTCTAATGTCACATGCACACATTACTACAAATAGTAATTTTCTTTCTTTCTTTTTTTTTTTCTTTCTTTCTTTTTTTTCAGACTCCAAACAGAATGGAGATGCTGCAAACGCAGCTCTGGCTAATGAGGACTGTCCCACCATAGATCAGGTGCTGGGGCCAGATGACAGGAGTCCTGCCACCGGTGGGCTGGGGACATGCACGGGGCGTGAACGTTACCCCCACGATAGGGCCTGCTTCCTTCTCAGTACCGGAGAGTTCCGCACCACAGACAGCAATGTCAGGAAAGGTATGCAGCACCCACAAACAAACACTTTATTATACTCATACTTTCAGTGTACATCACACAGAACAGGCGCAGGAAAGGTAAGTTGTATGTTCAAATGCTTATTATTGCATATTAGGGCAAAGACCACATACACTGTAGCAATATATATTTTATACACAAATATACATGCACTTCATAAAGTGCATCAGAGGTATACGCATTAAAACAGGCTCTCCCGCATCCATACTAACAGCATAGCTCCCCGCCTTCCCCTTATGCATTTCTCCTCATAATTCACCACATCAATCATTCTGAAGGCCACTCATCATTAGCAAAGCTCTTACCACACACGCAGTAATAATTCAATTCATATCTTTGTTAAATGTGTTTAATCTTTGATAAATGCAGGACTTTTGAGTGAAAATAATCCTGGCGCAAGTTATTATTAACAGATATATCAAACAAATTCGCTGCGTCTGGCCAACAAGGTCTTCAAATGCTGTCTTTCTGTCTATCCATCTATCTGTCTGTCTATTGTTCTGTCTGTCTCTCTGTCTGTCGATATCTGTCTATCAGTCTGGGTTGCACAAAATTCTGAATTTAAAGAATTGTCTTTCTTTCAATTTAAGAGTTTGAATTTAATTGGCCTCATCTCAGAGGAAGTTAAACTGGAATTCAAACTGGAATGACAGGAAGAGGAGTTTAATACAGATAATGCATTCCGTTCTTCCATTTTGCTTAACTTATTACATATTTTTATGAAATTTCAAGGCTTTTAAAATATTTTAATTATTTAACTCTACTTCCTTACATTTAAATGCAAGGATTCCTGTTTTCTACCTAAATTCAAATTTAGGAAATAAATTAAAATTCCTGACTCAATTATGAATAACACAAAAGCAGCTACCTGTCTGTCTCTCTGTCTGTCTGTCTGTTTGATCTATCTGTCTATCTATCAGGCTTGCCTTTGCTCTTTCTTGCTCTCATTCATTGATTTTTTCCTTCATTCTCTTTCTCTTCCTGGCCTCCCACCCTGGCTTGTCTCTGCCCATGTCTCTTTCCCTCCACCCATCCCTTCATCTTGCCCTTTTTTCTCCTTATCTCCTGCACTTCTGCGTCACATCCTCTTGAATCTGCTCTTTTTTTTTTGCAATGGCATGATTGACATCTTCTGCCTTTCTCTCTGTACTATACCTTCCTACTCCTGCACCTTTCCACCAACCTCCACATATTCCAAATACACCCCTCCACACAACCAAATCCTACAACCCCCCACCCACAAAAACACGAGAAGCTGCAAACACCAACCCAGTCTCCCCCTCAGCAGATGAGTGGTTCAAGCCGGAAGGGCCACTGCTACAGCAGGACCTCAATGCCAATTCTGCCTCCTCTTGGATCAAACCATAATGAATCAGAGGTAACACTCAAAAAATCAACCAGTGATGCAGTATAGAAATTAGTTGAATGAATAGAGCTCGATATTTTAATTAATTCCATACAGCACAGTGCTATTTCACAGGGAAATATTTTTTATATGCACATATTTCAACAGGATATAAAGAATTTGTACAAAGAATATATTTAGCACATTCATGCATTAGAACAACCATGGATATGAAACGCAAACATAACTACGCCACACTCAGGACTAAAGTACACAATACTAAACTGAGCTTTTATAGAGGTTAATGTCTCTAAGAAATACATGACTTAA
Organism: Cyprinus carpio; assembly: GCF_018340385.1. Lineage (NCBI taxonomy): Eukaryota > Metazoa > Chordata > Actinopteri > Cypriniformes > Cyprinidae > Cyprinus > Cyprinus carpio. The sequence goes on along the minus strand of NC_056599.1, from coordinate 22,462,908 downwards.
GTAAACTTGCAGTATGTTTTTTTATTAATAGGGACAATATGACTTTGAGTCAGAGGGGGGTGTTGTCTTTTATATGTTCTGTCTCTGTGTTTGACAATTTACACACTGATATAACTTAAGTATTTAATATCTACATAGACTAAATTCAGACTAAGATCAGTCATGACAGTGACACTTTTGTATTTAAGGGCAATGTTTTTTTTTTTCAATTTGCCCTGAATTAGTTCATTCTAGCCTTTAATATTATTTCTAACCTAATAAAACATGCAGCATCAAGTTCTGTAATTCTAAATGATATAAAATCTAAAATAAATTAAGAAATGGGTAGTCCATAATAAGACATCTTAACCCAATAAATTCTAGAATACTCTTTAAATAATTGATACATGTATTGAAATACATACTAAACCCAAGATGTACATAAAACACAATCACTGTTTACAGTTACTTATGAAAATGTTACAGATTACAAAGGGGGTTGCATCTGAATATTTTTTGTACACACATACAGATTTAATTAATTTCTTTCCTAAATTGCATCGACTGCTCTAAAATATGAGACACCAATGTTTCAGGAGTTTAGGACACAGAACAGGACACATGCTTATTTAATAACTCTTTTATTTCCTATTTGGGTATATGTATATGCTTTATTTGGCATTGTTAGATGCCAGTGTTTCATAGCTGGTTTGATTTCAAAAACAGTAGGCCTATCATAACTATTAAACTATATTTTGTTATGACTTTAAATCTGTATTTAATCTCAGAATGATCTCAACGTAAAAAGAGGTGCTAAAGTCTGATTTTGTGGTGGCTGTGCTTTAAAATTAAATTATAATAATCTTAATAAAAAGAAATAAAAAAAATTAAATCTTAATACGAGTGATAAAGGAAAGTCTTTTGAAAGTCTGACAGTAATCAGTGTTGAGTGCTACTGTAAGGTTAACCCTGTCTGCTTTAAATGTTTGAAAATGATTATCAGTTCGTTAGAAATTTAGAAAAGTAATCAAAAAGAAAACAAATGTCATCAGTTGCATTACTTTAATCAAGTAATTGAAATAGTTACACTACATATTGCATTTTAAATAGGGTAACATCTGTAACCTATTACATTTCCAAAGTAACCTTCCCAACACTGAGTACAATATTATGAAACAAAGAATTGAGTAATTCACCATGGGGCATTTCTGTAACTTTTGCTGGAATTTTTGCCCTGAGCCTTAATTTCTGACCCTGATTCACAGCGGACTAGAATCAGCATCTCCTCTTTCTCTCTGGCTCAAATGTGAGTTTTTGCTTAGACTAGCTTTGAAACCTCCGCTATATATGTACATAAATCTCAAAGACTGTTACAGTATATTAGAGATGTCATTATGGCACTAGCTCCCTCATCTCTATCTTTCTCACTCTCTTTTCTCATTTAACCCTCAAGGTGCTCTTTTGTCATTCTAATTGTATTTGCCTCTGATTATTTCCTCAATTTCTTTTCTTCTCCCCCCTCCTATTTATACATCTTTCACGCTCTTTTCTCTTGACTGAACTGAGCACCAGACATTAAGGATTGTACACAAGTTAAGGCTGCACTTTTAACCCTCAGGCCAGTATAGTTCAACACACACTCACATTCACACACCCACACATGTGATGAAATGAAAATGTGTTGAATATCCTAATTCTTGTGTGACAGAAGGTTATTTGTGTGATTCCTGCTTAATTTGTGTTCGTGTGTTTGGGGGATGTTGTATTATTTCCACACACCCACACATTTGATGAAATGAAAAAGTGTTCATTTTAATTTGTGTGTGTGTGTTTGGGGATGTTGTATTTTCTGATGTGTGTTTTTGAGGTGCGCTTGTCTGACGAGCTGTTGTTGTGTTATCTCCTTCCTCAGGTTGTGTCGTGTCATGCGTTTGTATGTCAGCTCTTGTTGCTACACTGTTACACTGTCTTCCTCTGTTCGTGTGTTTTCGTGTGTGTGCACTGTAATCCATTCAGTGTTGCTGTGACTTCTTCCTCCTCCTCCTCCTCCTCCCTAGCGGTGACCTTTCACCTCAGTAGAGTGCCCCTCAGGTCTTTGTAAAGAGATTCAGTGCTCACTGTACTGCCGTTCAAAGGCAAACACAGCAACTACACATTACATCATGACCAAAATCTTGCATCTCATAGACTTTGAGTTCTCCTGTAACAAACAGATTTGGCTCAACTATGTTTAAACTCGGAGTATCAAATCAGTGAAGCCATCTTCCCCAGTTCCATTGTTGGTGTATAGATATTGTGTTTTGCCTTTGTAGGGCTGTATAATTGCCATCCAACACTATATTTACTACCAGAAAGAGGTCTAAAGAGGAATGTCTTTAATGCTTCAGGGGTTTTGGTGAACGGTCACTGAGAAGGGCAGTGTTTTATTTGCCTTTTCTGTTTATTTTTTTTTTTTTTTTTTAATAAAGCTGGTTTCTTCTCTCTCCTGGAACTGCCCTCCACTCTGGGGTCCACTGACCAGTGTTTCATCACAGCCAGCAGATGAAAACGCTTCATTATATGGACCAGAAACAGTCAACTCCAGTATTCTAGCCATGAGTAGATAACAAATGCTCGGTAGGGCTGTGCTGAAACACTGCGCTCTGATGCTGTTAGGATGTGTGCTACAGTCCTGTAGTCTACTGATCAGGGATACAATTCTGCCTCACAAATACACTAACATCAGGTGAGCAGAAACAAACGTGTCTGATAGATTTAAAAGAGACACATTAAAAACTAAAAAGCTCAGCAAATACATATACTGATAACCACAGACACAGGTAAGTTCTTGTAGGGCTGTAATGACATACCTGGGCTGTTGCCATGGTAACCAGACACTTTAAGGGCTGTGATGCAATTGTTACAAATCACTGCAAAGTTTTCATGCAGTAAGACCCAAATCGGGGTAAATGTGGAACTATTTTTCTTCTTTCTCTCTTTTACCTTTTTTTTCTTTCTCACTCTCTCTGGCTTCGTTTGCGCCCACAGATTGTGTTTTACTGTGGTCACAGTGCCTCTTCCATTATACTTTTACACAATTATGTTGATGTATGCAAAAAAGCACAGGTCAGGAAAGGTCAAAAGTTTTTCTTTTGGACGTTTCCCTTTTTTTTTTCTTTATAGGTTCCATTATATTGACTTGTATCTGTGTATATTTTTATGTGTCGTAAGAACACATGTCTGAGGGTTTTGTTTCTGTTTATATTTGTGCTATTGCTTTTCAGTGTGGTCTGCTGGTATAGATGTTTTAAAATAGTTCACCCCAAAATGACAATTCATTTACTTACTGTTATTTCAATCCAAACCCGTATGACTGAAAGAAGATGTTTATCAGAATGTCTAAGCTGCTGTCTTCCATACAATTTGTGAATAGGTTGTCAAGATTAAAATATGGACAAAAAGGCAGCATAAAAATATAAAAGTGATCCAAATGACTAAAGGCTGGAATACACTACACCAGGGGTCGGCAACCTTTTAAAATTTTCTGGTTAACCACTGTGCCAACAGTAGATACTTTATCGCTACATTATATTTCTCAACAAGGAGGGGGGTAAAATCGCTGTTTTTAAGTAACTAAACTCAGCTTCATTGTTTGTAGAGAGAGACAGATGCAGACAATTTATACATCTCTCTCTCTCTCTCTCTCTCTCTCAAAATGGCCATATTTGAGAAAAAAAATCTAGTATTCTCTATCACTGGATATAGCTGTCGTTCATTTAACATTTTTATCATAAATATATTGTTAAAAATTGACTAATTAAATTATTTGCAGCTTCATCTTACCTCGTCCTCTTTTCGCGCTCTGCTTCTGTCCCCGTCTACTTTGATTTGATTGGTCATCTCAGTCAATTTGACATTGACGAGCGCTGAGGCTTTGATCTGTGAAGATCTGTGATCTCTTTTGATCTTTGATCAGCGGTCGCGCACGCATCCGTGGACTAGCGCAAGTTAATTCTCACACTTTAATAGTATTTAGCGCTGAGGCTTTGATCTGTGTAGGTGTTTGATCCACATTGATTTATTTGTGGCGGGCCGCCACAATATCAAAACTGACCGCCACAAATAGATTTTCCAAAAGGCTTTGACTTCATAGAATAAACATGAGCACTGCACGTTTCAAAATCAAAAACCAATGCGGGTGTTTTTATTCACTGTATTTCAGAAGGAAACCGACTGTATTTAGAAAAATTTCGATTTCATTTTCATTTCATTTTGCATGTAATGCTTGATAAGGCAGCGTTTTTCAGCGCTGCTTCGCAGCTGTTACCATCCTGTATCTCTTGGCTTAAAGCGTGGCAGAAAATGAAGGTTGCCGCCACAAATAGAGTGTAAGGCTGGTGGGAAACACTAGAAGTTATTACTTAAAAATGTACGTCAGTATGCAGTTTTCCCTATTGCTCGCGTGCCAGTCATTTTCCCTCTGCATGCCACTGTTGGCAGCGTGCCATAGGTTGCCGACCCCTGCACTACATTACATGTTTGTTTGGTTTTGTCGGATCAGAGAGTTAACCCTGTCGGCATCTGTTGCCGTTGGTCGGTTCTTATAATAGTTTGTTATCACTGATTGAACATGTTGAATAGTTGTTTGTCGGGTCTTTTAATGTCTGAGAAGTGACGTACCATAATTGGTTGTCTGTCGGCGTTGGTCTGCATCTGTCAGTACAGTATGGGTAAACAATGTTCTAAAATTGGCTCTAAATATCAAGCATGTTTGAAGGTGCTGTATGTAGGATTGACACCGAGTGGTTGAACTAGGTATTGCAGTCCAAATTCAAAATATTGGAGAGGGTTTTTTTTCACCCCGCTCCTCCTGCTCAGACTTGACGCACACGCAAGTTGCCAGATTGATGACACCAACAGAAATGAGCGCACTTGATGATGAATGAAATGAAATACACTGTGTTTTCCCCCAACTGGCAACCCGGGATGCCGAGATACAATTGTGGGCGGGTTTCACAAACCAAAAGAGAATTCCAGCACGGAACGCACATTTACAAAGGAGAATAACTGTAGCATTTTTTCCCCTGATAAACAAGTATGTTAACTTAGCATGTTTCTTAAATATCTGCAAACATGTTATGGTATTTCTACGCTTTATTAGAGTCAAAATCTTACATACAGCACCTTTAATATCCTCCGACTGGACAGAATAATAGTGTGAAGCTAAAAAGAAAATTGTGCCCATCATACACGACATTATTTTCTGTGGAATCTGTCACCAAAATCTGCAGACTGATTCTTATTATTGGCAACTGTAGCTTTAACTTGTCCAAACTGTCCGATCTGCGACAAAGTCATGTAGTGTAATCCAACTTTAATGCTCTATATTTCAAGACAACTGAAGCATTAGGTGCGTCCCAAATCACACACTTATGCACTATTCTAGAACGTTTTATAGTATAAATAGTGTGAGTAGTGTTCACACTGAAAATTCCAAAAAGAAAAAGTGTGGAATGTTGAACACCTCATGCACGCAACTGTCACAGCTTTAATAACGTAGCGAAGGGGAAGGGGCTATCAGACTCTGATTATTATTGCCATAATAACCTTATATAATTCATACACTACATGGAGTACTAAGTGCATGAGTGCATAGTGAATAGTGCATCATTTGGGATGCAGTTATAGTGTAGGATAGCTTTAAGTCAGGAACAGACTAGTCTCAGCCTCAGACGTCATGCCCACGGACCGTTGGCTAAACGTCTGATGCATATGGGACACAAAAGTGGAAACACTTCAGGAGTGTCGAACGAAAACGAACTGTGATTGGTTGTTTGACATGTCGGTCAAACGGCATCATGAGCGGGCCTTAGCCAGTGAAAGCTGCAATGAATTCCTAGGCTACGTGAGACTAGGAACAGACTGAAATTTAAGTTTTCACTGAAAATCAGCTATAGTCAAGTGCAGCTTATATTTTGCCAAAATATTAGGGTGATTTAAAGGAAAAAGTCATAGGAGTGTGAGTAAATATTGACAGAATTTCAATTTATGGGTGAACTGTGCCTTTATATTCCACTCCCTCGCTCTCCTGCTCAATTACCTCAGCATGTATTCTTCTTTCTTCTCCCCACTCGAACTTCTGCCTCTTTCTGTTTTTACCTTCTGCCCTCTCACTCCTTCCTGCCCACTGTTGCCAAGGAAACAGTGGAAGAGAGCATTCTGGGACTAAGCGAAACATGATGAAATATAAAATGAAGGGGTTAAAGATGGTTCAGGCTAAAAAAATTACATTTGTTGAGGTGCGTCCCAAATCACTTACTTATGCACTATTCTATGACGTTTTTTAAGTATGAATAGTGCAAGTAGTGTGTTCACACACACACAAAAAAAGGTGTAAATACCTTCACTTTAAACACCCCGATGATGCACTTGAATAACCGAAAAAAGCAACGTGTGGAATGTTGGACACTTCATGCACTCAGCTGTCGCACCTTTAATTACTTAGCGAAGGGGGAGGGGCTATCAGACTCCAATAATTAATGCCATAATAACCTTATATAATTCATACACTACATGGTTGAGTACATAGTGTATGAGTGCATAGTGTATAAGTGCATAGTGTATATTGCGTCATTTGGGACACATCTTTGGTCTTCTAAAACCTGGCAAATTGGTTGATGTTACAACCTTAATGTTCAGACGCCCTCTTACTCCCAAGATGCACTTAGGTGATTATTATGGTTATTTCATTGCTGTTGTGCCCCTGTTGTTTTTGTTTCTTCTTTTGCACCCTTTTATCAATCATTTATTCAGTGTAAAGTGCTCTTTTGATGTACTGGAGTTTTTGTATTTTATATTTTGAGTACGCTGAGAGCTTTGACACATACCCTTGGGCCCTGCCATTGACAGACTCTAGTGGTGAGGCTAAACGTGTAAGAGCTGCAGTCTGGATGCTGGCCACAGCACAGTGACTGAGGGCATTGTGGTCATCTTCCTCTCTAGCCATTTTCTTAAAGCGTAGAAATAGTACTGCACTGCAGCGCTGCAGTCACACCCCTCTTTCTCTCTCGTTCTCTCTCGTTCTCTCTCTCTTTCTCTCCCTCCCATTTCTCTCCCTCTGCAGACTGATTGATTTTCCCCTGTACTCCCATTTAACCTCACTTCTGAATCTTTGCTGTAACCGGAGAACCCGAGGGTTCTCTCTCTAGGGCTCTTGATGAGCTAGACCAATTCATTATCAATTTAACCATATCATGTATCACTATGTGTATAAACAGTGCCTTATGTCCTTTTCAAATCATTTTTAATGATGATTGAATGATTTAAATGATTGAATCATTTCCCACAAACATTGCTGCCAACTGTCGGAGTTCCAGGTTGCATCGGTGTGAGAATTTGACTGCAGTGCAGTAAAAATTGAGCAGCGAGATATGGCTGAGAGGTTGCTGGCCTGGCCGATAATGCTTCCAAAGGGGTCAATGCTTTCATTCTGTTCAGGTCACTGCCCCTCGGGGATCAGAGAGCGAGGGGGAGGGGCCTGTCATGACCTCACCTGATGATGAGGGGTTTTCTTTTTTACAAAACATCTCTCATATAGACTCATATATATATTTACTTAATTATTCAAGTGATGTTAAATTATCCAAAAAGTAATACACATAAATTCAGAGATCTGCAGATCCACTGCATTTCACTTCAGTATGACTGAAGCCTGAACCTGACTGGTTCAAGTAAAGAAACTTGTTGTTTCAATGTTCCATTTTCTGGTGAATCAAGACCAGTTTATGCTCAGTGCATGGTTTTTATCCAAGGTTAGTGAATGGTTGAAGTATGTATTTAAGAAACAGTGTTTTTTATTGTCTTTCAAATCAAACTGGATGTGTTGTGTATGAATGAGTGTGTCTTATCCATCAGAGACGGTGAACTGCATGTGTGACACTATTATCATACAAGATCTGAATGTTCTGTGAATATTATTTCAACGTTTTTTTGTTTCACTCTGTGCCCTACTGTCTTAGATAAAATGTCAACATCTGCACACTTATATTTCTTTCCGTTGTTTCTAGCTGCATAAACTGCTTTTTCTTTTTTATGAAATAGTTTATTATTTATTATTAATGTAATTCCACTGACTGTTTTGCAATCAACAGTGACATGTACAACACCATTCACTCTCTATGTGCACATTGTAATGAATTGTTTATTTTTCACCATGTTAAATGTCATAAGTTTATTTTTCTGTCCATCCTTGTACTGTATATGCAGGTGCTAATTTCTGAATGTAAACTATCCCCTCTCTTCTCACCGCAGTCATTACATCCATCACATATCCCTGCCCTCCTTTAATTAGTCTCTTTGTGATCATCTTTTCTTACAGTTTGTGTCTTTGTGTAATGTTTGTGCACTGTTGTTTCGTGTTGTTCTGTGTACTGTTGTGTCGTGTTGTGCTGTGTCTATGTGCTATTCTGTGTCTAAATCATACATGCAGATGTGATGTAACTTGTATGTATGTGACTACCAATGTTTGTGTTTAAAGGAAGAACAAATATCCACTGGTGGATATTGCAAATATTAACCCAGACTGATTCACACAGATCAAATATACTGTGTATGAACTCAGACACACTTTTGAAACTTAGACTATAATGCAGTAATGCTATAATTCACATCATAATGCAATTAATTAATACAAAATATTAATTTCCCACTAGTAAAAACCATTGAAGTCTTCTCTTAAAACTCAGATTCTCCACACCTGACCTTTGTGATGTTACTGAAAAAGATGGACTTTCTTTAACATGCTGGTTACTGCAAACAGACCAAACTTTTAGTAAATTGTTCAACACAGTATATTAAACATTATTTTATTGCTGCACAATTTCTAAACTGTGGTTAATATTTGTGTCACACACTAACACTTACCTTCCATCCCACCCCCAGGCCACTCATACAGTCCTCGTAGTGTCACTAAAGTTTGACATGAGGTACGTAAACACAGCAGAGAGGGACTTTCATCCATGTCAGGTCAAGGGCTGGCCCATACGGATATAATCTCTATGGGCTTGTAAGCATGATTGTTAGACTCATAAACTGTGCTAAGCTGTGAAGCTATAATGTTAAGACTCTGCATTCAGAGAACTTGCTTCTGACTCAAATCCTAACAAACTGCACTTACAGTGACAGTCACACTGAATGTAGCCGCATCTCTATCACAGATGCTAAAGAATTGCAGAAGCTGAAGACTTGAATTACACCGGTCCACAACACTGCTGTAATTCTTCATACATAACCTCTCACCAAAGCTCTTCAGTGTTGCATGTGTGAGGCTGGTGAGTGCGGGTTGTGTTATTATGATGCCGATAATGAGATTAATCGACAGGTCAATGATTATGCTGGCATCATTTTACTGTTAATAAATATAGAAAATTGCAATTGTATTGACTTTTACTCTTCCATGACCATGAAAGGTCAATTCTTAAATATATCTTAAATATATATTTATAAATATAGCTTAAATAAATATGATATTGGTTGTTGTATAAGTTTCTTTTTCTTCTCCTGCCCTCTCCCTCTTATCTGTGTCAGTTTGTCTGTTTTTTGCTTTGCTTTTTTGCTTCTTTTTTTTTTTTGCTTTGCTTTGCTCTATTTTGTTTTGTTTTACTGGCATTCTAGGTATCTATATCTGTTGTTCTATGTATCTTTGAACTGAAATCCAAAAGCATAGTTGTGTCCTAAACACATTCATTTTCATGTAGGCATTGTCATAAAGCAGCTATTTATATAAAGAATGGGCTACTAATGCTTTTTTAATCGTCACATTTACATTGTAATTGTTCAGAGAAAAAGAGGAAGAAAGATTGCAAGTGCCAAAGCTGTACTTATTTCTGTTGGACACATACTGCCTAGCCATATTGATCCTAATTAATCCCATTCAGAGAAAGCAAATGCTAATAGGGAGGTAAAGACAAGTCCATCGATAGGAAGCAAGTGTCTTCTTATCTATACAGTGTTTGCATCACGGGTGCAAGTACAGAACATAACGTTCACGCACACATTAGTTCTTTCCTCTCTGTAAATGAGTACTCTTATGTGTTTTATTAATTATAATTGGGTTAAATGTGTATATTTCCTCAAATCCATGATGAAAAACAATCACTTTCTGACTTGCACAAGTGGTCTGGTGTGAGGAACATGATGACCCAGATCTTCCTACCACTGCCTTCCCTTGCAGCTCCTATAGGCAATGCTTTGGTGTAGATTTTGAATGACAAGTGGCTGTGCAGCACCCAGAGTGTCCCAGCAGCCCTCTGAATCAGACACACACACATGCACACACACACACTTCTCAACAGAACTGCATCACGCAAGGGACTGGAGATAGGACTGCTGACTATACGACAGTAGGACCTTCTTAAACCCCCGTGTTTTTCCTTCCTTGTGAGCTTTTGTCTCTTGTTTTGTTTTGTTAAGACTTTTAACTCACTGTGTTTGTGTCTGTGTGGGAAGTTCTCTTGTGTCAGGAGGGGGTTGTCTACTATGTAATGTGCCAGCTCTTCCTTCCATATCCATTCGTGTTGGCTTTTTCCAAAAAACAGCAATATCTGAGTCCAGTTGCCCTTCTTAAACAAACAAACAGACTATACAAAGGTAAACTGTGTTTAGCTGTTATTATAATCAATATTCATATTATTAAGTACAGCTATTTGAAAAAAATAATTGTCAAAACAAAAGTTTTTATTTCACCCCAAACTTTGGAAAATTAGATTGTGATTTATTTTCCTCGTCATTTCAGACCTGTATGACTTTATTTCCTCTGTGGAGCATAAAAGAAGGCATTTTTAATATGTTTTTGCCTATACAGTGAAAGTCAACGGTGTCCAAAATACACTGGTCTCCTGTGACTTTCATCACATAAACAAAAACACAGACATTTTTCAAAATGTCTTATATTGTGTTCCACAGAAAAATTTAATTCACAAAGGTTTGGAATGACATTTACTAAACTTTGGGGATTTAAGTATCTGGATCACAGTGGTGGAACAACATGTTACAGTAAAGAATGACAGATCGTGCTCATTTGCATACTGCGTCATCCACAAACCAATACTCAGATTGACTGTGTCATGAAATTACATTCAACACATATTTTTGTGAGCATATTCTGCATTATCTCTTTAGTGCATTAAGAATGAAAACACACAGATAAATCTAAACCATTTTTAGTAAACTCCCCTGAAGTCATTTTAAATTTGACCCAAATTATTGTTATAGCCCACAAAGATCACTAAGACCTGTAAAGGGAATTTGTAACAAAGTAAAATAACACTGGACTTGGTGGGTGAGAAAAGAAGACAAACCGAATCCTATAAGAAAGTTTGGCCAGAAATGGATGTGGAAGGAAAGCTTTCAGGCACTTTGGGGTCACGTGAAGCTGTTTTAATTCCCTATTAATCTACTGAAACACACTTATGTGTAAAAGGAAGACAAATTTGCTGCTAATAATGGAAAGACATCTAGTCTGAAATGCGCGAGCTTCACCTGGCCCACAGTGCTGAGTGAGGCTGCTTTGACTAGACGGAGCTCCTCTGTTGGACTCCAGTGCTAGTATCAGAGTGTTCCGTCTGAGACTGGGTCAAACACCTGGATGCTAAACTCTTTACCTCACTATTGGTCTGAGTCAGCCATCAGGTGCTTCATCCACCTGCTCTTTTACACATCTGCTCTTATCTCTCCCTGAAAACTGTATGTGGCTGCGACTAAAGGGAGTTTTTTTTAATACTGCTGTGCCATAACAACAACAAAAACAAAAAATTGAAAAGAAAACTTGATGACATTTCATAACTCTCATTTTCCTGTTTTGTCCTTGTCCCTGTCTCTGTCTGTCCCTGTCTGTCTTTCTGTCTGTCTGTCATTTACATCCGTTTCATTTTGTCATTCTTTGTTTTAAATTCCGTTTTTTTTTTTACCCTTCCCTTCCTTTCCCCTTTATAAAAAATACCACTTTTGTCATGAATCCAATGTTTTTGTTTGTAAAATGCTTCCATAATAATTCCATTCATTCATCTTTCTCTAATGTATGTAACCTATCCACTGACCATCTTTGGGTTTTGTAGCTGCTGGCTATGAGAAGTCCCGCAGCCTCAATAACATCTCGGGGATGACAGGGGCCCCTCTGCGCCTGACCCCCATCACCCCCATCAACAACCCACCCTACGAGCCCTACAAATCCCCCGGCCCCCTGCGCCGCTGCCGATCCCCCATACCCTCCATTCTGTAGCACATCTTCGGAAACAATGTTGAAATAAGTGAAAAAAAGACACCCACGCACCATCATACCGCAATAGTATTAATAATCACAATAACGATTCTAAGTACTCACACCTCCGCTCCTCCATTGACTGGACAGGGTGGGGGTACCCAGCACTCGTTTAATATGTCATGCCTCAAAGGGAATGGGATGAATTTGTTTAGGGATTTAGAGCTTTAAGTACTAAAATGACTTCATCGCATATACTTCAGGCTACACTTCAGACAGGCAACTAAAAACAATTATATGCTGTGACGTCAGCAGATTATGCCTTATTATCGAAGATAAATAATAATAAAAAAAGAAGCACTGGATATTACTAGGATAAAACTCCTCACTGGTCCATAGACAGCGACAAGCACCCTGTAGGAAATGTACCCTTGTAGTTGAATGACAGTAGTTGGCTTTTCCTCATGTTCCCACCTGATTGCTGGTTGTGAAAAAATGGGACTGTGATCCAGCAGGCTTATTCACTGAGTACTAGTCGCTGAGATCAGCTTTGATACACCATAATAGGTCTTGAAAATCCACTTGATATCAAAGCTTGGAATGATAAAGGTCATAGGTCAACATGCAAGTAGTTCAAGTGCATGCTAGAAAAGACGTCAGTTAGGCAAGTAGAACATAACTCAACTCCCAATCCCCTTTAACTGCTATGAGGATATGAAAATAAACACACCGTATGCTGGTTTGAACTTATATTTAAACCCTGTGGTAGAGAATGAATGCATCGTTTTGGCTGATTTGACCGTGATGAAGAAGTTTTTGGTGATTCAGGCCATAGAACATGATAAGTTTTATGATTACGATAAACAAAAGGACTGCCTTTAATCACACTCTGATCATTCCCTACAGCAACTTTTGTTGTCACTCGATATTTTAACGTATAATTCACACTGTTATTATAATTATGCTCTTTATTTAGGGCAATGAAAAATGCTTAAACCATTCTTGTGGAATATGGACTATTATGATGACCTCTGACCCTGAGAAGCTGGAGATGAATCCTGCGAACTTTACTATGTGCAACTATTAACTTTAACAACTAACAGAGAGAGCGAGAACTGATCATTATTTAAAAAGAGGCTATTTTTATACTAAGCTCTTGGACATTGCGATTCGGATTGGGGTTTGGAGTTGCTCGCGGGTGGCTTTGAGTAGACATTTTGGGAAGACAGGACATCGTGCTTTTGCATGGAGATCTACAGTTAACATTTTGGTTTTTGTATTTTGACTCTCTGCATATTCAACACCAAGTACCACAAAATGAAAAGAGCAGTGGTCTGGACAAATGGCAGAAAAAAAAAGATAATAATAATAATAAGGGTGGCCATTCCTATTAAGGGCCTATAACCTTCTGCACTTTTTCGGGACCCTTTTTAATTTGTATACTAGAGCATGAAGGAGCTGTCTTTAAAATATATCCTTTCCTTATTGTGGTATTTCCTCATTAATCTGAAGACATATCAATCTGAACTGCACTCCTCACTGCATATCTGCATATCCTGGAGCTGTGGTGAACCAGACAGTGGCCTCAAAGTTTCCCTACTTAAGGGCAAGAATTAGCTGGACGTTTTCATCATCATCATCATCATCATCATCACTGGCATTACCCTCCCTCATCATAATCATTTTTTCTGATTACTGTTATTCCTCTAATTTGAATGCAGTAGAAAATCAGTTCAGTTTGTTTTCTCTTTGGTCCCCTTCTTTTCTTTCTCTGTTTCTTTTTTAATTTATTGATTGATTTATTTATTTTTTTACCTGCTCTGTCTCTTGGATGCTGGCCTTCGTTCCAATATAAAGGAGGGAACATTGAATGGATGCTGGATTGACAGCGGTCAGTAAAAGAAGAAAAAGAAAAGATGACAAAATGAACTCTTTGAAATGCAGATATATGAGCCATATGTTTCACTGTGTTTTTTTGGGGGGGGGGGTCTGCTGCATATTTAGTGCTCAGATACAATACACACCTCTGGTGAAGATATCTCTGCAATAGCAGCTCACAAAGCTTCTTGTTGTCTTTTTCTCCATGTGAAACAACAGACAACCCGGGGTATAAATGGAAAACTTGATCAGGAAGCAAAGTAGCATTATATATTTAGATGATTTTATTGTCTTGCAACTGAAATATTTTACATACCCATATTTAAGCATTTATTAATTTACTACAAATCATCTGTAATCATTCTTCTGGATTAAGCAATGTATTTTTTATTTTATTTTAGAATTTATTTATTTGCATTTAGGTTTTTTTATTTTATTTTTATGTCTTTTTGCTATTGCCACATTACTTGTTACACTCCTCTTTCCCTCCTCTCTTCTTTTCTGTTTAAAGAAGTTCACTGCTAGAGTGAAGAAAGTCACAGAGGTTGCTGATTACATGGAGCGCGTGCATGCCAGCAGCAAACTAATGTGTGACACTGTGCTTTAATGAGTAAAACACCAATCATGGGTCGTCTGCATGTGTGCTGCACTGCTTTATGTACATGCTTCATATACATTGAAGGCCTCAGGACAGTGAGTGAGGGCCATCTGGTGGATGTATGCTACGTCACATGTATGCTTTGTGTAACTGGAGTGTTCAGTCACCTTTAAGTGTTTTAGGGAGATTCTCAGACCAGTGTTATGAATATATATATTTTTTTTGAACTAGCTAAGTTATTTAGCCATTTAAAGACAAAACGCAGTAACTACATCACACGGTTATTGTTGAATCTGAGCATAGTTGAGTCAAACCCATCCAACACACAACAGATTATAGTCTTAAGAGAGCTGATTTTGCTCATTTTGTAAATATGCATTTACTGTGTTTTGTCTTTGTGTGCGGTGAGGCAAATTATCTAACGTAGATTTTTAATTCCTTTAATAGGTGTATATTAAAAATGTATGTTACAAGGTACCTTGTAAAACAAACAAATGCAAGTGTGCATTATTTATAATCTTAAATTCAGACAAATGACCTGGTACATTTAGAGGGAGAGAAAGAGGAAGACTAAAATGCCGGTATGATTCAAGTCCAGCCAAAACACTGTTTTATTTCTCACCTTGTAGCTCCTCCATGTCCTCTTCCTCCTTTTCATCTCTCTTTTCATTTCATTTCAGTGTTTTTTAATGCTCTTTATGAGGGTGTATAGTTCAGGTCTTAATTATATGTACAGTTTTGAAGGTTGACTTTGTAATTTCCACATGCATGGATTTCTATTGCGAGCAATAAGGAAATTATAAGTCTGTGTTTTGATAAGAAAATGTATTTTAACAGAGGTTTATGTACATGTTTGTTGATGTGAGTGTGTACATATGGATGTGTATATTCATATGCACATGCATATTAATGATTTGCATGAAACAAATGTTCAATAGTTTTTTCCATTGATGTTTTGTTAACAATCTGTCATTTTTGACTTGATTGCTGTGGGGGCGGGGCTTAGTTTTGCATGCTAAGGTGCTATTGGGTGGCAGAGACCATAACAACTGTTGTATTGAATGTGCTTTAACTATGTACCTGTTTAAGTTTTCTTTTCTTTGTTAGACATCAAAAGCATTGCAGATTGTCATTTTATGATTTATTCTTTTTCATCTTTTCACAGAGAACTATTCTGAAAGCCCAGTGCTTATCAGATATATGCAAAAAGAAGCAGTAACTGTGAACTAAGACTAGAACAGAAAATCCACTTCTTCCTTCACAAATACATTCCCAAACGAACACCTGAGCCCCCGAACCAGTATCAGCTCCTGTACAAGTGCATTTTAGTTTGTATTCTCATCTCATGGCATCATCAATCTTGTTTAATCATCTTAGTTTTGCATTATTAAAGAGCAGATTAGTTGTTTTTCTCCCCTTGCTGTTGTTTTAACCTCAGCTCTAGCCCCCTCTGCTGGTTTTATGGGGGATGACGTAGCATTCGCTGTTGTAGATCATTAGCACTCCTTTGTCACTTTAGAGGCTAAGAATACAGATTTTAGCCCTTAATGTTTACCTGTTATATTTAACATTAAAGAAAAGTTTCTTTATGCATTCATTTGAACTGACTCAGACCAGAAGGAGTGATTTCCTGTTTACTAAACACTGATCAGAGCAGAGAGAAAGAAGCTAATGCTAAGAAGTCTGCTCACTGCAGCAACGCATGTTTCCACACATTCAAGATAGCTAGCACTTAGCATCCCTAGTGCATTTTGTGGTTTTGCTGTGTGTAGTCTATCTGTTAAGGCGTAGTCAGGTGAACAGAGTGGATGGGATGACTCCACTTTTATCCCTTTATCTCAGTTCTAAGGTTACGATGTGGAACAGACAGGCCTGCCACTAGTTAGCTTAGTTAGCGAATGCCCTGGTAAAAGCAGAGGCTGCATGTGATCACAGAGGACAGTGTAAATAATTCTCTGCATGTGGAGTTAACAGCACAGAAACTATCGTTTGATTCAAATGAGGCATTCGAAATGTGGAGAGCAGGTCGAGTTCGAACGATTTAGTGACATTATCCAGAATCCTCTCTGTTTCTGACTTACGCTGCCCTGTCACTACTCAGGTAAATCTCTTTTTGTTCGTCTATACCAGTGCTTCCAAAATGATGTCATTCGAAACAAAGAGAGAGGCAGATGAGAAAACCCAGTGTGCGCATGCATTTGTGTAAATATGAAATAATCATGTTTGATCTCAACATTCATTCCAAGTCTTCCTTTTCCACAGTGTTCTTCTTGCCCTCCATTTCATCATTTCATCCATCACTTTCATTTATTCCCAACTCTTACTGCTTCCAAATAACAACCAAAAAGCCCGGATGACATTATGAGAAACAGGAAAAATAAGAGTGATTTGTTAAAAAAAAAGAAAAAAAAAGATAACTTTTCAATGATGGTCTGCCTTAAGTGGATTGCAAAAAAAAAAAAAAGAAAGAAACCTGTATATGGAATCAGGACACAACCAAATTCAGGAGATGAAAGCATGAGGGTCAGATGGACAGATTGTGTGTTGGGGAACAGAGTTTTGGGAGGATTGTCAACAAATGAAGAAAGGCACCGTGAAATGGAGGACAGTTTGGGGAAGAAAGAAAAAAAGCAAAGAGAGGAGGAAGGGAGCTGAACGCTTCTCAGTGTAAGAATGTGCGTATGGTGTTCTGTGCGTCACACTGCGTGTTTTCATGTGATGTGCCTGACTGTGTGCTTAGTGTTTTGATTTTACTTGTGTGACACTTTGTTTTCCCGCTCTTCTAATGTTTGCCGCTGTGCTGAAATGGTGCACTCGCTCTCTATTCCCTATGCCAGCTTCACTGTTTGGTAAAATATCAAAATAAGGGCACTTCATGGGGAATAGTGAGTCGTCTCGGGACGCACACTTTGTGTGACGGGGATTAACTGATGTACAATGAGCTTTTGCTTTGTTCTGGTCCATCCTAGAGGGCTGACAAAATCAATGATTGTTAAATTGATTCTGTTGATTTTATTGACGTAGGTTTAGAACAAGATTTTGTGGCCCTCAACGACTGGAACTTTTATTCAGCTTCGTGTGTGTTTGTTTTTGTGAGTGTGATTCCTAGAGTCTTGCATTGGTGTGTTTTGTTTTTGAGCGCATGTTACGATGGGCTTTGCTATGAGTACATGTGGGTTTTTGTTTCGTTTCTTTTTACATTGGTATTTAGGAGTCTTCATGAAAATAATGTTGTATGGACATCACTCCAAAACAAACAAAAAGAAAAATACTGTGTGTTTGGCTTCTTTAGCTTTGGCTCTCGCAGTTGCGCGGTCTGAAGTGACTGGCACCTGCGAAAGCCTCAAGCAGTGTGTAGCCTAGCTTTTAATGCATTTGTATTGAGGCAACGCGATACTGATTTTTCTGTCCTCCGTTTTCCTATTCCCCTCTCTTTCTGTCTTTCTCTTTTCTTCCCTACAGTGCTGAGCTTCTAAACTGCCCCTTTTCTAAAGCTCCCCAACTGCAAAACCTGTCCAGAGGCAACCCCCAGGGTCAAAGCAGGATTAGAGACGGCGAAAGAGAGAAAACGAGAGATGAAAGGAGTGCTTCGCTAAACCAACTTGAAGAAAACATTGTAACGCTCATCTCTCCATTTCTAATTTTAACCCCCAACGTAGGTGCAATAAACTGACAATATCACGTCCTGGGAGGATGCGGAACACATTCTTCCTACAGGGATCGCTGGCCTTGGAAAATGGGTGGGATTCAGCATACAAACTGTAGTATGTCCTGGTTCAACCTGACGGAAATGGATGCAATTTTAAAGTGACGGGAACTATTTTTGTGGGGCGTTCCACCATGGTAATTGCACCTGAAAGTGGACAAAAAACCCTTGATCCAGTCTCAGATACACATAATGTGTGGAAAAACACCCATCATACCCTTCAACGCTATGCAATTCAAACACACGTTGACAGTCAATTTCATCAAACGCTTCAATCGAACAGTTTATCAGCCAAACCTTGTCCGCTCCTTTACCTTTTGGAGATCTTGCACGTGCTTTAAATAGACAATAGACAGTGCCACCATCGGCCTGCCGTATTCCTATACCGTACAGTTTCCCCATTCATCCAATTGGAAATCTTGTTCAGAGTGTCCTTCTCAGGGCTCACAGAAAGGTGACTTTGTCCACTATGAAGAAAAGAGCGTTAGCCTCTCTCTTTTCTCTCTCTCTTAGTTCAGCTCTCTGCATCTCAGCATTTCTGTTCCACTGTAGATGAACTGCATGGCATGAATGAAAACAAAAAACAAAAACAAAACAGACAGAAAGATGGTAGAGATCATGCTGAGAGGAACAAGAGGAAACTGTAGACAGGACCGCTCTGTTTGCACAGTACAATATGGGTGACTCTGGATCAGTGGATGGGGTCACTTTCTTCACCTTCATGTGGGGAACAGAAAATACAACAAGTGCATGATATCTGTTGAAGGACAGAGGGGTTTTTAAGTGGACTGGGTGAACTTTGAAAAAAAAAGCTGAAAAAAAAGAGAAAATTAAAAAATGCATTTTTTCTCACTTTGTTTACCAGCATGACTAAATTGCATGACTTCTGCAAGCCCTGAACCCCAAATTAGAGGGCTTGAAATCACTAAACACCGAAAACAAATGGAAACAATAAAAGTTTATGCTAAATGCTACTAAATTTAGAAAAAAAGAATATATTTAAAAAAGAGAGGCTCTTTATT